>NC_030808.1:152029270-152334166 GCF_001704415.2 Capra hircus
AAAGCCCTCAGGGGCCTCTTTCTCCCTGTGGAATAATGACACACACAGAGACAATCCAGCAGCTATCTCAACCACCCCCCAATCGGCTCCAACTAGTGATAACGGCCATCCGAATGACTAAAATACTACAGGATCCTTGCAAGTCCTTTCACGTCCTCTAAGGCCCAGCTGGATCACCTGCAAGGCAATCAGAATGTTCATCCAGCAACTGCCCACACTGCTGACTCCAAAGCATGCAAATCCAAGATATCTAGATTTTTAATCCATTCAGTCAAGCCACACTGGGAAACTTAAGCACTCAAACAAAACAGAAGGTGTGCTTGAACACTTCCTCCAGGCAGCTGAAACTAGACGAGTGTTTCCCTGTGCTCCACAGAGAATAAATCACAGTTTAACTCTCTCCTCTTGGTGAAATCCCGCTCACCCCTAAGCTGCAGACCACATATCACCTCTTCTCCTGAGAGGCTATTTCTGCTATACTGTGTCGCTATCTGTTTCCTGTGTTATATTCCGGCTGTAGTAGGAGTTCTTAGAGACAAGGACAACGTCTCACTTCTTTGTCTCTGGGTTTCCAGCCATAAGCACACTGCCTGGCACACAGGATCATTCAATCAAGACTTTTTGAATCCTACTAACTAACTAACTAATACTAACTAATATGATCTCTTGATCTAATACTGGAGGCAAAGGGGGATGGTAAATATCATGCCTTTTGCCAAACTGATTCAAGGTAAAGTAGCAAGAGGTGTATATCCCATGAGGCTTTCATCAAAAGAGGGTCTGCAAACATGAACAGCTGACTTTGACTTAATGAGGCCAGATAACTTCCCTACATACACTGCCCAGGACAGTAAAAGGGAACGTGGGAAAGTGAGAGGTACTCTGGGTCTAGAATGAAAGGACCTGGGATTGGGTCCTATTGTAATAGAGAACAAACTTTGTATTCTGTTACAAGTATAGGGCTTTCCAGGTGGTGCTAGTGGTAAAGAACCTGCCTGCCAATCCAGGAGATAGAGAGATGCAGGTTCGATCCCTGGGTCTGGAAGATCCCCTGGAGGAGGGAAAGGCAGCCCACTTGGCATTCTTGCCTGGAGACTCCCATGGACAGAGGAGCCCAGCGGGCAGGCTATAGTCTATAAGTCTGCAAAGAGTCAGACCTGACTGAAGTGGCCTAACACATACCCCCATACAGACAAGTAAATCGCTAAAGGATGTCGCCTATAAATTGGACATAGTGGCCTCTCTCAGGGAACCCTACCTCCCCTGCCTGTATATGCATGCTCAGTCGCGTCTGACTCTGCAATCCCATGGACTGTAGCCCGCCAGGCTCCTCTGTCCATGGGATTTCCCAGGCAAGAGTACTGGAATGGGTTTGCCATTTCCTCCTCCAGGGACCTTTCCAACCCAGGGATCTAACCCAGGTCTCCTGTGTCTCCTGCACAAACCACAAATGTCAGATTTTTTTCCCCTTCTCTATACAAAATTAAAAGGTTCCTTTTAAATCCTGTGCTATCATGATGACACCTGGTTCTGCCTAAACTTAACTTTTCTCAAACCTTTAGCTAACCAATGCATTTTTCTTATGGAAATGTTCTTCTTAAGCTATGTTAGTAAACTATGTATTTGCCTTGGAATCTGCCTTTCTTCCAGTAGGTTCTGCCTAAGACCCAAAGCATCAACGGATAATGGCTCAACAAACCAGTACATCTTACTCATGGAAATGTTCTCTTAAGCTATGTTAATGAAACAATGCATTTGCTTGGAAATCTGCCTTTCTTTAAGATTCATGTCAGTTGTTCTACGGCCAGGGATGACTCACCTTGTGCCAATGCTATCTCAAAATGCATGTTGTGGGAGAGGCGCCTGATGCATCTCTCTCAGTTTTGAGGTGATTCTTTAGCAGATATATAACTCCTTGATAAAAACTAGCAAGGGGGGCACTCTTTTTGCCCCCTTCTTATGCCTGTGTCAGAAGCTTCCTCTATCTATATATATCTATATACTTTAATAAAACTTTATTACACAAATGGAAGAAACACAAGCTGGAATCAAGATTGCCAAGAGAAATATCAATCACCTCAGATATGCAGATGACACCACCCTTACGGCAGAAAGTAAAGAGGAGCTAAAAAGCCTCTTGATGAAAGTGAAAGTGGAGAGCGAAAAAGTTGGCTTAAAGCTCAACATTCAGAAAACGAAGATCATGGCATCAGGTCCAATCACTGCATGGGAAATAGATGGAGAAACAGTGGAAACAGTGTCAGACTTTATTTTGGGGAGCTCCAAAATCACTGCAGATGGTGATTGAAGCCATGAAATTAAAAGACACTTACTCCTTGGAAGAAAAGTTATGACCAACCTAAATAGTATATTCAAAAGCAGAGACATTACTTTGCCGACTAAGGTCCGTCTAGTCAAGGCTATGGTTTTTCCCGTGGTCATGTATGGATGTGGGAGTTGGACTGTGAAGAAGGCTGAGCGCCGAAGAATTGATGCTTTTGAACTGTGGTGTTGGAGAAGACTCCTGAGAGTCCCTTGGACTGCAAGGAGATCCAACCAGTCCATTCTGAAGGAGATCAGCCCTGGGATTTCTTTGGAAGGAATGATGCCAAAGCTGAAACTCCAGTACTTTGGCCACCTCATGAGAAGAGTTGACTCATTGGGAAAAACTCTGATGCTGCGGGGGATTGGGGGCAGGAGGAGAAGGGGACGACAGAGGATGAGATGGCTGGATGGCATCACTGACTCAATGGACGTGAGTCTGAGTGAACTCCGGGAGATGGTGATGAACAGGGAGGCCTGGCGTGCTGCGATTCATGGGGTCGCAAAGAGTCGGACACGACTGAGAAACTGAACTGAACTGAACACAAAAGTTTCAAGTGATCAAGCCTCATCTCTGACCCCAGATCAAAATCCTCTCCTCCAGAGGTCATGAATCCTGGCATGGCTCACAGCTCGCTGCTGCAAACTTTCAGCAGGAAACCTCCTGACCAGGCTCACCTGTGGGTGGCTGCAGGGGGAATAAGCTAACACATCCCCTCTGGAAGCTGACAGGAACCTGCAGGTGTTTGACTTTACTCCTTCCCCTTTCAGCATAAAAGAAGCCAGAATTCTACCTCAGGCAAGACAGTTCTTTGGGACATGAGTCCACTCTCTTCTCGGTCTGCCAGCTGTACAAATAAAGTTGCTATTCCTTGCCCCAGAAACTCATCTCTAAATTTATGGGCCTGTCATGAGGTGAGCAGCATAAGCTTGGACTCAGTAACACCAATTCTGCTTGTTTTGTGAGTACATTACTCTGTAAATTAGTTTCCTCCTCTGATAAAATATGATGAATCTGGATAGTACTGATTCTACTGATTCTTTGAATCATTTGTAGGATTGCTGCAATGAATATACATGAAATGCTACATTGGAAGTACTCCTCAAATTGCATGGAGAAGGCAAATGAGGTGTTTTACACCTAACAGACAGCCAGAGATAATAAGACAAGCCCAGGTTCTGGCTCCAGACAGATGTGGGTTCCAGTACACCTCCAACCCTTTGAGGAGTTCAGGATTTGGGGGTCCTGAGCCACTTGTCTTCTTGGAGGGCCTTGAAATAAACCTTTCTCAGCTCCAAGCTGGCTTTTGGTTTGTTGGGCCTCACTGTGCATTGGGCACACAGACTTGCATTCAGTAACAATTGCGCTGGGGGAAATAAGACAAAAACATGGTATGATTCTGTTTAATGAGGCACTTAGGGTAGTCAGCTTCAGAGAGACAGAGAGGAATAGTGGCTGCCAGGGGTGAGCAGAGAGGAGATGGGGAGTTAGCATTTAGTAGGTACAGAGTTCCAGCTTGCAAAATGGAAAGCTTTCCGGAGAGGATGGTGGGGATGACTGCACAGCATGCGGGCACTCACCCCCACTGAGCCGAACGTTTAAAAGTGGAGGCGACACAAGGTTGATATTATGTGTATTTCATCACAGCTAAAAATTAGAAAGAAGAGTGTGAAGGAAAAGACCCCCCACTCCTATGACTTCTATTTTTAGTTTCTAAAGTTTCACTTGATGTACAGATATGATTGTGTGGGTGCCGGGGTCCAGCCCTGGTGGATCCAGGGAATTCGAAGCGGGGATGGCGTTGGCGAGGGAAAAACTTATTTATTTATTAATATAAGATTAGATTAGGAAGAACTAGTGTAGTAGGAAAATTAAGTGGAGAAAAGAGGCTGATTAACTTGGTTTACGTGGAAAACCAATAAAGTTCCAGACAAGGAGCTTGCACCATCTACGTTAGGCCGCCAGCACACGTTTGAATATCAGAGAGTGCCCTGCCTTGGGCTCTCTCTCTTACGAATCTTAGAAGCCAGGACAAGTAAGTATACATGGTGAGCCTCCACGCCCCAGATGGGAATTCAGCCAGAAATTAGAGAGGAGACACGGGGGAGACCAGTCCTTCCAATGACTTGCCTGGCCTCTATTGTCTAGAAAGGCCTTTTATACCTTTATGATTATACATAGAGATCAATGGGTAATACAAAATTATGCAGCGTTAGCAGCCCAGACTCTTTCTGTATATCTTTCTGTTTACAAAAGGTCTCAGGTGATTTACATTATCTTCTGGCCAAGAGGCCTGTTAACACTTTTTGGCTCTCCTTCTTAATGAATGTTAATCTCATTTCCCCTGAAGTGTTTTTCTTTAATCTGCATCTCCTTAAAGCACTAAAGTTACATCTCTATAGAACAAAGGCACAGTGGGTTATAACAAAGAAGGTACTTAACTCAAAAATCTAATGTTGCTACTTGTTTTTTCTATATACCAACTATATCAACAAATAAAAGATATGAAAATTTGGCAGAAAGTATTGGCTCAACAAATAAAACCTTTAATCAGTCCTATTCTAGTGCTTTTGATTCCTCGGAAGCCCCTACATTCCTAGGATGTTTTAAGCTTCCTGTGCCTCCTGCCATCAGGAGGCCTCAAACAATCACATGCGCAGCTGTATGCGTCCTGCAGGCAGGCTAGAAAGCCATCAGAGGGGTTTTTGGATTGAAACACTCATATTATGCCCAGGAAATTTATTATCTAAAAGCTCTAAATTAATTTTTTTTCCAGAAAAAGGTGGTGGGGGCACAGCCCCCTGTTAATGACAGAAGAGTAGGTGGAAAGCATAACACAGTAAAGCAGGCAGACTCTGGTCTTGGGCAGTGGATGCTCAGGAAATTCCAGAGGGAACCCCTGAAGCCTGATCACGCCCTTGCGTTTTGTCAGGCTTCCTTCCGCACGACCTTATCACAGCTGGGATTCCTCATGCTGGCCCCTGGCATGTGGGGTTTTTCTTTTTTTCAAAATTAGTCCTCAGAAAAGAGTATTCCTAAATTTGAATCTTCCTAAGTCTTTACAAAGTTTCTCATATTTGGAAGACCCTCTCCATTACTTAACTTTGAACAGCATTGTATTAACACCCAGTCAGAGAGTTAATTTAAGGTATTTATGGGTTGTTTGTGGAGGTCACCCAGCAGATGAGTTTAAAAAGGAAAAAAAAAAGGGCTGGGGAGTTTGGTGGTAAGGAACTCTAACAGACATTATTACAATTTAAAATGTTAGCTGCCATGAAACAGTGGCACTAATGGTTAAGAACCTGCCTGCCAGTGCAGGAGACAGAAGAGACAAGAGTTTAATCCCTGGGGTGGGAAGCTCCCCTGGAGGAGGGCGTGGCACCCCACTCCAGTATTCTTGCCTGGAGAATCCCCATGGACAGAGGAGCCTGGAGGGCTACAGTCCCCAGGGCCGCAAGGAGTTAAACATGACTGAAGCACCTGAGCACACACCTTGAAATAAGACTTGTAACAATCACTTTTACAAACAATACATTTGTGATTACACAGTGGAAACCATAAAAATATTCTTAGAAGAAAAGTGAGGAAAAGGGTTTTTGAAGCTGAACATAAAATGTACAAGGACAGTCTTCAAAAACAGACTTAAAAGTGAACATAACATACTCTAGAAAGCCAGGTGAGATGCTTCCATGAAGTGGCTTCAGTAAAGCTAAAGTAACTGACAGAGAAACTATATGGGAAGAATTTTTAATAAAATGGTTTAATAAAACATGAGAAAGAGAAAAAAGAGTAATTTCTAATTTAGTATACTTTTTACATAATGAAAGATTTTAAAATGTTTATGTGTAACTAAGTTAAATATTATAAGTAGACATTGGTCTCATTCACCTACATCTCTATAAGCTCATATTTTCGAACTGGGCAAAACAATTTTAGGATGTTCTCATGAGAAAATAACGACTTCCCTCGTGGCTCAGATGGAAAAGGGTCTGCATACAATGCAGGAGAAAATAGGAATTGTCTTAAAATGGGCATATATGTTAAATTGTTTTGAGAAGAAAATTTGGGCTTACTGAGTTTCTTATTCAGAGTTTAGTTCTATCCTGTTTAAAAATCAGTGTTCTATTGCTCACAGCAGTTGCTTTATTAAAGCTAACAATTATAGTCATGACTCAATGGAAAGAAGTACATCACTAAAAGCTGTTCAAATATTGGACTGGTGCAAGTTATTACGTGAGAAATGGAATTAGAAGAAGAAAAGTATCTTTATGTTGCAAATGAAAAGAAAAAAATGTATATACAATGGATAGTGTGGTGCCTCTGGCAGGTAGGAAGCTCTTAACAAATGTTACCTGTTTTTGTTACTATGGAAGTGATGTAACTATGTTTTGTGACTTTAGATAATCTGACTGATTTGACATAAACAAAGACTCGATCTGTGCCTAGTAAACCACCATCTCATTATGGGATGTTCAGTCACTCAGTCATGTCCAACTCTGCTACCACGTGTTCTGCAGCACGCTAGGCTTTCCTGTCCTCACTGTCACCCGAAGTTGCTCAAACTCATGTCCACTGAGTAGACGATGCCATCCAACCATCTCATCATCTATCGCCCCCTCTCCTCCTACCCTCCATCCCTCCCAGCATCAGAGTCTTTTCCAACGAGTCAACTCTTCTCATGAGGTGGCCAAAGGACTGGAGTTTCAGCTTTAGCATCATTCCTTCCAAAGAAATTCCAGGGCTGGTCTCCTTCAGAATGGACTGGTTGGATCTCCTTGCAGTCCAAGGGACTCTCAAGAGTCTTCTCCAACACCACAGTTCAAAAGCATCAATTCTTCGGCGCTCAGCCTTCTTCACAGTCCAACTCTCACATCCATGCATGACCTCAGAAAAAACCATAGCCTTGACTAGACGGACCTTAGTCAGCAAAGTAATGCCTCTGCTTTTGAATATACTATCTAGGTTGGTCATAACTTTTCTTCCAAGGAGTAAGTGTCTTTTAATTTCATGGCTGCAACCACCATCTGCAGTGATTTTGGAGCCCCCCAAATAAAGTCTGACACTGTTTCTACTGTTTCCCCATCTATTTCCCATGAAGTGATGGGACCAGATGCCATGATCTTCGTTTTCTGAATGTTGAGCTTTATTTAAGCCAACTTTTTCAATCTCCACTTTCACTTTCATCAAGAGGCTTTTTAGTTCCTCTTCACTTTCTGCCATAAGGGTGGTATCATCTGCATATTTGAGGTTATTGGTATTTCTCCCGGCAATCTTGATTCCAGCTTGTGCTTCTTCCAGCCCAGCATTTCTCATGATGTACTCTGCATAGAAGTTAAATAAGCAGGATAACAATATACAGCCTTGACGCACTCCTTTTCCTATTTGGAACCAGTCTGTTGTTCCCTGTCCAGTTCTAACTGTTACTTCCTGACCTGCATATAGGTTTCTCAAGAGGCAGGTCAGGTAGTCTGGTATTCCCATCTCTCGCAGAATTTTCCACAGTTTATTGTGATCCACACAGTCAAAGGCTTTGGCATAGTCAATAAAGCAGAAATAGATGTTTTTCTGGAACTCTCTTGCTTTTTCAATGATCCAGCGGATGTTGGCAATTTGATCTCTGGTTCCTCTGCCTTGTCTAAAACCAGCTTGAACATCAGGAAGTTTACGGTTCACGTATTGCTGAAGCCTGGCTTGGAGAATTTTGAGCATTACTTTACTAGTGTGTGAGATGAGTGCAATTGTGTGGTAGTTTGAGCATTCTTTGGCATTGTCTTTTTGGGGATTGGAATGAAAACTGACCTTTTTCAGTCCTGTGGCCACTGCTGAGTTTTCCAAATTTGCTGGCATATTGAGTGCAGCACTTTCACAGCATCATCTTTCAGGATTTGAAACATCTCAACTGGAATGCCATCACCTCCACCAGCTTTGTTCATAGTGATGCTTTCTAAGGCCCACTTGACTTCATATTCCAAGATGTCTGGCTCTAGATTAGTTATCGTGATTATCTAGGTTGTGAAGATCTTTTTTGTACAGTTCTTCTATGTATTCTGGCCACCTCTTCTTAATATCTTCTGCTTCTGTTAGGTCCATACAATTTCTGTCCTTTATCGATACCATCATTGCATGAAATGTTCCCTTGGTATCTTTTATTGTCTTGAAGAGATCTCTAGTCTTTCCCACTCTGTTGTTTTCCTCTATTTCTTTGCATTGATCGCTGAAGAAGGCTTTCTTATCTCTTCTTGCTATTCTTTGGAACTCTGCATTCAGATGCTTATATCTTTCCTTTTCTCCTTTGTTTTTCACCCCTCTTCTTTTCACAGCTATTTGTAAGGCCTCCCCAGACAGCCATTTTGCTTTTTTGCATTTCTTTTCCATGGGGATGGTCTTGATCCCTGTCTCTTGTACAATGTCATGAACCTCCATCCATAGTTCATCAGGCACTCTATCTATCATATCTAGGCCCTTCAATCTATTTCTCACTTCCACTGTATAATCATAAGGGATTTGATTTAGGTCATACCTGAATGGTCTAGTGGTTTTCCCTACTTTCTTTAATTTCAGTCTGAATTTGGCAATAAGAAGTTCATAATCTGAGCCACAGTCAGCTCCTGGTCTTGTTTTTGTTGACTGTATAGAGCTTCTCCATCTTTGGCTGCATAAAATATAATCAATCTGATTTCGGTATTGACCATCTGGTGATGTCCATGTGTAGAGTCTTCTCTTGTGTTGTTGGAAGAAGGTGTTTGCTATGACCAGTGCATTTTCTTGGCAAAACTCTATTAGTCTTTGTCCTGCTTCATTCCGCATTCCAAGGCCAAATTTGCCTGTTACTCCAGGTGTTTCTTGACTTCCTACTTTTGTATTCCATTCCCCTATAATGAAAAGGACATCTTTTTTGGGTGTTAGTTCTAAAAGGTCTTGTAGGTCTTCATAAAACCATTTAATGTCAGCTTCTTCAGCGTTACTGGTTGGGGCATAGACTTGGATTACTGTGATATTGAATGGTTTGCCTTGGAAACGAACAGAGATCATTCTGTCGTTTTTGAAATTGCATCCAAGTACCGCATTTCGGACTCTTTTGTTGACCATGATGGCTACTACATTTCTTCTAAGGGATTCCTGCCCACAGTAGTAGATATAATGGTCATCTGAGTTAAATTCACCCATTCCAGTCCATTTTAGTTCACTGATTCCTAGAATGTCGACTTTCACTCTTGCCATCTCTTGTTTGGCCACTTCCAATTTGCCTTGATTCATGGACCTAACATTCCAGGTTCCTATGCAATATTGCTCTTTACAGCATCGGACCTTGCTTCAATCACCAGTCACAGCTGGGTATTGTTTTTTCTTTGGCTCCACCCTTTCATTCCTTCTGGAGTTATTTCTCCACTGATCTCCAGTAGCGTATTGGGCACCTACTGACCTGGGGAGTTCCTCTTTCAGTATCCTATCATTTTGCCTTTTCATACTGGTCATGGGGTTCTCAAGGCAAGAATACTGAAGTGGTTTGCCATTCCCGTTTCCAGTGGACCACATTCTGTCAGGCCTTTCCACCATGACCCACCCGTCTTGGGTTGCCCCGCAGGCATGACTTGGTTTCATTGAGTTAGACAAGGCTGTGTTCCTAGTGTGATTAGATTGACTAGTTTTCTGTGAGTATGGTTTCAGTGTGTCTGCCCTCCACTATTAATGTACCAGCTAACATAGAACTGGAGATAACTACAAATCCTAATTTATTAAATGGCTCAAAATGACCTGAGAAGACAAGCTGGAATCCTGTACCTCTGCTCTTCTCCAGGATAATCACAGACAATAAAAATTTAACAGAACAAACAACAAACAAGCAAAAATAAATAGGACTTTGGTTCCTGAAGAACTGAACTGCTTAAGGACATTCCATAATCCATGCTTATTTTAAAAAGATAATTCTATACATGTACTCTTTTCAATTGATTTCTTTTCAACATTTACTTATTTGGCAAGGCCAGGTCTCAGTTGTGGCTTGAGAACTCTTAGGTGTGGCATACGGGATCTACTTCCTGACCCAGGATCAAACCCTGGATCCTCTACACTGGGAGTATGAAGTCTTAACCACAGACCACCAGGGAAGTCCCTGAGTTGATTTCTGAATTACCAAAGGCACTGAAAAGTAGTGATATTCTTGAGATTTGTTGTTGTTCAGTTACTAAGTCATGTCAGACTCTGCAGCTCCATGGACTATAGCATGCCAGCAGAGAAGGCAATGGCAACCCACTCCAGTGTTCCGGCCTGGAGAATCTCAGGGATGGGGAAGCCTGGTGGGCTGCCGTCTATGGGATCACACAGAGTCAGACACAACTGAAGCGACTTAGCAGCAGCAGCAGCATAGCATGCCAGACTCCCCTGTCCTTTACTGTCTCCCAGAGTTTGCTGATTCATGTCCACTGACTCAGTGATGTTATCTAACCATCTCATCCTCTGTCATCCCCTTCTCCTTTGCCTTCCATCTTTCCCAGCATCAGGGTCTTTTCCAATGAGCCAGCTGTTCACATCAGGTGGCCAAAGTACTGGAGCTTCAGCTTCAGCATCAGTCCTTCCAATGAATATTCATGGTTGATTTCCTTTAGGATTGATTCTTGAGATAGTAGAATCAAAAGTGTTCATTTAATACTCTAAAAAATTGGCTCTGGCTTTGACACTAAACTGCTGGGAAGTTCAAACTCTGCCACCATTATTTCCCATCTGTGCTTCATAACCTCTCTCTTATTTTTCTCACCTGGAAACTGAGTATCATAATGAGAGGGCAACAGGTAGGAAGGCTGCTGCTGCTGCTAAGTCACTTCAGTCGTGTCCGACTCTGTGCGACCCCATAGACAGCGGCCCACCAGGCTCCCATGTCCCTGGGATTCTCAAGGCAAGAACACTGGAGTGGGTTGCCATTTCCTTCTCCAATGCATGAGGGTGAAGAGTGAAAGTGAAGTCGCTCAGTTGTGTCCAACTCTTAGCGACCCCATGGAGTGTAGCCCACCAGGCTGCTCCGTCCATGGGATTTTCCAGGCAAGAGTACTGGAGTGGGGTGCCATTGCCTTCTCTGGTAGGAAGGCTAGGGCTCCCCAACTGGAGGAAATAATCTGTAAGGGGCCGACTTTTTTTCTCTTTCTCTATGCAAAATTAAAAGGAGGTTTCTTTTAAATTCTTTGTTGCCATGAGGACACCTAGTTCTGCCTGAACTTAACTTTCTTCAAACCTTGAGCCTACCAAAGTGTTTTTCTTATGGAAATGTTTTTCTTAAGCTATGTTAATGAATTATGTATTTACCTTGGAATCTGCCTTTCTTCAAATCTGAGCCACCTAAGACTCAAACCTTGAACCAATAACAGCTCAACAAACCAGTACATCTTACTCATGGGAATGTTCTCTTAAGCTATGTTAATGAAACTATGCATTTGCTTGGAAATCTGCCTTTCTTTAAGATTCATGTCAATTGTTTTATGACTGGGGATGATGTACCTTCTGCCAATACTATCTCAAAATGCATATTGTGGGAGAGGCGGCTGATGCAATTCTCTCAGTTTTGAGGTGCTTCTTTATCTGATTAGCAACTTGCTAACAGATATATAACTCCTTGCTAAAAACTAGCAAGGGGGCACTCTTACTGCCCTCTTCTGATGTCTGTGTCAGGAGCTTCCTCTATCCTTTTTATACTTTAATAAAATTTTATTACACAAATGATTCCAGCCTCATCTCTCAGATCAAAATCCTCTCCTCCAGAGGTCACAAATCCTGATGTAGCTCACAGCACACAGTCGCAACCTTTCAATAACAGCATCTGCTCCACATGGGGTTGATATAGGATTGTTGGGCTTTATGCATTTTGATTTTTAGAGCCCAAGAAGAGGAAATCTGTCTATACTTCCAACTTTTCCCCTTCTATTTGCCATGAAGTAATAAGGCTGGATGCCATGATCCTAGTTTTTTAAATATTTAGTCTTAAGCTGGCTCTTACACTCTCCTCTCTCCTCCTTCATCCTCATCAAGAAGCTCTTTAGTTCCTCTTCGCTTCCTGCCATTAGCGTGGTGTCATCTGCCTATCTGAGCTTGTTGATGTTTCTCCCATCTATCTTGATTCCAGCTTGTAACTCATGCAGTCTGGCTTTTCTCATGATGTGCTCAGCGTATCAGTTAACCAAACAGGGTGACAGCAGACAGCCCTGTTGTACTCCTTTCTCAATCCTGAATCGATCGGTTGTTCCATACAGGGTTCTAACTGTTGTTTGTTGACCCTCATACAGCTTTCTTAGAAGACAGGTAAGATGGTCTGGTATTCCCATCTCTTTACGAGCTTTCCACAATTTGTCATGATCCACACAGTCAAAGACTTTAGCGTAGTTGATTAAACAGAGATAGATTCTTTTCTGGAATTTCCTTGCTTTCTCTTTGATCCAGCAAATGTTGGGAATTAAATCTTTGGTTTCTCTGCCTTTCCTAAACCCAGCTTGGACATCTGGAAGTTCTTGGTTCTCATAATGCTGAAGCCTAGCATGTAAGATTTTAAGCGTGACCTTTCTAGCATGGGAGATAAGTAGAATTGTCCGATGGTTAGAACATTCTTTCTGGCTTCCCTGATAGCTCAGTTGGTAAAGAATCCGCCTGCAATGCTGGAGACCCAGGTTTGATTCCTGGCTCGGGAAGATCTGCTGGAGAAGGGATAGGCTACCCACCAATGTATTCTTGGCCTTCCCCTGTGGCTCAGCTGGTAAAGAATCTGCCTGCAATGCAGGAGACCTGGATTCAATCCCTGGGTTGTGAAGATCCCCTGGAGAAGGGAAAGCTTACCCACTCCAGTATTCTGGCCTGGAAAATTCCATAGACTGTATAGTCCATGGGGTCACAAAGAGTCAGACACGACTGAGACTTCCACTTCACTGGAACATTCTTTAGTAGTACCCTTCTTGGGAATTGGGGTGATTGACCTTTTCCAGTCCTGTGGCCACTGCTGGGTCTTCCAGACCACTGCCTTGTCGTGGTGATGGGGCTTGCATAACTCAATGAAGCTATGAACCACGCTGTGTAGGGCCACCCAAGACAGACAAGTCATACTGGAGAGTTCTGACAAAACATGACCCACTGGAGGAGGGAATGGCAAACCACCCCAGCGTACTTGCAGTGAGAACCTCATGAATTGTATTAAAAAGACAAAAAGACTAAAAAATAAAGAACAAAACTAGACACACAACTAATTCTAATTATTTCTAAATGCCATGAACTGATATCAGACATCTGTGGACTACATTCATCTCACACCCTGCCAGGTCTGAGCCGCTAGTTCCTGCTTCCTTTACCCCTTCCCATCATTCCAGGGCATCTCACCAATGAGAGGAGCAAATACTGACCCCTGGGACACAGCGGTAAGCAAAAACAGACACCACCTCCTGTCATGAGGCTGCAAAAATGCCAGTTCCCCCAAACTCCTGGCTTATCCCTTAAGATTAGTAGATACACACTACTATGCATAAAATAGACAACCAACGAGAATCTGCTACACAGCACAGGAACTGTATTCAATATCACGTAATAAACTATACAGGGAAGGAATCTGAAGAAGCATATACATGTATATATACGAAAAGCACTTGGCCGTGCACCTGAAATTAACACAGCATTGTAAATCGACTCTCCTTCAATAAAACACAAAATAAAAATATTAATAATTTACTTAAATTTGTCATCAATAAACAAAACCTCAGTGTGATGGCAGTTTCCTAATACCTACATTAATGAGAGAATTTTCTAGAATTGGAGAAAGCGTGCCCGCAGACTTTGCTCTGGAACTGTCAGTCTGCCAGTCTTGAATCCTTGCAAGCCACCTGGCAGAGACTGGGTGACAAAGAGGGGCTAAGAGTTCTTACCCAAGGGCTGTGCTGTGCTCAGTCCATCAGTCGTGTCCAGCTCTTTGCAACTTCATGAACTGTAGCCCGTCAGGCTCCTCTGTCCATGGGGATTTGCCAGGCAAGAATACTGGAGTGGGTTGCCATGCCCTCCTCCAGGGGATTTTCCCAACCCAAGGACCGAACCCAGGTCTCCTGCACTGCAGGCAGATACTTTACCGTCTGAGTCACCAGGGAAGCCCAAGAATACTGGAGTGGGTAGCCTAGCCCTTCGCCAGGGGATCTTCCTGATCCAGGAGTCAAACTGGGGTCTCCTGCATTGCAGGCAGATTCTTTACCAGCTGAGCCACAAAAGAGCTAAGTACCCCTTAATCACATCTCACCACCGCAGGTGGGTGTGAAGTTGATAAAGGAAAAAGTGCACAAAGTTAGAGATCAACTAAACCCCACGGTGTTGGTGGTGTGGCCACCCGTTCACTAGGACTAGATCAGGAGAGTTTGGAACTAAAAAATCTAAATTAGTACCCACTGGAATGACTAAAATTAATAAGGCTGACAATATAAAGTGTCGGTGAGAATTTGGAGCAACTGGAACCTACATGTAGCTGGTGGGAGTGTAAATTACTATAATCATCTTAAAAAACTGTCTTTAAAACTGATCATATGCATATCTTCTGATTCAGCAATCCCCTTCCCAGATATCTACCCAGGAGAAATGAGTGCTTGTGTCCACTAACAGCCAGGTATAAAAAACATGTACTTAGCAATTTTATTCATCACAGCTCAAAACCGGAAACAACCAAATGTCTACTAAGATGAGAGTTCCCTGGTGGTCCAGTGGTTAGGCTGGCCTTCCCAGGTGGCTCAGCAGTAAAGAATCTGCCTGCAACACAGGAGACCCTGGTTTAATCCCTGGGTTGGGAAGATCCCCTGGAGAAGGAGATGGCAAGCCACTCCACTATTCTTGCCTGGAGAATCCCACGGACAGAGAAACCTGGTGGGCTACAGTCCATGGGGTCGCAAGAGTCGGACGTAATTGAGTGACTAAACCACCAGCAGCACCAGAGGTTTAGGACTGAGCGCTTTCACTGCCAAAGCCTTGATTCAGTCCCAGGTCAGGCAACTGAGATCCCATAAGCTGGGAGGCACAGCACCAAGAATGGAATGATAAATTATCCCATACGCACACAAATGAATATCATAGTTTCAAAAGCTAAACCAAAACTACGGATGAATCTCTAAGATATAACAATGAGTTAAAGAAACCGGACTAAAAGAGCACGCAACTGCATGAAATCAAATAACAGGTAAAACTAATTTATAGCGAATGAAGTTAGAACAGCTGTCATTTCTGGGAGAAGGGAGATACTGCCTAAGCGGTGACACGGGGGAGTCTTCTAGGATGTAGGAGATGTTTTCTATTTTAAATTGGGTGCAGTTAAGTGGGCACACAAATGGAAGCATTTATTGAGTTATACACATTAAGACTGGTGCACTTTTCTAAATGATTATTGTAACTAAATTTGTAAAGATTGAGAATCCTTATGGCATATGTAATTTGGAGCTGGATAGACTAGCAAAAGAGTGACTATTACTAAATTTTATGAGAAATTGTTCAGGCCATTGACTCCTACAGCAATCCCTAGGACGTGAGGGAGGGGACTTTGGGAAGGGATACATATATATTAATATTTATTTGTTGCATTTGTGTGTTAATCACTCAGTTGTGTCCAACTCTTCGCGACCCCACAGACTGTAACCTGCCAGGCTCCTCTGTCCATGGAATTCTCCAGACATGAATACTGGATTGGGTAGCCATTCTCTTTTCCAGGGGATCTTCCTGACCCTGGGATTGAACCCAGGTCTCACGCGTTGCAGGCAGATTCTTTGCAGTCTGAATCATAGTATAGCACTTTCCAAGGGATTATGAATATTCTTTGTACATCACTTTCCAAGGTATGTGTGCGTATGTTTCATTTAAAAAAAACAAACAAACAGAATTCAGCAAACACAGGGGTAGTCTGCTCAGAGCTCCAAGAAAGAACTCAATGCTCAGCTATGGCTGGCCACTGACCTCCAGATGTTAACCCCTTCACATCTGCTTCAGTTCTCAGCAGAGAGCATGCTTATCTCTGAAAAGCCCCCAGCCAATAACCTAGCAAGGCAGCAATACCAAGCCTGGCCACGTGTGACCAAAGCGGGACACACCCCCAGGGCAGTGCTTGCTGGGAGTCCCCATGAGACTGAGCAGCTATTGTCAGGCCTGCATGGCAGGCAGACAGCTCTCCTTCCCAGGCTTTATTCCTCCCAATCTCTCTCACTAACTTTCCAAGTAAGGTTCCTTTTTGTCCATTTCAACCTCTCATTTTTTCATTTATCTTTAATGAGAGGATAATTGCTTTACAATGTTGAGTTGGTTTCTGCCGCACAGCTACGTGGTGAATCAGCCATAGCGTTAGTAGCTCAGTCGTGTCCGACTCTTTGCGACCCCATGGACTGTGGCCCTCCAGCTCTTTTGTCCACGGGATTCTCCAGGCAAGAATACTGGAGTGGGTCACCATTCCCTTCTCCAGGGGATCTTCCTGACCCAGGGATTGAACAAGGGTCTCCTGCGTGGCAGGCAGATTCTCTACTGTCTGAGCCACCAGGGAATCAGCCGTAGGCACACATATATCCCTTCCCTCCTGAGCCTCCCTCCTGCCTCCCCATCCCACCCCTGCAGGTCATCACAGAGCCCGGGCTGAGCCCCCCATGCTGCACAGCAGCTCCCCACTAGCTGTCTCGCTCACACACGGCAGCACATACACTTCAATGCCGGTCTCTCAATCTGACCCACCCTCTCCTTTCCCGAGATTCCCTGAGAACCCAACATGTGACATACGAACAGAACACCGCCAACATCCTGCTTGAGAAGCAAATGTTCCAGTCTGAAATGCGCTGATGGAAAGTCGTAGGATAATGCTGCCAACAAAAATATATTAGCCGTGTCGATGGAAATAGTCAGTAAGCAATCTAACAGGAAAAGAAAATAGTTATTTATGCACCAAACTGAGAACTGCTGCCCTGGGATGCAGCCTCTCAGATAACTCTGAGGAACTGCTCCAGAAAAGTATGGTATATCTTGTCAGAAAAAGAACATCAAACAAGTCAAGGATACCTTCCTTAAAGGTTTAAAACAAACAAAAACAAAAAACAAAAAAACAGACTAGCTGCACCCAGAGAGTCAGCATGACCTTGGTACCTGGGAAGGGAGTCTTATCATCAAAGGAAGACCAGCATTGTATCCCAGGAAGGGAGGCATTTAATCTGTTCTTTATTTCTGGTCAGTGTTCAATCTTCTTTAATAATTAAATCAGCAAAAATAATGAAGTGGCCAAATTATTATAACTGCTAAAATCCCCAGATTGTGAGTGTGTGTGTGTGTGTGTGTGTGCATGTGCGCACGTGTTCGACTCTCTGCAACCCCATGAATTCTGTAGTCAAATCTAAATTTAACTGGCTTGAAAGAGATTATCCAGAAAATGGTTAGTTGTCACAACAGGAAGCTGTATATTTTCTCTTTTTCTACCTGACTGCTATCAGTTTTCCCAAGAAGAGTAAATTTTCATTCCTCTAAGTCAGTTATTTAATCTGAACCTCCCTATCAATTTCTACCATGTTCTATGAACATCAATTATTTTCCTTACTGCTGCAGGAAAAAAAAAAATCCTTTAAGTCTGAATTTATTGTATATTCCCCGAATTTATTGTATCTCTTTTCAGGAGAAAGTGCTTGTTCTCAATTAACAGTTTCTTCAAAATTCATATAATTTTTATGCTTTGGGCTAGTTTTATTTTTTAAACTAATTAATTTTTTAGAGTATAGTTACTTTACAATGTTGTCTTATTTCTACTGAATGCACGCAATTTTAGTGTTATTATTTAAGCTATTATGCCTTTGAATAAATAAATGAGTGAATAAAACAGCTAAAGCAGATGTGTAATGTATGTTTCATAGGCCACAAACAGCCTGCTCAAGTTAGCATAAAATTTTAGTTAAATCATATATAAACCAAAATGACTTCCCCATACCTCAAAGTGTAAAAATTTATTTCATCAGCCACATGTGTAATTTTAAATTTTCTAGTAAGCATAATGTTCCATAGAACAAATATTTTAAAAAGAAACAAAACCAGTGAAGCTGGATTTTTAAATATATTTTATTGAATCCAGTATATTTAGCATGTTATCATTTGAACAGGTAATCAGTAGAAAAATAATGAGATATCTTGCTTTCTCTTTTGTGCTGTCTTTGAGATACGGTGTAAACTATATGATTCAGCACGTCTCATTCTGGACTAGGCACACTTCAAGTGCTTCCAAAGAGGAGACGTCTGCCCCAAACAGAGACTGGGGAGTGTTGGTGACGAAGGGAAAGCGTGGAAATCACAGAATGAATCAACAGAACTGCTTCCTTCTGAAGGTCTGAGGAAGGAGCTTCACCACACCGGCGCTTCTCTGTTTCACTTCCGTGGGGTAAATCATCGTGCATGCCTCTTCAGTCGTGTCTGACTCTGTGACCCCATGGCCTATAGCTCTCCAGGCTCCTCTGTCCGTGGGGTTCTCCAGGCAAGAACACGGGAGTAGGTGGCCGCGTCCTCCCCCAGGGGATCTTCCCGACCCCGGGATCCAACCCGAGTCTCTTACGTCTCCCGCATCGGCAGGCGGGTTCTTTACCACTAGCACCGCCTGGGCAGCCCTTATCCCATAGGCAGATCATTATCAGATATCAAACTTGGGCTTGCTTCCTCAGACTCACGATGGTGCGGCCACTTAACACGCCATTGTTCTCTTCGTTTCTACTTCCGTCACTGGGCAGAACCGTCAGTGGCCTTGTTGCCTAGGTGGATAACCCAGCCATTGTGCTCTGAGGGCAACCGAATGCTGTCCAGCGAGAGGAGGTGGTCATGGACCTCTTCGGGGATCTCAAAAATTATGGACTGTATTTCAGGGAAAATAAAAGTCAACAGAATTTTGCATCTAATTGCATGGGATTCACAATACTCCTGAAGCAGTATATGCCCGCTAAGATCATCTATTTAGTCCCCAGTTTGGGTAGCGCTTGTGGTAAAGAACCCAGTCTGTCAATGCAGGAGACTAGGGTTTGATCCTTGGGTCAGGAAGATCCCCTGCAGGAGGGCATGGAAACCAACTTTAGTATTCTTGTCTGGAGAGTTCCCTGGACAGAGGAGCCTGACAGGCTACAGTCCGTACAGTCGCAAAGAGTCAGACACAACTGAAGCACACGCGCAGTCCTTAGTTTATTATTTCTTCCATAGAACGAAGTCCAGTTTCCTTTAAATACCAAGCGAGGTCTCCCGTGATCCAGTCCCTGCCACTGGCCTCGTCTCCCGCTGCTTGTCCGCTGCTCACAGGCGTCCCTGCCTTCTTTGAAATGACGTTGACTCGCTTCGCAGTTTCTCTCTGCATTCACGCATCTTGTTCTCTCCACTAAAGGCCCTTTCTCGCTTCCCAGGTGCACCCCTCTGCAGCTCAAACATCGCCTCTGAAACCTTCCCTGACTCATCTTCTTACCATCATTAAGTCAGTAACTTCTGCTATGCATATGCTCCCATGCAATACTTCTAACCTCACATTTGGTACTCTTTGATACAACCGTTTGCTTAAATGTCTGTCTGCTTCCACAAAACCGTGAGCATCTTTAGAGTAGAGCCTGTGTTTTCCACACTGTATTCCTCTCACCTTGCATAGTATCTGGAATCAACTGATGTTGATAAAATATTGTGTACAAAAATAGAATTATCTAACCTTCAGAAACAGCTTAAACAGTGAGATGCTGGCAGATATGTACAAATTTCACATATTCATCTTATACCAAGGATATTTGCTTGGGTCTTGAAGAAAGCTTGATTTCCCAGAAAGTTTAAATGTGAGAAGAAAAAAAGCATTTTTCTCTGCCTATTCTTTCCCTTTTATTTAGAAGTGAATTCTGGATGGTTCTTTAAAAAAAAATCAAGTCAACAAATATTAAAGTAACACCACCTCTGTTGAGAGTACATTTTCCTCTGTTATCTGGTTCCTTCCTGAAAAGCCGTGTACAAGTCCACAGCCATGCGATGTACCAGGACACAGGGAGACAGGAAAAAAAAATGGAAATGCTCAGTAAGTTAGGAACTAGCTGATGACTCACTGAGATGGAGAATTTTATTAACATGTCAAAGGCAGGCAATCTTGTCCACATTAGATGTCCTCATTTCTGTGTGATTAGAAATTATATTATCCAGTAGTTAAAATCATAAACTGTTAAATTTTGTTACTTTTAAAAAATTTATTTTATTGAAGCATAGTTGACTTACAATGTTGTGTTTATTTCTGTCATACAACAAAGTGATTCATATATACAGACATATATTCTTTTTCATATTATTTTTCTATTATGGTTTATTGCAGGATACAGAATATAGTTTTCTGTACTATATAATAGAGCTATACAATAGATTGCTGTTTATTCATCCTATATATAATTGTTTGTGTCTGCTAATCCCAAACCCCCAATCCTTCCCCATATCTTCCCCCTTAGCAACCACAAACCTGTCTGTGAGTCTCTCTTTCATACCTGAGTTCACTGCATCATATTTTAGATACAACATTTAAGTGATGTCATATATCTGTCTCTCTCTTTCTGACTTACTTCACTTAGTGTGATAATCTCCAGGTCTTACACATGTTGCTGCACATGGCATTATTTCATTCCTTTTTATGTCTGAGTAGTATTCCACTGTGTAGCCATTCATCTGTGGATGGACACTTAGGTTGCTTCCATGTCTAGGCTATCGTAAATAGTGTTGTTACTGATACCGCTAGGTGGTGTTTCGAGGACAGCGGGACTTTGATGAGCTCCAGTCTCAGTGCAGAAAGAGTTTGCCAAGAAGCAAAGTGATAGATACGTGATTTATTAGATGAGGATGCTTGTGGGACATGCAAGTGGGCGTAAAAGAGGGGAACGCACTGAGAACTTAGTGGGCTACAGTTTTAAAGTCCAAGGAAAAGTAGGCTGGGGGAAAGACCACCTTCTTCCTCACCTCGAGTAGAACATCATGATTCTATTGTCAGCTCTTCCTCCACGTCAAGCAGGGGAGTTTTCTTGTCCCCATGTAATCAAGTGTGGACCTATCACGGCACAGAGAAATGAACAAAAAGGCAGTAACATATACTATAAATGGTAAACCATCTCACGTTTTAGTATAATCTCACCCTTTGCTTACACTTTTGTTTTTACAGCATGCAGAGAACCATGCCCTGGGAATCACTAACTTACTGAGCTCACTGCAAATGACGTGGGTCTCAGGCCGTTGTCGCTTCATGTTTGGGGCATGTTTCAAGCTTCTGTTGTGTGGTTTTGCTGCTGAGCAAATCTGCTTGGTCTTGTGGCTAAGCAAGCCTGCTTTCTTGGGTAATCATTAACTTACAGGGTTTCCCCACTTTTTCTTTCCTTACAATCCCCTAGTTGGATTAACTATTAAATCACCCACATCGTCCCTTTATTCTGTCTCTATCACTGTGAACATTGGGGTGCATGTATTTTTTAAATTATAATTTTGTATAAATGTTACCAAGTCCAAGCTTGCTCTGCTCGCCACATGACAGGTCTATGAATCTGAGAGATGAGTGCTGAGGCAAGGAAAAGGGCTTTATTTCAAAAGCCAGCTGACTAAGAAGACATCATCCTAGTGTCTCAAAACAACCACCTTGTTGGGGTCAGGATGCCAGGTTCTTTTATAGAGTCAGAGAGAGAGAAGCGATGAGGGACTAAAGTCAAAAGAGGTGGTGAGGAAGTAAAGTGAAAAGGGTCTTCAGTCTCGCAAAACATCTCTGGGAAGGGCCAAGATTTGGCAGGCTTTCTTCTCTCTCCTTGCTATTCTTTGGAAGTCTGCATTCAAATGGGTATGTCTTTCCTTTTCTCCTTTGCTTTTCGCTTCTCTTCTTTCCACAGATATTTGTAAGGCCTCCTCAGACAGCCATTTTGCGTTTTTACATTTCTTTTTCTTGGGGATGGTCTTGATCCCTGCCTCCTATACAATGTCACAAACCTCCTTCCATACTTCTTCAGGCACTCTGTCTATTGGATCTAGTCCCTTAAATCTATTTCTCACTTCCACTGTATAATCAATCGTAAGGGATTTGATTTAGGTCATACCTGAATGGTCTAGTGGTTTTCCCTACTTCCTTAAATTTAAGACTGAATTTGGCAATAAGGAGTTCATGATCTGAGCCACAGTCAGCTCCCAGTCTTGTTTTGCCGACTGTATAGAGCTTCTCCATCTTTGGCTGCAAATTATAGATACCAAGGGAATATTTCATGCAAGGATGGGCTCGATAAAGGACAGAAATGGTATGGACCTCACAGAAGAAGAAGTTATTAAGAAGAGGTGGCAAGAATACACAGAAGAACTGTACAAAAAAATCTTCACAACCCAGATAATCACGATGGTGTGGTCACTCACCTAGAGCCAGACATCCTGGAATGTGAAGTCAAGTGGGCCTTAGGAAGCATCATTATGAACAAAGCTAGAGGAGGTGATGGAATTCCAGTTGAGCTATTTCAAATCCTAAAAGATGATGTTGTGAAAGTGCTGCACTCAATATGCCAGCAAATTTGGAAAACCCCACAGTGGCCACAGGACTGGAAAAGACCAGTTTTCATTTCAATCCCAAAAAAGGCAATGCTAAAGAATGTTCAAACTACTGTACAATTGCGCTTATTTCACATGCTAGCAAACTAATGCTCAAAATTCTCCAAGTCAGGCTTCAACAGTACATGAACCATGAACTTCCAGATGTTCAAGCTGGATTTAGAAAAGGCAGAGGAACCAGAGATCCAATTGCCAACATCCGCTGGATCATGGAAAAAGCAAGAGAGTTCCAGAAAAACATCTACTTCTGCTTTATTGACTATGCCAAAGCCTTTGACTGGTGTGGATCACAATAAACTGTGGAAAATTCTGAGAGAGATGGGAATACTAGACCACCTGACCTGCTTCCTGAGAAAACTGTATGCAGGTCAGGAAACAACAGTTAGAACTGGACATGGAACAACAGACTGGTTCCAAAGGAGTACGTCAAGGCTGTATATTGTCACCCTGCTTATTTAAATTCTATGCAGAGTACATCATGAGAGACACTGGACTGGATGAAGCACAAGCTGGAATCAAGATTGCCGGGAGAAATATCAATAACCTCAGATATGCAGATGACACCACCCTTATGGCAGAAAGTGAAGAGGAGCTAAAAAGCCTCTTGATGAAAGTGAAAGAGGAGAGCGAAAAAGTTGGCTTAAAGCTCAACATTCAGAAAACAAAGATCATGGCATCTGGTCCCATCACTTCATGGGAAATAGATGGGGAAGCAAGGGAAGTCGTGACTTTATTTGGGGGGCTCCAAAATCACTGCAGATGATGACTGCAGCTGTGAAATCAAAAGATAATTGCTCCTTGGAAGAAAAGTCATGACCAACCTAGACAGCATATTGAAAAGCAGAACATTACTTTGCCAACAAAGGTCCATCTAGTCAAAGCTATGGTTTTTCCAATATTCATGTATGGATGTGAGAGTTGGACTATAAGGAAAGCTGAACACCAAAGAAGTGATGCTTTTGAATTGTGGTGTTGGAGAAGACTCTTGAGGGTCCCTTGGACTGCAAGGAGATCCAACCAGTCCATCCTAAAGGAAATCAGTCCTGATTGTTGATTGGAAGGACTGATGCTGAAGCTGAAACTCCAATACTTTGGTCACCTGATGTAAAGAACACACTCATTGGAAAAGACCCTGATGCTGGGAAAGATTGAAGGTGGGAAGAGAAGGGGAAGACAGAGGATGAGATGAGTCTGAGTAAACTCCAGGACATGGTGATGGACAGAGAGGCCTGGTGTGCTGCAATCCATGGAGTTGCAAAGAGTCGAAACGAATTGAGTGACTGACTGAATTGAACTGAGGCTTTGGAAGGGGTGTGTTAATCTCTTCTCTATCTGTAGCCATTCACAGGTGAGCAGGGTTAAATTACTTCACTATGAGTCAAACAAAGGCACTTTAGGTTCACAGTCAGGCAGAGGGGCACAATCCTTTCCTTGTTGTTCAGTCACTCAGTCATGTCCTACTCTTTGTGATCCCATGGACGGCAGCACACCAGGCTCCCCTGTTCTTCACAATCTCCAGAGTTTGCTCAAACTCATGTCCACTGAGTTGGTGATGCTATCCAAATCCAACCATCTCATCCTCTGTTACCCCCCTCTTCTTTTAAACTTTAAATACAAAGTTATTTATTTTAATCGGAGGCTAATTACTTTACAATATTGTATTGGTTTTGCCATACATCAACATGAATCTGCCACGGGGGTACACGTGTTCCCCATCCTGAAGCCCCCTACCACCTCCCTCCCCGTACCATCCCTCTGGGTCATCCCAGTGTTACCCCCTTCTTATCCTGCCTTCAATCTTTCCCAGCATCAGGGTCTTTTCAAATAAATCGGCTCTTTGAATCAAGTGGCCAAAATATTGCAGCTTCAGCTACAGCATCAGTCTGTTGCTGCTGCTGCTAAGTCGCTTCAGTCATGTCCAATTCTGTGAGACCCCATAGACAGCAGCCCACCAGGCTCCCCTGTCCCTGGGATTCTCTAGCCAAAAACACTGGAGTGGGTTGCCATTTCCTTCTCCAATGCATGTAATTGAAAAGTGAAAGGGAAGTCACTCGTCATGTCTGACTCTTAGCGACCCCATGGACTGCAGCCCACCAGGCTCCTCTGTCCTTGGGATTTTCCAGGCAAGAGTACTGGAGTGGGGTGCCATTGCCTTCTCTGCTCAGTATCAGGCTTTCCAATGAATATTCAGGGTTGATTTTCTTAGGTTTGACTGGTTTGATCTCCTTGCAGTCCAAGGAGTATCCTCCAACACTACAGTTCAAAAGCACCAATTCTTCAGTGCTCACCCTTCTTTAAGGTCCAGCTCTCACACCATACATGACTACTCGAAAAACCATAGCTTTGACTAGACAGACCTTTGTCAGCAAAATGATGTCTCTGCTTTTTAATATGCTGTTTAGGTTTGTCATAGCTTTTCTTCAAAGGAGCATGCATCTTTTAATTTCATGGCTGCAGTCACCATCTGCAGTGATTTTGGAGCCCAAGAAGATAAAATCTGTCACTGTTTCCACTTTGCCCCCATCTATTTGCCATGAAGTGATGGGCCCATATGCCTTGGTCTTAGATTTTCGAATGTTGAGTTTCACTCTCCTCTTTCACCCTCATCAGGATGCTCTTTAGCTCCTCTCTGTTTTCTGCCATAACGATGATGTCCTCTGCATATCTGAGGGTATTGATATTTCTCCTGCAGTCTTGATTTCAGCTTGAACTTCCAGTCCAGCATTTCACATGATGTACTCTGCATATAAGTTAAATAAGCAGGGTGACAGTGTATGGACTTGATGTACTCCTTTCCCAATTTTGAGTCAGTTCGTTGTTCCACGTCCAGTTCTAACTGTTGCTTCTTGGCCTGCATGAGGTTTCTAAGGAGACAGGTAAGGTGGTCTGGTATTTCCATCCCTTTAAGAATTTTCCAGTCTGTTGTGATCCACACAGTCAAAGGCTTTAGTGTAGTCAATAAAGCAGAAGTAGATGGTTTTCTGGAATTCCCTGGCTTTTTCTATGATCGAATGCATGTTGACAACTTGATCTCTGGTTCCTTTGCCTATACTAAATCCAGTGTATACCTCTGGAAGTTCTCAGTTCACATACCGTTAACGCCTAGCTTGAAGGATTTTGAGCATTACTCGCTAGCATGTGAAATGAGCACAACTGGATGTCAGTTTGAGCATCCTTTGGCATTGCCTTTCTTTGGGATTGGAATGAAAACTGACCTTTTCCAGTTCTGTGGCCACTGCTTTTTCCAAATTTGCTGGCATGCTGAGTGCAGCACTTTCACAGCATCATCTTTTAGGATTTGAAACAGCTCAACTGGAATTCCACCACCTCCACTAGCTTTGTTCATAGTAATGATTCCTAAAGCCCACTTGACTTCTCACTCCTGGATGTCTGACTCTAGGTGACTCATCACACCACCGTGGTCATCCAGGTCATTAAGACCTTTTTTATACAGTTCTGTGTATTCTTTTTTTGTTTTCATTTTTTAAATTTATTTATGTATTACTGAAGGATAATTGTTTTACAGAATTTTGCTGTTTTCTGTCAAACCTCAACATGAATCAGCCATAGGTATTCATATATCCCTTTCCTTTTGAAGTTGTGATATATACAGAATGGCATATTACTCACCCATAAAAATGAACACATTTGAGTCAGTTCTGAAGAAGTGGATGAAACTAGAACCTATTATACAGAGTGAAGTTAGAAAGAGATCGCTAAATATCATATTCTAACACAAATCTAGAAGAATGGTACTGAAGAATTTATTTACAGGGCAGCAGTGGAGAAACAGAAATAGAGAAAAGACTTACGGACATGGGGAGGAGAGGAGAGGGTGAGACGTATGGAAAGAGCAACAGGGAAACTTACATTACCATATGTAAAATAGATAGCCAACGGGAATTTGCCCTATGGCCCAGGAAACCCAAACAGGGGCTCTGTATCAACCTAGAGGGGTGAGATGGGGAGGGAGATGGGAGGGAGGTTTTTCTCTGTATTCTTGCCACCTCTTCTTAATATCTTCTGCTTCTGTTAGGTCCATACCATGTGGACCTAATGATATGTTAGGTATGTTAACGGTATGTTATTGTGCCCATCTTTGCATGAAATGTTCCCTTGGTATCTCTAATTTTCCTCAAGAGATCTCTAGTTTTTCCCATTCTATTGTTTTCCTCTATTTCTTTACAACGTTCACTTAAGAAGGCCCCTTACCACTCCTTGCCACTCTTTGGAACTCTGCATTCAGATGGGTATGTCTTTCCTTTTTTCCTTTGTCTTTCACTTCTCTTCTTTTCTCAGCTATTTGTAAGGCCTCCTCAGACAACCATTTTCCCTTTTTGCATTTCTTTTTCTTAAGCAGAAGAGTCCTCTGAGACAGGTCATTATGTATGATTATAATAACAACAGCAACGAAAAGCAACTCAAAAGAAACATTTCCAAAATGGAGTCCGAACTGGTTCTTCTTCGCAGCACAGGTGTATTAATACACCCAGGAGCGAAAATGCTGGATCATGTTGCAACTCTACTTTTAGATTTTTGAGGAATCTCCATACTATTTTCCATAGAGGCTGCACCAATTTGCATTCCTGTCAAGAGTGTAGGAGGGGTCCCCTCTCTTCACATCCTCTCCAGCACTTGTTATAAAATGTATTACTTCTGCTACTATACAGTATGCATTCCTTCTACACATAATACATGTTTCTGGCAAAATTCTGAAAAATTAAGCACTGAAAAATTATGGGGGAAAACATGGCTGTGAGTGGATTACTTAGAACCTAAGCAACTTTGTCACCAAAGCCCTACAAAAGAGATCACTGTTACCTTGAAATAATTACCTTGGCAGTTTTCCTTGATGTCTAGAGGCTGCCTTGGAAGATATTGGTAAATGCACAAACACACCATGTGGGGATTCTGGATGGCATTCTGAGACAAGCAGGGGCTCTCTCCAATGTCTGAGCCAGTGGCTGCTCTTACGTAGGGGCAGCAGAGAAAGAGGTACAGCCATCAAGCAGGGTGCAAGTCATGCAGGCGTTCATTGTCAATTTGCTTCAGATGGAGCTGAAAAGGCTTCCGCCTGGGTAGTAGCCATCTGAGAGCTTCGCCTTTTGTTTCCTGCTGGGTTTTTAATTCTGCTTATATAACCTGGCTCCCCTTGCCTAGGAAAAATTGTGTATAAACCAACACAATCGCAACCGATTGGACCATAGGAAAACCTGCTATAGCAAAATATAACTGCTCTGGGAAAATGGGGAAACAATCATATTTTCAGTTTCTACTGAATAAGTCAGCTTGAGATCCTGAATTTGATATCACGACACGTTTCACACGTGGACAAAGAAGGTCAGCAGCCATGTCAATAAACAAAGGCTGCTGAGGCCGTCAAGCCGTCAAGCCAGCAGCCACTGCAGCCTGCCCTGACTGTGTACCCTGAGAGGATTCAGATTGGAGAAAAGCAGGACACTGGCTCCAGGTAGCTGAGATACGAATCAAAAGATGACTTCAATGAGACCAAACTCCTGCACCTTCACATATATAGGAAAGCACCAAATTCATTAACTTGAAATGTCTGGTTTTTCTTTAATTAATAGTAATCTTTTGATGTTACAACTACCTGAATTTTTTTGCCAAAATCCTATGCATCCTGGCTTCTTCCTTACCTCTTCAGAGCAGTTCCCTCAGAGCCATCTGTGAGACTGTCTCCCAGGCTTAAGTCCTCAAAAAGTCCACCAAATAAAATATAATCTTCAACTTTTAGGTTGCAGTTTGTTTTTAAATCAGCACACCTTTGGGAATTTGTAGAGTGGAGGCACTTTTAAGTGGCTACCCAGAAAGAGATTATGAGTGCTATTTTAGATGTCAGCAAAGTGGATGCCATAATTATGAAAACAATTAGGATCCTATCACCTATCATCTAGTCCCAAGAACTTGTTACTTCCTTTGCTGGAAACAACATAAACAATTCTTTCTTTGTCACAGATCCTACAATCAGTTGGCATACTTAACTACATTGTACAATAAAGAATTTGTTTAAATTATGAGATAGAAGTTACTAGGTGATAGAAAGCATACCAATAATCTGAATAGGAAAATTAAACGTGATGAAATGCTAGCTCTTAATAGATGGTAAAGTACTAAAACACAATTTTTAAGGGTTCTCAGTCCTACAGACATAGTGTTAACCAAAAGCTGGGTTTGCCTGTTGATGGGTGTCGAGCGAATAGGCACAACCAAACCAAAGAGCAGAAGAAGGAAGAATTCGTTATTAGTTGCAGCAAGTAAGGAGAATAGCAAAGATCTTTCCCAAAGCAGTGTCTCCCTGAACAGCAAAACTGGGGAAGTTTTAAGCTCAGGGTACATGTATATTCACGAAGGGACTTGGCAGAGGAGAATTCAGCATAGAATTTTGGCAAAGGCTGACAAGAGTCCAGGCTTTAGTTAACTGAAGTAAGGAGGCTCAATGTCATCATTCCATCTTCCACCTGTGTGTGAGGTCTCTGTTTCTGCAATCAAGGATATATTTTTACGGATATCCTTTGAGGAGGCACCAGGACTCTGATTTATCGCTGTACTACTGTTTGGCTGCCTTTTTTCTGTTCCTGCATGCCTTCGTTCCCTTAAGATTGTTAATTACTGAGATATGTTCAAGGGCAAACAGTGAGGCCAGGCTTTGATTATAAAATGACTTGGGCCAAAAATGACTTCTCTTATGTCAAGAAAACCATTCCTTGTTCTCTTTGTCCGGGGACCCCCTAACCTATCTGCTTATAGTAGCAATTTTGCAGAAAGCAGTTACTCCTTCTGTGGCTGAGAGACAGTGAACAAGGACCATCTGAGAAACTTAGGCAAGAGCCACAGGCCCTGGAAGGCTGAGCTGCAGGTCTCTTTGCAGACGGTGTGTTTGCACAGGGGTGTGCATCCTATCAGAGCAACTTGCTGGAGGGTCTGGGCAGGGACTGGCCCTTATGAGAATCCTGTTTCCAGCCATCACAGCATGAGCTTGATCTCGCCATGTACATCAGCTTCAGGTGTGGATGAGACCCGTTGGGTGTAATTCACTGGGTGCTGCTCCTTTAATACGAGTTCTTGAATTAGAGAGCTACTGACTAAAGAGACAAGTAATTAGCTTCCTTTCCTCTCCCCCATCACACCCAACATACACCCTATACAAAACAGGTATGGGATGGCCACTACAGAAAACCCCATTCAAAAGCAGGTGAGGAAGGGGAGCTACTGCGCACACTTACTCTGAAATCCAGCTGTGTCTGTGTAAGCAGCTTTTTGCAGGAAACTGCCCTCAGTGGGAGTCCCTTCCCTTCAGCAGAGCTGTATTGTCACTGCTTTCAAACCAGGCACCCCCACGCTCTACGCATCTCTGGCCCACGCACACCCTTCAAATCGTTTAATCACACACTTTGCCTTACTTGCTGGTTCTTTCCATAGATCCAGGAAGTAAAAAGGAAGAATAAGTAATTAACAGATGACCAGATCTCTTTCCTTGCTCTCTCTTTGGTGATCTCAAAACTGCGTGAACAAGATAATATCTTGGTGAAGATCACAAGTAGTGGACAAGCCTGCCCAAAGTGGGGCATGGCAACAGCCCTGACCTCCTATCTCAGGGATCAACTGAGATGGATCTAGGGTGGCCGTTTGAAGCAGGATCTCAGTTCCACCGCCAAGGATTGAACACAGGCCATGATGGTGAATGCACCAAATCCTAGCCACTGGACCCACCAGGGACAGTTAGCTAGGAGCAGAGCCCGGGCTCTTTGTCTGCTCTTAAGAAGGAATTCAGCAAAGAGAAGGAAAGTAGTGGAATCAGTAAAGTGTTTATCAGGAGAAAAAAGAAGCACCTGCAGACGGACATGCAGGTGAGTTCAGAGAAAGAGCTGAGGGCTTATACGGGGGAGGTTCTTCTGGGTTTCCTTTGGCCAGTCACCTTGCTCTGGCTTTGAGTCCACATGTGGTCTGGCTCAGGGCCCTCCTCTGTGTGCACTGGCATCTTTTAGCCAAGATGGATTCCAGAGCAAGGGTCTCCGGGAAATTGACCTAACACCTTACAGCGCGACACCAGCTCCCTTCTCTGACCCCTGAGAAACCTTTCTGCACACGTGTAGTGTGGGAGGTCTCCTTGGCCTCAAGGAAGAGAAACATGTGGTCTCTTTATCTTTCATCCAAGCAGGACCTGGCTCCTCCTTGCCCCAGCCGCTATCTTTATCGTGAAGTATCTGTCCACAGGAGACAGACTCCAGCTGCTCAGCCTAAGACCCGTCTATCTCTTCTCAAAGGATTATTCTTCTTTTCCCTTTAAAACTTTCAGATTCAAACAAAATCTTCAGAGGTGGTTTTTGGTTACACTGAGTCCACCATCTCTACTCTGCTTCCAGCATTCTGGTTAAAAGCAACTTTTCTTACCACCAACATTTGTTTCTCTCTTGAGCACTGATTTTTGAGTAGCAAGCAACCAGACCTGATTCAATTCCTTATCAAGACTCAACCCTACTCTCAGAGGGTTGGGTCCTTTGAATTCCAAATTCTGAAGCGCGTCTGGCTCCAAGGATGTGGAAAAGGATGGTTGGCCTGCACTCACAGACTGTAAGAAAAGGGCCTGGTAAACACTCACATTCTCTATTAATAATGGAGATTTTTCACGTGCCGCTTCTGTTTCCCCACAGAGATCAGTCTCCAGGAAGTGAGATTCCAAGGAGCTCAGAGGCAAGACTGTTCCAGGACCACACTTTCTGCCTCTGCGCTGACAGAAGATTCCCTGAAACAGCCACAAGAGTAACAAGCTTGGTCGAGTGGAGTACAGCAGAGCCTTGGCAAATGTCTCATATACTCCAGGCGCTGTGCCAAAGGCTTCATCTCATCCAGCCTTCCGGAGGCCTTATGAGGTAGGTGCTAACCTCCCCATCTACGTCGGCCCACTTGTACCCATTTAGATGAGGAAACTGAGGATTACAGATATTACAGTGTGCTCAGGTTTGCCAACTAGAAAACTGCAATAAAAATTGTGACATGACTTTCTCTGTCAATTTTCTGGTCTTTGCTATTCTGGTGGAAATTTAAGATGCAGAACTCTCAACTTTGTTTCATGAAAACTAAACGTGCAAGACTGCTGGATTGTTACAATGCCAATTTCCTGCTCAGATACTACACAGTAGATTTGCAAGATGCTGCCATTAGGAAAAATTGGGTGAAGGGTATGTGGAATCTTTCTGTATCGTTTCTTACAACATACTAATTTAAAATTATTTCAAAATAAAAGTTTAATTTAAAAACCTGAAACTGTCCTACAAAGATGGCTTCCCTAGACTTCTTTTATACCTTTATGGGAGACAATGCCTTTGGCAAAGCAATGAGAAAACTGAAGGGTAAGGTAAAATGATGATTTATTTCATTATTACTTCATTGATCTATGTAGTCCATCCACCTTCTGTTTTCCTATCTTAGTATTGCTTGAGCACAGATTGGAATTATTAATAATTAAGTTATAGAATGATACAATAGCAAAATATTATAACACAGAGAGAAAGATCCCCAAAGACTGCTTAGATACTAAAAGGTAGCTTTGATCTCTAAAAAGATCCAATAGACCCATATGATAATTGCTAAATAGAATGATAGATTTTAGAAAGATACATGGATAGATCAACACATGATAGATAGGAATTTTTTTTACTTGGTTCCTTGGAACAACTTAATGAAGAAGAAAAGTCAGTGAAATATCAATCCATACAAATAACTGAAATTCCTCAATAAAGCAACTCAGAAACTGAAATTGGGTCTAGTAGCCTGTAACGGTGTCCTGAGGGTGGAGATGGAATCCAAACCCTTAGTTTGGCCAACACGGCCCCACGTGTCAGCCCCTGATGGTCGCCACCTCCCTGGACTCTCTCCATCGTGACCCTCTCACAGTCTCTGCTCCGGCCTCACTGGCCTGCTCCTCGATCCTGTTCAGTCTTGTCACAGGGTCCCAGTACAAGATGGTCCCTCTTTCTCGAGGCCCACCAAGCCTGGGTCAGTTTCTTTTTCATAAGCTCTTACAGGATGGAGTTACTACCTTTGGGGTGGTACTCTCCACCTGTAACTGTTGATTCACGAGTGGGTTGTTTTTTTTTTTTTTTTATTGGAGTCCGTCTCCCCTGGGAGGCCAAAGGCCCTGTGAGAGGAGGCCTGTTCCCATTTCCACATGTTTTTGCGTCCACAGCTGACAGCGGTCACCTGCCTCCTCCCTGAGAAGCCTAAAATTATGAAGAGGAATAAAGTTCAGGCCAGAGGATCAAAATGGCAAGACGTGGCCCGAGGTAGCTGCAGCTCTCCACTGCTGGCTCATGTCAAGGTCTGTGCTCCTTTAAGGATCAGGGGTCTTTTAACACTCAATTTCGAATTTCTGGCTTCTCTTGTTAAAAAAAAAAAAAAAAAGTTCTGTGACCATATTCCCTTGAACTGCCTAGAGCTGAGCAGTGACAGCTCCGGTTAGGAAGGGAACCTATTCTCCAACTCAGACGTCCACTCCCAGCCTGCTTCTCGTCTCTCCTTCTTGCCTCACAGATGCAGCTGCAAGCCCCATAGAGCTGCAGGGAGGCTTGGCACTGTGAGTCACTGTGCTCTTCGGGGATCCTGGTCAGCATTTTAAGAGAATGTTGGTTGAAAGAGTAAATCAGGGCTTCCCTGGAAGCTCAGTGGTAAAGAACCCACCTGCCAGTGCAAGGAGACAGTGCCGACCCCTGATCCGGGAAGATCCTACGTGCTGTGCAGCAACTAAGGCCGTGAGCCACAGCTACTGAGCCTGTGCTCTGGGCCCGGGAGCCCCAGCTACTGAGGCACGCTCCAGCCTCTGCCAGGCATTGAGAGGGGCCACCGCAGTGAGAAGCCCGCACACCACAGTTAGAGAAAAGCCCGCACAGCAACAGACACGCCTCAGCCGAAAATAAATAAAATGATTGTCTAAAAAACGTGGTAAACTGGAGAAGGGAAAGACAAACCATCAGTAATCTTTCGTCAAGAACCCCACAAACAGTATGGAAGGCAAAAAGATATGACACCGGAAGATGACCCCCTGGATCAGCAGGTGTGCAGGTGCTCCTGGGGAAGAGCGGAGAGAGAGCTCCAGGAAGAATGAAGAGGCTGGACCAAAGAGAAGAAACACTCAGGTGTAGAGGCGTCGCTCGGTGAAAGTATAGTCCGATGCTGTAAAGAACAGTGTTGCGCAGGAACCTGGAATGTTGGATCCATGAATCACGGTAAATTGAAAGCGATCAAGCAGGGGATGGCAAGAGTGAACGTTGACACCTTAGGACTCCGCGAGCTAAAATAGATGGGGATGGGTGGGTCTAACTCAGATGGCCACTATACTTACTACGGTGGGTGAGAATCCCTTAGAAGAAGTGGAGTAGCACTCAGTCAACCAACGAGTCTGAAATGCAGTACTTTGGTGAAATCTCAAAAACAACAAAATTATCTCAGGTCGTTTCCAAAGCAAACCATTCAGCATCACAGTAATCCAAGTCTATGCCCCAACCACTGATGCATAAGCTGAAATTGAACAGTTCTATGAAGACCTACAACACATTCTCGCACTAACACCAAAAAAAAAAAAAAAAAAAAAAAGATGTCTTTTTCATCATAGAAGTTTGGAATGCGAAAGTGGGAAGTCAAGAGATACCTGGAGTAACAGGCAGGTTTGGTCTTAGAGTACAAAATGAAGCAGGGCAAAGGCTAACAGGGTTTTGTCAAGAGACCACACTGGTCATAGCAAACACCCTCCTCCAAAAACATAAGAGAAGACTCTACACCTGGACATTAGCAGATGGTCAATACCAAAATCAGATTGATTATATTCTTTGCAGCCAAAGATGGAGAAGCTCTATACAGTCAACAAAAACAAGACCAGGAGCTGACTGGGGCTCAGATCATGAGCTCCTTATTGCAAACTTCAGACTTAAATTGAAGAAAGTGGAGAAAACCACTGGACCATTGAGGTATGATCTAAATTAAATGAAGAATAGATTCAAGAGATTAGATCTGATAGACAAAGTGCCTGAAGAACTATGGGTGAGGGTTCATAACATTGTATAGGAGGCAGTGACCAAAACCATCCCGAAGAAAAAGAAATGCAAGAAGGCAAAACGGTTGTCTGAGAAGGCTTTACAAATAGCTGGGGAAAGAAGAGAAGCAAAAGGCAAGGAGGAGGGAAAAGATATATGGAACTGAATGCAGAGTTCAGAGAATAGCAAGGAGAGATAAGAAAGCCTTCTTAACTGAGCAACGCAATGAAAAAGAAGAAAACAACAGAATGGGAAAGACTAGAGGTCTCTTCAAGAAAATTAGAGATACCAAGAGAACATTTCATGCAAAGATGGGCTCGATAAAGGACAGAAAAGCAAGGACCTAACAGAAGCAGACGATATTAAGAAGAGGAGGCAAGAATACACAGCAGTACACAAAAAAGGTTTTAATAATTCAGATAACCACAGATAACTGGAGGTTAGTGACATTGTACAGGAGAAAGGGATCGAAACCATCCCCAATAAAAAGAGATGCAAAAAGGCAAAATGGCTGTCTGAGAAGGACTTACAAAAAGCGGTGAAAAGAAGAGAAGTGAAAGGCAAAGGAGAAAAGGAAAGATATACCATCTGAATGCAGAGTTCCAAATAGCAAGGAGAGATAAGAAAGCCTTCCTCAGTGATCAGTGCGAAGAAATAGAGGAAAACAATAGAATGGGAGAGACTAGAGATCATTTCAAGAAAATTAGAGATACCAAGGGAACATTTCTTGCAAAGATGGGCTCAATAAGGGACAGAAATGGTAGGGACCTAACAGAAGCAGAAGATATTAAGAGGTGGCAAGAATACACAGGAGAACTATACAAAAAAGATCTTCATGACCCAGATAATCACGATGGTGCGATCACTCACCTAGAGCCAGACATCCTGGAATGTGAAGTCAAGTGGACCTTAGGAAGTATCACTACGAACAAAGCTAGTGGAGGTGATGGAATTCCAGTTGAGCTGTTTCAAATCCTGAAAGATGATGCTGTTAAAGTGCTGCACTCAATACGCCAGCAAATTTGGAAATCTCAGCAGTGGCCACCGGACTGTAAAAGGTCAGTTTTCATTCCAATCCCAAAGAAAGGCAATGCCAAAGAATGCTCAAACTACCGCACAATTACACTCATCTCACACGCTAGGGAATTAATGCTCTAAATTCTCCAAGCCAGGCTTCAACAGTACATGAACTGTGAACTTCCAGATGTTCAAGCTGGTTTTTAAAAAGGCAGAGGAACCAGAGATCAAATTGCCAATGTTTGCTGGACTATCAAAAAAGCAAGAGAGTTCCAGAAAAACATCTACTTCTGCTTTATTGACTACGCCTAAGACTTTGACTGTATAGATCACCACAAACTGCGGGAAATTCCTAAAGAGATGTGAATACCAGACCACCTGATATGCTTCTTGAGAAATCCGTATGCAGGTCAAGAAGAAACAGTTAGAACTGGACATGGAAAAACAGACTGGTTCCAAATTGGAAAAGGAGTCCGTCAAGGCTGTATATTGTCACCCTGCTTAGTTAACTTATATGCAGAGTACATCATGAGAAACGCAGGGCTGGATGAAGCACAAGCTGGAATCAAAATTGCCAGGTAAATATCAATCACCTCAGATATGCAGATGACACCACCCTAATGGCAGAAAGCGAAGAAGAACTAAAGAGCCTCTTGATGAAAGTGAAAGAGGAGAGTGAAAAAGTTGGCTTAAAGCTCAACATTTAAAAAGCTAAGATCATGGCATCTGGTCCCATCACTTCATGGGAAATAGATGGGGAAAACAATGAAAGCAGTGACAGACTTTATTTTGGGGCTCCAAAATCACTGCAGATGGTGACTGCAGCCATGAAATTTAAAGACACTTACTCCTTGGAAGAGAAGTTATGACCAACCTAGACGGCATATTAAAAAGCATAGACATTACTTTGCCAACAAAGATCCACGTAGTAAAGGCTATGGTTTTTCCTGTAATCATGTATGGATGTAAGTTGGACTATAAAGAAGTCTGAGTGCCGAAGAATTTATGCTTTTCAACTTTCTCAAGAGAAAACTCTTGAGAGTCCCTTGGAATGCAAGGAGATCCAGCCAGTCCATTCTAAAGATCAGTCCTGAATATGCATTGGAAGGACAGATGCTGAAGCTGAAACTTCAGTACTTTGGCCACCTGATGCGAAGAACTAACTCAGTGGAAAAGACCCTAATGCTGGGAAAGATTGAAGGCAGGAGGAGACGGGGACGACAGAGGATGAGATGGTTGGATGGCATCACCAACTCGATGGACATGAGTTTGAGTAAGCTCCAGGAGTTGGTGATGGACAAGGAAGCCTGGCGTGCTGCAGTCCATGGGGTCGCAAAGACTTGGACACGACTGAGCGACTGAACTAAACTAAACTGAACCACAGATAGTGCTGCACTCAATATGCCAGCAAATTTGGAAAACTCAGCAAGCGCCACAGGACTGGAAAAGGTCAATTTTCTTTCCAATGCCAAAGAAAGGCAATGCCAAAGAATGTTCAAACTAATATCCAATTGTGCTCACTTCACATGCTAGCAAGCTAATGCTCAAAATTCTTCAAGCTAGGCTTCAAAGGTATGTGAACCAAGAACTTTCAGATGTCCAAGCTGGATTTAGTAAAGGCAGAGGAACCAGAGATCAAATTGACAATATCCACTGGATCATAAAAAAAAGAAAGAGAATTCGAAGAATCCATTGTCTATGCTAAAGACTTTCACTGTGTGGATCACAGCAAACTGTGGAAAATTCTTAGAGATGGCATTACCAGACCACCTTACCCCTCTTCTTAGAAACCTGTATGCAGCTCAAGAAGCAACAGTTAGAACGAGACGTGGGGTGACAGAGTGGTTGAAAACTGGAAAAAGAGTATGTCAAGGCTGTCACGAGGTGACGCGGCTGTCTGTTGTCACCCTGACTATTTAACTTCTATGCAGAGTACATCATGCGAATGTTGGGCTGAATGAATCACATGCCGCGAACAAGATTGCAGGGAGAGAAATATCAATAACCTCAGACAGGCAGATGATACCCTTCTAACAGCAGAAAGTGAAGAAGAACAAAAGAGCCTCTTGATGAGAGTGAAAGAGGAGAGTGGAAAAGCTGGCTTAAAATTCAACATTTAAAAATCTGAGATCAAGGCATCTGGGCGCATCACTTCATGGTAAATAAATGGGCGGAAAGTGGAAACAGTGACAGATTTTATCTTCTTGGGCTCCAAAATCACTGCGGACTGTGACTGCAGCCATGAAACTAAGACGCTTGCTCCTTGGAAGAAAAGCCGTGACCAACTTAGACAGCGTATTAAAAAACAGACATTATTTTGTTGACAAAGGTCCATCTAGTCAAAGCTATGGTTTTTCCAGTAGTCATGGATGGATGTGAAAGTTGGACCATAAAGAAGACTGAGAGCCGAAGAACTTTGGTTTCAAATTATTGTGCTGGAGAAGACTCTTGAAAGTCCCTTGGACTGCAAGGAGATCCAACCAGTCAACCCAAAGGAAATCAACCCTGAATATTCATTGGAAGGACTGATGCTGAAGCTTAAGCTCCAATACTTTGGCCACCTGATTCGAAGATCTGATTCACTGGAAAAGACCCTGATACTGGGAAAGACTGAGGGCAGGAGGAGAGAGGGCGACAGAGGATGAGACATTTGGACGGCATCACCCGACTCAGTGGATATAAGTTTGAGCTAACTCTGGAGGTAGTGAAGGTCAGGAAAAGCTGGTGTGCTGCAGTCCATGGAGTCGCAAAGAGTTGGACATGACATGACTTCCAGACTGAACAACACCAACAACAATTTAAAAAAAAAAAAAGAAAAGAGTAAATCAGTAACCATAAACATCTGTGTGGTTAACCTTCAAACAGCTGCAGTGCCATATGAAAACACACGGGGGCAGTGTGGTCTTATAAATTCACAAATCCATCATGGCTGGTAATGCTTTGAGATTAACAGGATAAACTGTCCTACAAACCCTTCTTGTTTGGTTTTTGGTTTTCAGTTCTTAACGAACTTGTTTGGTGAGATGGCAAAGTACTGCTGTGTCCACATAAGCCCTTTCTCAATTTTCATTACCAACCAGACTTCAAATTCAGGATCATCTGAGTGTATGTGCATGTAATTAGGATGTGTATAATATTAAGATGATCTAAAACTAGGAGATATGAGGGCATGTATATATAGTTAGGATATATCTTAAAATTAGAATAAAGAAAAAATTAGAAGACAGAATTAAGATATCTGTATACTTCTGTGTATATATATATATATATACATATTCTAATTTTGTCTTTCTTCTAATTGTGTGTAATATATGTATATCTTCTAATTTTAGATATATATTTGATTAGAATATATAATTAAGATATAAAATATATTACATATAATATGCAAATTACATATATACTCCACTAATATATAATTAATTTAGTTAGGTTATATAAAAAATTAAGATATGGATATATAATTGGAATATATTTAAGATATGCAATTGAATTATATGGATATAACTGAGCTATATATACATTTGGGGATATAAAAATAATTAGAATATGTATGTATAATCAGGTTGAACTATAGGAAATTGAAGATTTCAGCAGATATTCAATGGTTTTTGACTTACAAAAATGGCAATTTTATATGCTCAAGCTTAATATTTCAAATGGACCAAAGTAATCACATTTGTCGGAAAATTAAGCCTATTTTGTACAATTTTCCCCTGGAATCTTTTGTTCTCTTCTCTAGCTCCAGTGTCCTCAATCTGTCAGTGATTTGAAAAACTGGTCCCTGATCACGCTGTGTGCAACTCTAGCCAGGAAACAGGAGCCAGTGATGGTTTTGCTCTTCCTCTGTGGGCGGTCACAGGGTGCTGTTTGTAGGAAAGGACATTACTTCATTTTTCCAATATAGGTAGACCTCATTTCATTACACTTCACAGATAGTGGGGTTTTTTTTTTTTTTTTAACAAATTGAAGGTTTGTGACAACCCTGCATTGAGCGAGTCCATCAGCACCATTTCTCCAACAGCATCTGCTCACTCGGCGTCTCTGTCACATTCTGGTAATTCTCCCAATATTATGAACTTTCTCATTATGATATCTGTCATGGTGACCTGTGATCAGTGATCTTTGATGTTACTATTGTAATTTCGGGGGTGCCGAGAACTGTGCCCATATAAGGTGGTGAGCTTAACCCATAAATCTGTTACGTTCTGACTGCTCTCTCCTCCTCTCCTGAGGCCTCAACAGTATTGAAATTAAGCCAGATAACAGCCCTGCAATGGCCTCTAAGTGTTCAAGTAAAAGGAAGAGTCGCAAGTCTTCATTTTAAATCAAATGCTAGAAATGATTCAGCTCACTGAGAAAAGCATGTCAACAGCCCAGACTGGCCAAAAGCTTCCCTGGTAGCTCAGGTGGTAAAGAGTCGGCCTGCAATGCAGGAGACCAGGGTTTGATCCCTGGGTCGGGAAGTTCCCCTGGAGAAAGAAATGGCAATCCACTCCAGTATTCTTACCTGGAAAATCCCATGGATGGAGGAGGCTGACAGGCTTGGCGGGCTGCAGTCCATGGGGTCACAAAGAGTCATACACGACTCAGCGACTAACACTTTCACTTTCATGGAGGCAAACAGTTAACCAAGTTGTGAGTGAATACAAACGGAAAGTGCTTGAAGGAAATGAAAAGTGCTGCACCAGTGAACACACCAATGATAAGAAAACGAAACAGCCTTATTGCTGGTATGGAGAAAAAGTCTGAGTGGTCCGGATAGATCAAACCAGCCACCGTATTCCCTTAAGCCAAAGCCTGATCCAGAGCAGGACCCCAACTCTCTTCAATTCTGGGAAGGCTGAGAGAGGCAAGGAGGCTGCAGAAGATAAGTTTGAAGTTAGCAGAGGTTGGTTCAGGAGGTTTAAAGAAAGACGCCATCTCCACAACATAAAAGTGCAAGCAGCAGCAGCAAGAGCTGATGTGGAAACTGCAGCAAGTTATCTAGAAGACCCAGCGAAGACATTCATGGAGGCGGCCACCCTAAACAAACCCCAGATAAACTCCATTCTCAGTCACAGCCTGCTGCCTTTTCAGTTAACAAACTCCAGCACCCCTCCCTCTGGGACACGGTGCGAGGGCCCCTGGGCGGATTTGAGTGCTGCCGCTCTGGGCCTCCTAGCCCCCAACTCACCCCACTCTCAGCAGTTACTAAAGGCTGTGTGAACTGTCTAAACACAGGGTAGGCTGTCTGAGCCATTTTGTTTTAACCCCGGTGTGTGGCCAGCAGAATTCTTACTATTTGTTGACTGAAGGAATACGTTACCATTACTGAGCGGGCAGCTTTAAAAAGAGCAATAGCACTGCTATTACTATCACTGCTGCTGCGGCTGCTGCTACTATTACACTTCTACTACTACATTACTCCGCCTTCTACAGCAGCTCAGATGGTGATGTTTCCAAAAGCCTCTGCAAGCCTGGCTTTCACAAGGATGCTTCCACCTGTGAAGTGTGTGTAGGAAGGGAGCCAGGGATTCGACAACAGCATGCGCTTCCTGAGCAGGGCTGTGACCAGTCTTCTGGAGCTCACCCCTCTCTCTGGGTCTCTCCCAGCTCTGGGGGGGAGGTGGGGACTCCCACTGCAGGGTGAGCGCATTTTGACCAAGAACTACTCAGTGCTTCAGTTCAGTTCAGTTCAGTTCAGTCGCTCAGTCGTGTCCGACTCTTAGCGACCCCATGAATCGCAGCACGCCAGGCCTCCCTGTCCATCACCAACTCCCAGAGTTCACTCAGACTCATGTCCATCGAGTCCGTGATGCCATCCAACCATCTCATCCTCGGTCGTCCCCTTCTCCTCCTGCCCCCAATCCCTCCCAGCATCAGAGTCTTTTCCAATGAGTCAGCTCTTCGCATGAGGTGGCCAAAGTACTGGCGTTTCAGCTTCAGCATCATTCCTTCCAAAGAACACCCAGGGCTGATCTTAATGTTGAACAAATTCTGCCCTGGTAAATGTCACAGACAGACCTGATGGAGCACGTGGAAGTAATAGAGGACATCCCGGGAGATGTTCCCTGGAGGCAGCTGTGATGAGGCTCCACCACCGCACTCTAGACAATCCAAGACTGCAGAACATAAGGTAGATGTAAAAATATCAACTCTTTCCCTATATACTGGCAAAAACAATTGGAAATTGAAACTAAAAAAGCCATTTAAAATAGCATTAGAAATATGAAATGCTTAGAGGTAAATCTGTCCAAAGATGGATATGTAAGACCTGTGCCCTATGGAACACTGCTGAGAACAGTAAGAGATGACCCGAATACACAGAGAGGTTTACCATGTTCATAGATTGGAAGTCTAAGTAGGGCTAAAGACTGCAGATGCTTTTAAGCTTTGACTCCCTTTTACCCAGCTCTGCCTTACTCTCTCTCACTGTCTCTTGTCTCTTCAATGCATCACTCCGTGCTTGGCATCAAGCAGGTGTTCAGCGTTCAGTGAATAAACCAACAAGGAATAAGGGAGTAAATGAGAGGGTACCAAGAGGGGTCACAACTGCCCAGGAAAGCTAGAAAAGCCCCCTACAAGGTGAGCTGGAGTTCCGCAAGCTGAGATGGGGGGCTGGGGACTAGACACAGAAGTCCTCTTATGAGCAGTTAAAACTGTCATCTGCTGTAGCTTGGGGATCCGTTTCTACCAGGGCTGCAGATACCTTGGAACACACTCTGAGCTCCTGTTCTGAAGGTCCTTCTACCCTCTGTTAAGGAATTTCTGTATCATTGTTCAAACTCAAGATGGGAAAGGGCACATTGAGTATATTTAGTAGGGGAGTTCATTCACTCAACATTTTGAAATACTTATTTAGCACTTGCACCAGACAAAAGCTTGGACTTAATTCTGGGATAAAACTGGTGAAGATAGAAACCATCCCTGCTCGGTTATAAAACTGTTATAGCTAATGACACGAACCATCTTTGTGCCAAGCAGAGTCGAATTCTCCACCTGTGCTCTTTACAACAGTCTGATAAAATACTGATTAACTTCAGTAAACATGAAGGGACAGCTAAAACACACATTTAAAATGCACAGTGTGATCGATTTTAACAAATGGATATAACTTTTGACATCACCCACCAATAAGACATAAAACATTTCCATCATATCCGAAGTTTCCCTTATCCCTTCTCAATCTCTGATGTGATTTTGTCACTGGATGGGACCTCTCTGAGGGCCTGAGAGTGGGCCCTTGTCTAACACTCAAACGAATTGTTCAAGGAGCTACAGTACTGACAAAGCAAAAGACTTTATTGAAAAGTGGCGCTGGAGCAGAGAGCAGCATGAGGGAGACCAGGAGAACTGCTCTGCCTTGTGGTCCGCAGCCTCAGGTTTTCTGGTGGGTGGGGTTAGGTGAGCTGGGATTGTCTCCGGCCAGTCATCTTGCTCATGCCCTCATTAGGTCTGACGCAGGGCCCTTCCTGATGGCACGTGCATCCCTCAATCAAAATGATTTCCAGTGTGAGAGAGTCTGGGAGGTTGGCAAGAGATTTTATGGACTGGTCTCTTCTCCCCTTCTGTGGAGGAGGAAATGGCAAACCACTCCAGTATTCTCGCCTGGAGAATCCCATGGACAGAAGAGCCTGGCAGGCTACAGTCCAAGGGGTCACAAAGTCAGATGCAACTGAAGCGACCAACACACACTTCTCCCCTTTTCAGCCCCTCCTGGGTTTTCCCCAGGTTTTGGACCCTTCTCTGGCTTTATGTTCTTTGAAGCATCCTGAGATAGGAGACTTAAGGTGTTATTACGGTGCCCAGTCACGGCAGCAGTGTTGGTCAACTGTTCCCTAACAGCTTCTCACATTATTGGTAAGATTTGTCTTTGCCGGTGTTCCTTGCAAACAAAGTAACGCAGTCTGTTCTCTCACATCTTGCTTCTTTGACTTAGAGCGAATTTTGAGTTTTGTTCACATCACGGTGTCTTTCGTTTTTGTTGTTATGTATTTCTCTGTGTTTTGGCTGCACTGCGTCTTCGTTGCTTCGCAGGAATGTTCTCTAGTTGCAGTGAGCAGGGGCTACTCTCCAGCTGCCGTGCTGGGGCTTCTCATTCTGGTGGCTTCTCTTGCTGTGGAGTACAGGCTCTAGACACCACCTGGGTTTCAGTAGTTGTGGCACACCAGCTTAGTTGCTCCCCAGAACGTGGGGTCTTTCCCGACCAGTGTTATTGAAAGAGGAGAGGAACAGGCCGTGCTGACTCCATCTTGAAAAAGAAGGAACCTCCTCCATCTTGCACTTTCAGTGAGCTTTTGACTATGTGCCTGGTAGCCACAGGCGTAACATACCTATGGCTGAACTGGCCTCCCAGACTGATAAACACCAGATTCCATACCAAAACTCCCCGTCACCAAAAAGAATGTAATAATCCCCTACGTAGTCAATAACCTTTATAATCTTTATGGCACGCACTGGTATAGGCTACAATGTATAACCAGCTGACCCTTCTGATTGTGAATCACGGCTGTGACCTGACTGTATCTCCCTTTAACACTTTTCAGGCTAGGTTTAAGGACTCTGGGGATGTGGGCTTGAGCAATACACCTAAGGTATATAAGGTTTTCACAAAAGTCGCTCTGGGTTCTTGGCTAAGAGGAGACTCCGCCTTGGGCCCACTGGTGTGATCAACTGCACTCCACTATCTGCACTGTCCTTCTGGGTGAGTCTGTTTCCTGGAACGCGAGGCTACAACACACCCTGTGTCCCCTGCACTGGCAGGCCGATTCTTATCCACTCCACCAAGTGGGAAGCTCCTTCATTAGCATCGCTGAAGTCAGAGCTTTAAGAGAGAAAGAAATTAATCAGATAGTCACCTAATTGTGTCATGACAACAGCATTAAAGTTAACCTAAGGATAAGAACACAAGAAAACGTATTACCTTGCTTGTCGACAATTCACCCAATACCATACACTCGGGGAGGTACACAAGATGAAGACTCACATGATTAGAAACCTTATAAAAGCATAACATAAGGACCCTTTGTCCTTACTTCACTTCCCTCATTTAAAAAAGTCAGCTCAGATGAGGGCGGGAAGCGCAGCTCATCTTCCCTGGATACTAAGTAGGAATGATGCTAAAGCTGAAACTCCAATACTTTGGCCACCTGATGCGAAGAGTTGACTCATTGGAAAAGACTGGTACTGGGAGGGATTGGGGGCAGGAGGAGAAGGGGACGACAGAGGATGAGATGGCTGGATGGCATCACTGACTCGATGGACATGAGTCAGTGAACTCCAGGAGTTGGTGATAGACAGGGAGCCCTGGCGTGCTGCGATTCATGGGGAACTGAACTGGAGACCAGGCTCCCTGAGGCGCATGCGCGCCGGCTCCAAGTCTGGCCAGCAACAGCCCTCACTCGCACAGTTCCGTCAAGAGGTCGGTGAAGCTCGCGGCGGTGCCAACGTGGCGCCGCTTGGGCCTGCCCAATCCCCGGAGCCCTGGTGGTCACGTGCACACGGCGCGGCGCAGCCGGGCCCCGCCCACCGCCCGCGCCCGCCGCCGAGCCGGGGCCTCCCTCAGTCGCCTTGGCTCCCAGAACACCTGCGCGGGCCCGGCTGCGCCTGCGCAGTGTGGCCGGTGGGCCGGTCGGGGAGTGCGGCGGCGGCGGCGGCGGCGCGAGGGTGCCGGTGGGCTGGGAGCCCGGGGTGAGCTGCTGGCCGTCCTCCCTCAGGAGGCAGAAGTGCGCTCCGGCTCGCCTTCTGCGCGACCCGGGACCTCTCGCGGCCCCTGGGCGAGCGGCGGTCGGCGACGCGAGGAGGGTTCCGGCGCGGGGTGGCCATGGACTCGGCGGCGCTGGAGCGGGACGCGGTACAGTTCGCGCGGCTGGCGGTGCAGCGCGACCAGGAGGGCCGCTACGCGGAGGCCGTGTTTTACTACAAGGTGGGCCGGGGGCGGGGCCGGGCTGGGGGCGGGGCCGGGGGCGGGCCACCTCGGGCCGGGGGCGGGGCTGAGGCGCCTGCCCGTCGGGGGCTCGGTCCCCGCGGCGGAGGCGATCCCCGGGCTCGACGCTCAGGAGGGCGACGGCGGGGCCGGGCGCTCGGCTCCACGGACGTGCGCTCGCCGCCACAGACGGGCCGGAAGCACGCGGGAGAGCGCCGCTAGTCAGTGAAGAAGAAAGCATTGCGCGTCCTGGTGCTTGACTTCCGCACGTCTCCATCCCCCACAGTGTCTGTGTACACATCCTTTTAAAAAAAAGAAACTGGGGTCAGATTGTCTGTGCTTTTTTAAAACCTGTTCATTTCATTTGAACTTTTAAGAAAATTACGAATTTTTTAAAAGTTTCCCGATATGGCTTTGTTATCAATGATAATATTAAGGGCTAGATGCATAGTATCCCATTATGTGGGTATGCCGTCGTTTCTTTACAGACTCTCCTGGCCATTTTAATGTGCATTCTGTTTCTTCAGCATCATAATATCCTTGTAGCTAATGCTTTACACGTTTCTGTGATATTTCTTTTGGATAAATGGCTGAGGCCAGAATTAGAGCCCGCCCCCTCCCCCCCCGGTCCACTGTCTGCTCCCCAGTTCTGAGGATTTGCAGACGCACACCTCTCCAGCCCCAGTCGTGGCCCATCCCCACTCCGGTGGAGGGAGCTGTATCCTTTAAAGACCGTCACCTTTTCTTTTAGGAAGAATGTCAGGCTTTGAAAATACAGTAGTAGTCATTTTTCTTCTATAAACCTGTATGCTACCAATAATGTGTAATTTTTTTTTCTCAGATTAATGTTTGATTGCCTTCATTTTACAGCCTGTGTTCAGAGACTTCGGTTGTGTTTCAGAGCCATTCTTTTTGAACTTTTCTTTTCTTTACAATTTCATAATGGTGGTATTTCTTTAAAAGTAGGACTGCGTTGTATTAGTTTTGTGAAATAGTGACAAATGTTCTAAGTAAACATAGTGCCATATGAAATAGCTTTTTCTAAAGTGAAAGGAAATCCTGTGCAGTGGCTTTTGTTTTGCTGTAGAATTACATGCATGTTGTTATGAAGCGTTTCTTTTCCTGGAGAGAATCAGCAGAGTGATGGTGTTTCTATTCATGTAAACTGTTTCAGATATTTTGTGTTTTCAGTCTTCATGCTGTTCTCTTTGGGATTCCTTGTTAATCACTTTCAAGTGTAAATGAAATGAGCAAAGTAAAGTTGATACCAACAGTTACAAAAACTGGCTACAGTATTTACATATACAGTTGTATTTTCCTCCCTTGAAATATCTGAATTGCAGGATCTGAGGAGAACATATCTTTTCTACCCCCAATTTCCATTTGGATCAAAACTGTACTCTTCTTATTGATTTCGTAGGTTCAGAGAAACGATTCCTCCAGTAACTGGATTCAAAAAGGGATGGCTTCTTTGGATCCAGATATTGAGGCATGAGGTTCCTTGAAATGTGTCCATTTAGATGACTGCAGGGAAGGAGGTGGTGCTGAGGGGAGTCTCTCTGTGGTAGTGCTGGTCACCCTCCTGGAATGGTGATGGCGAGAACGGAGACTTTTCCTCACTAGCACAGCCTGACTGGCTAAGGAGGTCATGGAATAACTGGAAAATGGATCCAGGTGTTCTTAATTAAGTTTCTTTCATTCAGCTGAAATCTGCCTTAAAATGTCTCCCTCTTTGACAATGTTTTCTTTGGAGAAAAAACTTTGCTTGCCATAGTGAGACAATTAACGTTTATAATCGTTTGTTGATATTTATGAGTATTGTCTGTTCTGATGCTTTCAGGACTCAGATCACCTTTTCACAGTATGTAGTTTCATCTGACCTACTGCACTGAGAAGAAGGAAAACAACGTAAATCACAGTTATTCTAAGAAAATGTTTAAAATCAGCCCCTTCTATTTGACTTTGTAAAGTTTCAACAGTCTGAGAAAATTGGGAGCATTGAGAACTGAAAGAAGTAGTAAAGGACTATATTAATCATTTACTTTATGAAAAAATTTTCTCGTATCTTAAAGACGTTCTTGTTTTATCATTCATAGAAACCAACAGTGAGTTAGAAAGTGGTAAAGAAAACTCAAATTGTAATTCATCTGTTAGAGTCATTTGAATTCTTTTTTTTTATTTTTAGGAAGCTGCACAAGCTTTAATTTATGCTGAGATGGCAGGATCAAGCCTGGAACATATTCAAGAAAAAATAAACGAGTATCTGGAAAGAGTGCAGGCCTTACATTCAGCAGGTTGGTAAAGACTGCTAACCATGTCACTATTTTTTTTTTCTTCTTTCCTGTCCCATCTTACTTTTCCCTTATGTTTCTCTTTCCTTTTTGTTTTCATCTTTGATTCTTGATCTTCACTTGTTTGCTGCTCATTCTTCTTCTGGTAATCACATCTTTGACAATTGTAATATGGAAATAACTGATAGATCTGTGAAGAGGAACCTCAGAGATCATGTCATGTGATATCCTAATTTCCCAGAAATGGACATGAATCATCTACATTCAAACAGTGTATCATTGGCAAAATCGGGATTAGAATCCTGTTAAAATCTGCCTTTAAATATCTGTCACATGCCCTCTCCTGTTATTAAAATTAAATGACTTTCTCTTCAGTGTCTAAAGACATCAGCAGTGGGTTCACAGTCTTTACCAGTATCCTCAACCTCAAGACCTTAGCTAAACTCTTATTTTAGAGAGTTTGCCAACATATCTTGGGAAAGTGACATGTAAGCAGAGACCTGGAACAACCTGTTTGTTTTTGTAAGCCTCATGGCAAATGCTGTGGCACAAGTTCCCAGGCTTAATGTTCATAGTTCTATTACAAGTAAAAGGGTTCTTGGCAAAATCAGTTGTTTACATGGTAGGAAAGAAAATGATCATCTGTTGATATTTTGTTTCAAGAATATATTCATGTCACTGAGGATTCTTTTTTGACCTTTTTTTCCCTGTGGCTATCTAATAAAGCCACAAACGTAGAGAGGTCTTATTCAGCATTCTCTGACAGACTTTGTGCTACTTTCTACCACTTACTCCGAACAGATAGTAGCAGTTATAACCAGCTTATAGTTAAGATAAAGTAGATTTAATTGTTGGGTTTCTTATTATGACAATCCCCTTACAGACACAGTATTTCCTTTTAGGACAGTGCCCAGAAACTGCATGCATTGACAGGTGAACTATTTGTGTCAAGCTCTCACTTGATACAAATTTATACTGATGCATATATTCAAAATACCATGGAATTCAGAGAGACTTCATTTTCCTTGCTAAGTAAATGAAGTTTTTAAATTTATAAATGTGATGTTTATATGATACTCAGACGCAGAATGAGATAGCCCTGATCTCTTGAAGAATGAAAACTTGTCAGTAAAACAGAAGTAAAGGATTTTTAGAGTGTAACATACCTTAAATGTTTTGCCAACTTTTTGACCCATTTTGTTCAGCAAGTGAAAAATAATTTGTAGGGAATTAAATGATTGACTTAGTTATCATTTCATGCAGAAGAGTTCTTTATCAAATAAAAATCTTGTTCGTAATCCCAGTTTTTAAAACAGATAGAGTCTGCTGATAGTCAAGAAACTTTGAGAGATGACATGACTTTGTGGGTAGGGAAGGTAACCCAGTTTGAATTTCACTAGTGAAGTATAAAAAACTCAACACTTGGAATTAAAAGATCTAAGTTGAGTCCTTGCCCTTCCACTTATAGCTGTGACACCATAGGCTAGATAGTCATTCTCAACTAGAATCAGTTTTGCCTCTCAGGAGACATTTTACATTGTCTGGAGAAATGTTTGTTGTTTATGTTAGGGGTCAGGGTGTAGTATGCTGCTGACATCTGGAGGGCAGGGACAGTGCTACAGGGAAAATTCTAAAATGCATAGGACCGTCCACAGCAAAGAATTATCCAGGAGAAAATGTCAGTAGGGCCAAGGCTGACATTCAAACCTTGAGCTGAATATTTTAACATTCATTTAATAAATGGGATTAGTATAATACATGGCTTAAAGAGATATTACTGAGGATTATAGTTTTTTTAAAAGATCAAGCACAATTTTGAGACAAAATTGAAAGCTTTTTTTAAAAACATTTATTGAGATATAATTCACATACCATAAAATTCAACTTTTTATAGTATACAGTTAAGTAGGTTTTAGTGTATTCCCAGAATTGTACAACCATCACCACTATCTATCTGCAGACATTCTCATCACCCTAGAAGAAACCTCTTAACCATTAGTAGTCACGCCCCATTCCTCCCATCCCCTTGGTGTTACTAAATTTGTCAGTCGTATCCAACTCTTTGCAACCCTGTGGACAGCAGCATGCTAGGCATCCCTGTCTTTCACTATCTCCTGGAGTTTTCAAATTCATGTTTATTGAGTCAGTGATGCTACCTAACCATCTGTCTCCCCCTAGGCCCTCAGTTCAGTTCAGACGCTCAGTCGTGTCCGACTCTTTGCGACCCCATGAATCGCAGCACGCCAGGCCTCCAGGCCAGGCTGTCCATCACCAACTCCCAGGGTTTGCTCAAACTGATGTCCATCAATTCAGTGATGTCATCCAGCCATCTCATCCTCTGTCATCCGCTTCTCCTCCTGCCCCCAATCCCTCCCAGCATCAGAGTCTTTTCCAATAAGTCAACTCTTCGCCTGAGGTGGCCAAAGTACTGGAGTTTCAGCTTTACCATCAGTCCTTCCAAAGAACACCTAGGGCTGATCTTTAGAATGGACTGGTTGGATCTCCTTGCAGTCCAAGGGACTCTCAAGAGTCTTCTTCAACACCACAGTTCAAAAGCATCAATTCTTCGGCTCTCAGCTTTCTTCACAGTCCAACTCTCACATCCATACATGACCACTGGAAGAACCATAGCCTTGACTAGACAGACCTTTGTTGGCAAAGTAATGTCTCTGCTTTTAAACATGCTATCTAGGTTGGTCGTAACTTTCCTTCCAGGGAGTAAGCATCTTTTAATTTCATGGCTGCAGTCACCATCTGCAGTGATTTTGGAGCCCAAAAGAGTAAAGTCAGCCACTGTATCCACTGTTTCAACATCTATTTCCCATGAAGTGATGGGACCAGATGCCATAATCTTCGTTTTCTGAATGTTGAGCTTTAAGCCAGCTTTTTCACTCTCCTCTTTCACTTTCATCAAGAGGCTTTTTAGTTCCTCTTCTCTTTCTGCCATAAGGGTGGTGTCATTTGCATATCTGAGGTTATTGATATTTCTCCTGGCAACCTTGATTCCAGCTTGTGCCCAGGTTTCTCATGATGTACTCTGCATAGAAGTTAAATAAGCAGGGTGACAATATACAGCCTTGGCGTACTCCTTTTCCTATTGGAACCAGTCTGTTGTTCCATGTCCAGTTCTAACTGTTGCTTCCTGACCTGCATACAGATTTCTCAAGAGGCAGGTCAGGTAGTCTGGTATTCCCGTCTTTTTCAGAATTTTCCACAGTTTGTTGTGATCCACACAGTCAAAGGCTTTGGCATAGTCAATAAACCAGAAATAGATGTTTTTTCTGGAACTCTCTTGCTTTTTCCATGATCCAGCGGATGTTGGCAATTGGATCTCTGGTTCTTCTGCCTTTTCTAAAACCAGCTTGAACATCTGGAAGTTCACAGTTCACGTAATGCTGAAGCCTGGCTTGGAGAATTTTGAGCATTACTTTACTAGCATGTGAGATGAGTGCAATTGTGTGGTAGTTTGAGCATTCTTTGGCATTGCCTTTCTTTGGAATTGGAATGAAAACTGACCTTTTCCAGTCCTGTGGCCACTGCTGAGTTTTCCAAATTTGCTGGCATAGTGAGTGCAGCACTTTCACAGCATCATCTTTCAGAATTTTAAATAGCTCAACTGGAATTCCATCACCTCCACTAGCTTTGTTCGCAGTGATACTTTCTAAGGCCCACTTGACCTCACATTCCAGGATGTCTGGCTCTAGGTGAGTGATCACACCATCGTGATTATCTTGGTTGTGAAGATCTTTTTTGTACAGTTCTTCTGTGTATTCTTGCCACCTCTTCTTAATATCTTCTGCTTCTGTTAGGTCCATACCATTTCTGTCCTTTATTAAGCCCATCTTTGCATGAAATGTTCCCTTGGTATCTCTAGTTTTCTTGAAGAGATCTCTAGTCTTTCCCATTCTGTTGTTTTCTTCTATTTCCTTGCATTGCTCACTGAGGAAGGCTTTCTTATCTCTCCTTGCTATTCTTTGGAGCTCTGCATTCAGATGCTTATACCTTTCCTTTTCTCCTTTGCTTTTTGCTTCTCTTCTTTTCACAGCTATTTGTAAGGCCTCCTCAGACAGCCTTTCCTTTCCTTGGGGATGATCTTGATCCCTGTGTCCTTTACAATGTCACGAACCTCCGTCCATAGTTCATCAGGCACTCTATCAGATCTACGCCCTTAAATCTATTCCTCACTTCCACTGTATAATCATAAGGGATTTGATTTAGGTCATACCTGAATGGTCTAGTGGTTTTCCCTACTTTCTTCAATTTCAGTCTGAATTTGGCAATAAGGAGTTCATGATCTGAGCCATAGTCAGCTTCCGCTCTTGTTTTTGTTGACTGTATAGAGCTTCTCCATCTTTGGCTGCCAAGAATATAATCAATCTGATTTTGGTATTGACCATCTGGTGATGTCCATGTGTAGAGTCTTCTCTTGTGTTGTTGGAAGAGGGTGTTTGCTATGACTAGTGCGTTCTCTTGGCAAAACTCTATTAGCCTTTGCCCTGCTTCATCCCGTATTCCAAGGCCAAATTTGCCCGTTATCCGAGGTGTTTCTTGACTTCCTACTTTTGCATTCCAGTCCCCTAGAATGAAAAGGACATCTTTTTTGTGTGTTAGTTCTAGAAGGTCTTGTAGGTCTTCGTAGAACTGTTCAACTTCAGCTTCTTCAGTGTTACTGGCTGGGGCATAGACTTGGATTTCTAAGGTATTGAATGGTTTGCCTTGGAAACGGAGATCATTCTGTCGTTTTTGAGATCGCATCCAAGTACTGCATTTTGGACTCTTTGTTGACTATGATGGCTACTCCATTTCTTCAACGGGATTCCTGCCCACAGTAGTAGACACAATGGTCATCTGAGTTAAATTCACCCATTCCAGTCCATTTTAGTTCACGGATTCCTAGAATGTCGACGTTCACCCTTGCCATCTCCTGTTTGACCACTTCCAATTTGCCTTGATTCATGGACCTGACATTCCAGGTTCCTATGCAATATTGCTCTTTACAGCATAGGACTGTACTTCCATCACCAGTCACATCCACAGCTGGGTATTGTTTTTGCTTCGGCTCCATCCCTTCATTCTTTCTGGAGTTATTTCTCCACTGATCTCCAGTAGCATATTGGGCACCTACTGACCTGGGGAGTTCCTCTTTCGGTATCCTATCATTTTGCCCTTTGATACTGGTCATGGGGTTCTCAAGGCAAGAATACTGAAGTGGTTTGCCATTCCCTTCTCCAGTGGACCACATTCTGTCCACTGTCCCTAGGCCCTAGCAGCTACTAATCCTGCTAATCTTTAATCCTAATAATCTATTTTCTGTTACCATGGATTTGTCAATTCTAGATATTTGTTGTAAATGGAGTCATCCAGTATGTGGCCTTTTGTATCTGGCTTCTTTTATTTAGCATAATATTTTTAGCATTTATCCTTGTGGTAGCATGTCTCATTTCTTTTTATGGTTGAATAATATTTCATTGTGTTAATATAGCACATTTTATTTATCTGTTCATCAGTTGGTGGACGTTGGCTTGGTTCCACCTTTTGTCTGTTGTGAGTAATGCTGTGTTTGTGTGGACATATGTTTTCAGCTCTCTTGAAACCGAGAAGTAGAATTACTAGGTCATATGGTACCTTTGGGCATATCAGGGGCTCAATGGTAAAGAATCCACTGGCACTGCAGGAAACTCAGGTTTGATCCCTGGGTCGGGAAGATCCCCTGGAAGTGGGCATGGCAGCCCACTCCAGTATTCTTGCCTGGAGAATCCTGTGGACAGAGGAGCCTGGCAGGTGACAGTGCATAAGGTTGCAAAGAGTTGTGCCTGACTGAAGTGACTGAGCACGCGTGCACACACGTGGTAGCTCTATGTCTAACTCTGAGGAACTGCTAACCTGCTTTCCACAGCAGCTATACCATTATACAGGTATACCAGCAATGTTCTATTTCCTTCACAGCCTTATCAACACTTGTTATTTTCTGTCTTATTTTAGCCATCTTTCTGGGGATAAAATGGCATCTTACTGTGGTTTTGATATTCATTTCCCTGATGAGCATCTTTTCATGTGCCAGTTGGCTATTTGAATATCTGCTTTGGAGAAATGACTATACAGATTCTTTCCCCATGATATAAGTCAGGGTTCTCCAGAGAAACAGAACCAGTAGGGTGTACATAGATTTTTCACGAGCAGTTGTCTCATGCAGTTATGGAGGCTAAGACGTCCCACCGTCTGCCCTCTGCGAGTTGGAGACCCAGGAAAGCCAGTGGTGTGGTTCAGTCTAAGTCCAAAGGCCTGAGAAGCAGGGGACCTGATGGTGTGAGGTGCAGCGCAGGGCCAGGGAAGACCCATGTGCCAGCTCCCACAGTCCTGCAGTAGGCAGGGTCTTCCCCTCTGCCTTCTGCTCAGTTCAGGCCCACAGTGGGCTGGATGATGCCCACCCACATTGGGGAGGGCACTCTGCTTTCAATCCTAAATGCTAATTTCATTTAGAAGTGTCCCCATAGGCTACCCAGAAATCTTGTTTAGCTAAACAACTGGGTAACCTGTGAGCCAATCGAATTGACACAAGTTGATGAGATAATCACCACACCCATTTTAAACTGGATTTGTCTTTTTGTTGTTGAGTTATAAGAGATATTTACATATTCTAGAGGAAAGTCTCTTATGGATATATATCTTTATATTAAAAACAGAAGCACTTATGTCTAACAGCAATAAAAATATAGCTTACTCTGGACCCTGATGAATAGGAAACAGCATGAATTTTATTATCAAGGCCTAGTAGATTATATAATTATTGCCTGTACTAAAAAAAATTTAGAACATGATTGAGTTTATTTAGGTCTAGTGTTTTCTAAGTTTCAGTCTTGTTTTTTGTGGGGAGAACGCTAATGTTCATTTTACTTTTTTAAATGATGAAAAGTGCTAGCTAGTAGGGACAGAGAAGAGTTCAGGGAAAATTTAAAGATTTCTTTTTACCTTGCTAAGTTTTTTACATGAAGGATTACAGAATTTTGGTAGAGTGTATTAAAATGACATGTTGTTCCCTGGATGTATATATAGGTATGTGGCTTTTTTCTGATCCTAGTTCAGTCAAAGAGTGCGGATCCTTTGAAATCAAAACATCAGTTGGACTTAGAGCGTGCCCATTTCCTCGTGACACAAGCTTTTGACGAAGATGAAAAAGGGAATGTTGAAGATGCTATAGAGCTGTATACAGAAGCTGTAGATCTCTGTCTGAAAACCGTATGTATAATGATTCTTACAGGTTAAGTTTGGTGGAATTGTCCTAAGAAATTTCTCCCCTTACTAGTGCATTTTATGTAACAATTCATTAAAAAAATCCTATTATTATAGATATAACTTAAGTTGCTCCTCATTAAAAGATAATGGGATAGGTATATATATGGCTGAGTCCCATGACTTTTCCATGAAACTATCACAACACTGTTAATTGTCTATACCCCAATACAAAAATAAGTTTTAAAAAAAAAGCTAATGAAGAGTAGAATTAATAATGGATTTTTAACACCTTGTTAAAAATTTGACAGGGTTAATTGAATCACTTGGCAATTGTTTTTTTAAATTACAGGTAGCATTTTTGACCATCTTACACTCCTGTAACTAAAATTAACTTATTACAGGAAGAATTCATCACAATCTGTGAATTTAAAATAAAGTTCCCGTGAGAGGGATGAGTTAGGAGTTTGGGATTAACATATGCACACTACTGTATATGAGATAGATAGACACCAAAGACCTACGGTGTAGCACAGGGAACTAGACTCAATATCTTAACAGTAATCTATAGTGGAAAAGATTTGAAAAAGAATGAATATGTGTATGTATATAGCTGAATCAGTCTATTCTACACCTGAAACTATCGTAAATCAACTATACTTCAACTTTTGTAAAAAAGGGAAAAAAATTGGGTTTGTCATAATAAAAAAAATAAAGCTCTTCCCCCTTTTATTCAGTTTGATACACTAAGAAATCAGTTAGTGGTTTTGGAGAGCTGTATTAATTTACAGTATGGAGTCTGCGTGCTGAGTGGTTTTATTCTTTCCTAAGGAGAAGCAGTCAGCTCTGAGAGGCATCTGGTGCGTAAGAGTGAGCAGTGCGCTGATAGGAGGGTGTGAGGCAGGAGAGAGTGGGGTTGTCAGTATTGTTCCGAGGGCCAGCTCTTTGTCCCAGGTCTCTTCTCCAGAAGAACCGTCTAGCCTCATTTCTGTAGGTACCTGAGACTGCTGGTAAGTGCTGGGGGGTTCCGTTTTAGTTACATACAGTGCAGCATTATAATTCGAGGTCTGCACGCGCAGCAAAGTGATAACCACCGCAGGTCTGGTTACCTTCCATCCCATGCACTTGACCCCCTTCGCCCATTTTGCCCGTCCCCAGCCCCCTCCCCTTCCCCTCTGGAACCCACTAATCTGTTCTCTGTGTCTGTGCATTTGGTTTATTTTGTTTATCTGTTTTGCTTTCAGACTCCACGTATAAGTGGAGCTCTGAGGCCTTCTCCTGACCTTTCACTTAGTGCGGTAACCCTGCTCTGCTGGGGCTCCCGCCGCCCGGCCTTCTGCAGCACCGTGATTTTCCAGTTGTGTCCCACTTACCGCTCGTCCACATTAAGTGGTCTTAGGGTTTACCTCAGTGATGAGTTTCAACACAGTTTTAAGTGATACCTTTAAGGATAAAAATAAAGTGTCTTGGCTTATTCTCATAATGTTTGAAGTGTAATGTGCATTGTAAGTTTCTTTTTCTTGCTTAGAAATATCATGGATCAAGCAGATTAATATGCTTCAGAATGTCTGTCTCTCTTTTTCTTAAGTCTTATGAAACTGCTGATAAAACTCTGCAAAATAAGCTGAAGCAGCTGGCTCGGCAGGCACTAGACAGGTGAGTTTGGCTCCTCAGCTTTGGTCCCTGCAGCGTACAGTGTGACGCGTTTATCCGAATGTATGGGGGAGCTCGTGGTAACAAACCTGACATCCAGAGCAAGTCTGCCTTCTTTCTCTGCGTGAATTTGCTCCTCCCTAGTTCCCGGCTGCTTTTTCCCTGTGTCATTTTGCCTTATTGGATGGTAAACTCCTTAGGGGAACAGAGCTAATTCACCGCTGTGTTCTCATCCCTCCTCTAAACTCAGAAAGTAACAAATCAGTCAAGAAATGTTTCACTTAGTTTTTGCGGTGTCTAAAACAAAAACGGTTATGGTATTTAAAATGGAAGACTTCCCTTGTGTTGTGTAACATGAGACTTCCGAAGAGAAAGCTTGAAGAGAGCCTTCCAGAGCCACTACGAGAAATGGAGACGTTGAGAATGAGCCAGCCATTCACATACCCCCCATCGTACATGCGTAAAGCTCCCTTAAGTCTTTGCTGGAATGTCAGCTTTTCACTAAGGCCTGTGCTCACCATTATGTTTAAAATTGAAATCTCCTCTGGCCATCCTGTTCACTCTGTTGGAATATTCTTTCCCATAACTCTTTACTGTTTTCTAAGGTATATAAAATTGATCAGTTTGTCATATTTGTTATCAGTGTGTGTGTCTTTTCTAACCCCTGCCCTCCAAATATAAGCTCTGTGAGGGCAGAGAACTTTGTCTTTCTCCATTGCTGTAACGAAGCACCTAGCAGAGTGCCAGACATCCAGCATGTGCTCAGTAAATATTGGTTGAGATAATGAGTATGTTTGCACAAGAGAATTAGACCTCTTGTACAGACAAAGCATCATAGAGGAAAAGCGTGGAATGGCATTCATAGCTACAGCATGAGTTAGTACAGTGCCTCCTTCTGAGGCTCAGACTGGGGAGCTGTGCTACCCCTAGCCCTTCTTTTGCATTGAGATACAGGGGTCACCCCTCCTTTTCATACTGTCGTCTAGCTTCATTTGTTTCTCCAAATTCATGGAGCTGTGGGCACTTGACATACCGTCAGCTTCTCCCTTTTGATGTCTGTCACCAGTCAGAATCACGATGGCCCCTGCTACCTGTGTGGGTAATTCATCTCGTATTCTCTGGGTGCGCCCTCAGCACAGGGACACGGGTCAGTCACGAACTCTTCCTGTGAGGATTAGTTCAGAAGAATGGATACACTCTAGGGAGAAGATAGCATGACGTTTTTATTTGCATACAGTTTCAGAGTGTTAACAAAACTGCTAAATCGTATATACGGACCTCAGATTAAAAACTTCCGTCTTTTAGCTTGTTAGTTCTTTGACAGGACAAAGTCCAAAAGCCCTTAAACGCCAAGGGAGCTCTTCCGTGCTCCAGTCCCTGCCCCGGCCTCGTCTCCTGCTGCCTCGCTTGTGCACTGTTCACAGGGGCTCCCTGTGTTCTTTTGAAATCAGTGTAACTCACTCCGCTGTTTCACAGATCTGTGTATTTGCTCATGTTCTTCTCTACTTAGAACCCTTCCCAGCTCCCCAGGTCAGAGTTTAACGCCAAGTGCAGCTCAAATGTCAGTTTGGAAAAACACTCCCTGACTTGCTCTCTTCCCGTCATTAAGTTAGTAACTTCTGCTGTGCACTCGCCGGCGTGGAGCACCTCCAGCCTCACGTCCCACTTCTGATGCAACTGTCTTTCCCTGCAAACCTAGGGGTACCTTGAGAGCAGTAATTGTGTTCTGTACATTCTTATATGCCCCTTACCTTTCATAGGATCTGATAATGCTCTAAGTGCTTAATTACTGTTATCAATAAAATGTTTGCAAAAATGCCTTACCTCTGGGAGTAGCTTAAGTAGTGAACTATTGACTAGAATGTAAGAATTTTAGATGGTAATTACCTTAGGGATGCCTGACTGTTCTCAGAGTAAATACTGTGTTCTGAAAAGCTTAAATGTGAGGAGAAAAACTAGAGTTGTGTTTTTGTGCCTCTATTACAGAGCAGAAGCATTGAGCGAGCCTTTAACGAAGCCGTCATGCAAAATCAAGGCAACAAATACAAAGCCAAAGCCACCTCCAACGAGAGCACACTTTCCACTGGGAACTAATCCCTTCCTTGAAAGACCTCAGCCGTTCATAAGTCCTCAGTCATGTGACGCACAGGGACAGAGATACACAGCAGAAGAAATAGAAGTTCTCAGGTGAATCGGTTTATGATTTGGTGTAATGAACAACTTTGTTAACATCAGTGCAGATAATGTTACGCTCGTTAGGTTTGATGAGTCATACGTCTTTGTTGAAATGTGTCACGCTATTATCATGTAATTATAAACTGTCACACAGTCACAACTTGAAATGTTTGAAATGTTCTTTTATATTTTAGTATTTGCATTTCCTCTAGATGTTTTTTTTTTTTTCCTGAAAATCTTAACCCTCTTCGGAGTTGAATAATTCTATGGGGCAGAGTAGAACTGTGGCAGCCGTTTCATCACCTCCGCAGCCTTGTGACCAGAGCCCTAATTGCTACCTTGATACAGCACTCTAGGCCGGTCAGCAAAGGGCAGCCGTAAGCTTTGAATGCCTTCATATATTTCTTAAAAGGGTTGCAAAAAAGAAAGCAAAAAGAGCCAGGATATGTGACAGAGACCTCATTGCAAAGCCAAAACTATATACTTTCTGGCCCGTAACAGAAAAAGTTTGCCGTCACCTGGGCTGGGAAGCCAACTCAGTTCTGGAAGCAGCTCCAGGCGATACTAAAAATGCAAAAGAACAAGATTGTGGAAACCCTTGATTGCATCCTGAGGCGGTGCGGCGGCTCCTCTCCTGGGCTCTGAGCATCAGCCAGCTTAGAGCTGCGTGTGTTGTCACGTTGCTCTTTCTGTTAGTCTCCTGTAGTTCTGCTGGAACGGTTCCTTCCTCTGCAGCAGCCACCTGAGGGCATTTTTCCCTTTTCCTGCTGAAGATTTTACTTCTGCTCCTAGAAAAAATGGTGCTGTCTGCCTAGAAAAAATCGCTTTTGAAACTAACTACACAACACAAAGCGGGACAAAAAGAGTGGTTTTGGGCCTGAGACACAAGTTAATAACTGTCCAGCGCTTTGGCTACTCAGCGTCCACGTGCTCCCTTCTACACACGTTTGAAATTCCACACTACTACAGAACAGCTCTGAGTTTGTACCTAACAGGACGCAGCTGCCCTCCACGCAAGTGCAAAGCTCTCCCCATCTCAGGATGAGGATACACACAAATGTTACATTCATGTGTTAACTAGCCCTCAAATTCAGTCAGAGTCTCACTGCATATTGTTACCTGGAGGTAACTTGTGAAGTTGCTCTGCAGCGCCTCCTAAATAAAATGTGGGAAGGAACAGAAGGAAATCGCTAATGTGTACAAACAAACACGTGACACAAAACAGGGAGAGAATACACAAGCTCCTGCAGGCCACGCTTATATGTGTCAAGAGGCCGTGACTCTTATCTGTGCCTCTTTCTTCATCACGACCCATTCCTTAGTCTCATAACCAGAACATATAAAGAATTTATTTCCAAGAATCCTTTGAATCCTCAAAGCAACCAGGCAATTGCTTTCTTTCTCTAGGCTGAGGATACAGTTCGCTTTGTGTCCTGGGGACAGTTTCATTGCCTCTGGTGTAAGCCTATTTTGAGATAGTTGTTTTGTTGTAAAGGATGGTAGTCTCAAAAGAATAACTTTGGGATTAAATTGGAGTAATTATTTTTTGGTATTCAACTACTGCATGAAAATTTTGTTCAAATAAAGTTACCAACATTACATGAGATTATCAGTTTAATTTTATTACAATACCACATCTTGTCACTTAAATTTTAATAAGTTTAAATAAAATTGATGATTAAGGTTGACTTGACGTTTACTTTAGATTTTTTTCTTATTTTTTAATAGGACAACATCAAAAATAAATGGTATTGAATATGTTCCTTTCATGAGCATTGATCTGAGGGAACGTTTTGCTTATCCAATGCCTTTCTGGTAAGTAAGCACTATTGCAATTCTTACTTTCAAAATTGCTTCAATTTTTCAGTACTTTTCCCATCTGCTGAAGTCCAATTAAATCCATAGCCTTGAAATTAAAATTTGTAATAAAAATTCTGAATGGAAAAGAGTCGAGGCTAAGGGAAGGAAGTAGGACCACATGGCAGGAGTGCCTCTGGCCTTTTCCTGGTGACAGGACTGTGGGTCTTCTTTAGGCTAGGTTATGTCTAGCACAGATCCTAGTATAAGAGAAGTAAGCAGTGAGTAAATATTTGTCTAATTTGTCTTGGACCACAACAAAAATGCAAGTCAGCCAAGGCATTGAATGGAAAGGTGGGGAGAAATGACAAGGTTGTTGTTTACTAAGAAGATCCAGTTCAGAAACAGGGTTCATTATGAAGGTGTTAGCATAGCCTTCCAGAACAGTGGCAGCTTATGTCAGGAACCTTAAAATCATTGTTTCAGGACTCCCAGGTTCTAGTCATCCTAAGGAAATTAAAATTGGGCCAAAGATGTCTATCATAAGAGCGCTTATCAGAGTGTTTGTTACAGCAAAAAATTATCAAAACAAACTTGGTATCCAGTAATATCAGAGTGCTTGAACAATGGTATGTTCATATTATTCTGTTACATATTATGTTATCCACAAAAAAAATAACTCTGAAAAATATAGGGAAAATGTTTGTAATATATAAATTTTAAAAGATGGAAAATTATAAATATATAATATCCAAATTTTATTCTTTTTCATGTATTATAGACATACAGAATGAAATGATGTAAAGTGATAGGTCAAAATGTTTACAGTGGTTATCCCTGCTGCTGCTAAGTTGCTTCAGTCGTGTCCAACTCTGTGCGACCCCATAGATGGCAGCCCACCAGGCTCCCCAGTCCCTGGGATTCTCCAGGCGAGAACACGGAGTGGGTTGCCATTGCCTTCTCCAGTGCATAACAGTGAAAAGTGACAGTGAAGGTGCTCAGTCGTGTCCAACTCTTAGCGACCCCATGGACTGCAGCCCACCAGGCTCCTCCGTCCATGGGATTCTCCAGGCAAGAGGACTGGAGTGGGGTACCATAGCCTTCTCTGGTGGTTATCTCTAAGCAGCAAAATTGGGCGATATACTTCTTAAACCATTTTTAGTTTTTAAAATCTCTGCCATTAGCCTATTTATTATCAGAAAGCATCAGGGAATTGAATGCTTATTGTGTACAGAATACATAAAGACTATAGAAACAAGGCCTGATCTCACACATCCAGTGCTTGTCGTTCTTGGAGGGGCAGAAGGTAGACGTCTCAAGGCCAGAAGTTACCAGCATAAGGTTTTCTCTCAGGCACCTGTGTGATGCTGGTGGTTGACCTGGATCTAGGAAATGCTTGTTGGCGCCCCACTCCAGTACTCTTGCCTGGAAAATCCCATGGACGGAGGAGCCTGGTAGGCTGCAGTCCATGGGGTCAAGAAGAGTCGGACACGACTGAGCGACTTCACTTTCACTTTTCATGTTCATGCATTGGAGAAGGAAATGGCAACCCACTCCAGTGTTCTTGCCTGGAGAATCCCAGGGACGGGGGAGCCTGGTGGGCTGCCGTCTATGGGGTCGCACAGAGTGGGACATGACTGAAGCGACTTAGCAGCAAGACACTTTCAGCACTAACATCAAGGACACAGATCCCAGACCCATGCTCTCCAGTGTCATAGCCTCTGTGACACCATGCAAGCTTTTCAGTCTGCTTCAGACTTTAATAATAGAATCCACCTTCTGAAAAAAAAAAAAAAAAAGAATCCACCTTCTGGGGTTACTATGATGATTAAACGAGTTAATAAAATGTAAAGCACTTATAGTGGTGCTTGTTCTATAGAAAGCACTTTGTAATAAGAATAAACTGTTAGGAAATAACTGTCTTGCTAAATACTAAATTGTATAATTTAGCTGTACATTTTAAATACTTTAAAAATGTTTGACCAGTGATTTCACTTCAAGAAACCAATTCTACTTATGAAAATGTGAATCAATTATTCTAGGATGCTCTTAAATGGTAATATCCAAGTAGAGATATAAACTTGTAGTTCCAATCTTTGTGTAACAGGTGAAGATAAATCATGTTTTTAGTGCTCATACAACAGAATGTCCCTGGAAAGAATTGTATACACTCATGAACAATCAAGTTTTCAAGAAATTAAGTAACACAGGAAAATGCTTACACTGTAATTAAAAATATAACTGTCTTATAACTATCAAAACAAAAATATAACTGTCTTACAACAGTTGTTAAAATGTAACTCCCCTAATTACCTGGAAAATGCCATGGACGGAGGATCTTGGTAGGCTACAGTCCATGTGTTTGCAAAGAGTCAGACACGACTGAGCGACTTCACTGCCAGAGCTGGGATTTTACGTTGTGTGTGACCCCTTGCGCTCTGCTTGTCCTGCACGTGGGAACCTGAGCTCCATGAGGACAGAGAGTGTTTGCCTACACAGTGTCCCATGACAGTGAATGCTTACCAAGGTAGTTAAATTTTAAGAAAAATCAAATAAAACTAAATGCTCTAACTGGCAAGATTTTTCCTGTCTTGTTTTATGGATTATTTCACAGAATAATCAGAAGAAATAGTAACAGTAAACATTTTAAAATTCAAAGATAGCAGACTGATGGCAAAAAGCTCCCCAGTGTATGAATCTTTGGTTATAAAGATTCAGTTCAGTTCAGTGCAGTCGCTCAGTCGTGTCCAACTCTTTGTGACCCCATGAACCGCAGCACGCCAGGCCTCCCTGTCCATCACCAACTCCCGGAGTCCACCCAAACCCATGTCCATTGAGTCGGTGATGCCATCCACCCATCTCATCCTCTGTCATCCGCTTCTCCTGCCCTCAGTCTTTCCCAGCATCAGGGTCTTTTCCAATGAGTCAGCTCTTGGCATCAGGTGGCCAAAGTACTGGAGTTTCAGCATCAACATCATTCCTTCCAGTGAACACCCAGGATTGATCTCCTTTAGGATGGACTGGTTGGATCTCCTTGCAGTCCAAGGGACTCTCAAGAGTTTTCTTCAATACCACGCTTCAAAAGCATCAATTATTCGGCACTCAGCTTTCTTTATAGTCCAACTCTCACATCCATACATGACTACTGGAAAAACCATAGCCTTGACTAGACGGACTTTTGTTGACAAAGTAATGTCTCTGCTTTTGAATATGCTATCTAGGTTGGTCACAACTTTCCTTCCAAGGAGTAAGCGTCTTTTAATTTCATGGCTGCAGTCACCATCTGCAGTGATTTTGGAGCCCCCAAAAATAAAGTCAGCCATCATTTCCACTGTTTCCCCATCTATTTACCATGAAGTGATGGGACTGGATGCCATGATCTTAGTTTTCTGAATGTTGAGCTTTATCTAATCTTTTTTAGAAAGATTGGGTGACTAATTTTTTTTCTTTTCTGGCCATGTATTATAAATTATAAAGTATTTTAAATATTTCAAAGTTCTAAGAAAAATTTAGTAATTCACTGGTGACTTTTGAGAGAACAAGTATTAAGGAGTCTTGGATTTACTGAATTGTAGTTCGTATGGCAGGGTAATAATACTGAGTAATTTGATTATAGATTTGAGTCAGCCTTATTTTTTCTCCTCAAACTTTTGTGATGGCGGTTCTTAAATTCTTCTAAATTCATTCAGCTCACTCTATGTTACCAGTCAGGTCCCAATACTACACAGGTACAAATTGCTGCCTGGAATGCTAGTGGTTCTATGAGATGTATGAGGTGATCATCAAAAAAGTTTGAGAAGTGTTATGTACCATATTATGCTCTAAGAGATTTCCAGCAAATACTGGCTTACTAAAGGTTTAGAGGTGTCCTTCCAATGGAAAAAAAGAAAAAATACTTCAGCCAGGAGTTTTCAGATCACACATCACCGCAAAACCCTCATTTTCCTAATGTCTGTCAACATTCTGCTTTTTAAAAAAACATTTTTTTCAGGTTGCATATCATTCTCCTTATATCATCCTATAAATCTTTCAAAACCAGGCTTGTTGCCCTTGCTCTGGAAGCACTTTGAAGAACGGCAGACTTAAACTTTTGTGCTGTACATTAATTATAGAGAGATACTTCGCGTGGATTCTGGTCCCATCACTTCATGGGAAATAGATGGGGAAACAGTAGAAACAGTGTCATACTTTATTTTTTGGGGGCTCCAAAATCACTGCAGATGGTGACTGCAGCCATGAAATTAAAAGACGCTTACTCCTTGGAAGAAAAGTTATGACCAACCTAGATAGTATATTCAAAAGCAGAGACATTACTTTGCCAACTAAGGTCCATCTAGTCAAGGCTATGGTTTTTCCAGTGGTCATGTATGGATGTGAGAGTTGGACTGTGAAGAAGGCTGAGCGCCGAAGAACTGATGCTTTTGGACTGTGGTGTTGGAGAAGACACTTGAGAGTCCCTTGGACTGCAAGGAGATCCAACCAGTCCATTCTGAAGGAGATCAGCCCTTGGATTTCTTTGGAAGGAATGATGCTAAAGCTGAAGCTCCAGTACTTTGGCCACCTCATGCAAAGAGTTGACTCATTGGAAAAGACTGATGCTGGGAGGGATTGGGGGCAGGAGGAGAAGGGGATGACCCAGGATGAGATGGCTGGATGGCATCACAGACTCGATGGACGTGAGTCTGAGTGAACTCTGAGAGTTGATGATGGACAGGGAGACCTGGCGTGCTGTGATTCATGGGGTCGCAAAGAGTCAGACATGACTGAGCGACTGAACTGAACTGACTTCGCGTGTATTCCCTACACATTTTGAGTAGAGAGTAATGGATAAGATGCTGGGTTTGGTACCAAAGACTTAGTATCCGATACCCTTCCTTCTATGTCTTAGCTCAGCAGTGTCACAGATTATTTGATCACGTAAAACTTTTTCTAAAAAATTTGCTCTAATAAAATGTTTTGAAGGTCAAATGAATAAGAGGATGTAAATATTTTGTGTGATGCCCAGCACATGTTTAGTCTGTGGGTACGTGCTCAGTCGTGTCTGACTCTTTGTGACCCCATGGATTGTAGCCTGCCAGGCCCCTCTGTCCATGAAATGCTCTGGGCAGGAATACTGGAGTGGGTTGCCATTTCTTACTCCAGGGGATATTCTTGACCCAGGTATCAAACCCGCATCTCTTGCATCTCCTGCATTGGCAGGCGGATTCTTTACCACGGTTGCCACCTGTGTATTACTCAGTAACTAGGTATTCTTATTATTAGTCCTGCAGAGATGAGTTGTCAAGAGCCAACATAAAGATCTGTAGCTTCCTTGCTTTTCTTGAATGAATCAAATGGCTCCATTTTATTGAAACTGAATTTCTTGAATATAACCATGCTAAATTTAACTTTTAAGGTATATTCTTAAAATAAATATAAAAGTGTTTAATTGCTCTTCTGTTGTCAGTTATCTGTGTACCTTTTTTTTAAATTGAGGTGGATGATCAGATTGGATTCAAGGTCAAATATAAAAAGCCAAATTTGACCAGAGAGTTTTTTTAGAATTCACTGTATAACTGTGATCACTATACCAAAAAAAATTCTCTGGGAAATTTAATCTTGTTTTTAAGTCATTTTTTAAAGTTAATTTTATTATTAAATTTTTATTATCACCTCAGTGATAGATGTGGCAAGTTACCGTTATCACCTAAACAAAAAGCTACATTTTCTAAATGGGTACGACCAGAAGACCTCACCAACAATCCTACGATGATTTATACTGTGTCTAGTTTCAGCATAAAGCAGGTAAACATTTATTTTGTATAATTTTGTATGAAAAGCTAACATTTTAAAGTAATTTGAATATACATTTGCCCTTTTTTTTAGATTTTTATTTATTCAGATTCATTAGTATGATTGGAAAAATTATTCATTTCGCATTTGACTTAGACATACTGAGATATAATAACTCTTGAACAGTTAGATTTTTGTGTACCCTATTGATATATGCTTGCAGATGAGAATAATTGAGAATCTGAATTTTATGCTTGATGAGAGAATAAATAGAAAAGATAAAAAGGTATTGGGCTTATTTAAAACACTTCAGTGGCAGAACAACTCTGTGACGTGATTGTAAACTTTATTAATGACACATTAGCCCTGAAGTCATAGATTTTTTTCACATTAGTATGAAAATAATGCTCCTGAAATACTGTGATTCAAATTTTTTGATGTGCGTATTGATTTTAATTTGTCATATTATAATTAACCAACTTTTTAAAAATGCTTGTAATTTTTTATTAACCAATTTTTTTTAAATGCTTGTAATTTTTTGTCATTAAAAAGTGTAATTCAATTGAATATGCTTTTATTCATTAAAAATACATCATGCATATTTAATTATTCTAAAGTAACTTAATTGAAATACTTGTTTTTCCGGGGATTTGTACAAACAAAATATGTGTTAGTTGGCACTATAGCATTTCTATTTATTATTTTCCTGTTCAAGCAGCACTCAAGATATTTAGTATAGAAAGGCTCTAGATGCAATGCTTAAATATTGTGGTAATGTTGAAATTGCATGAGTAAATGGATGTATTAATAATTCTTATTAACAGACAATAGTATCAGATTGTTCTTTCGTGGCATCACTGGCTATCAGTGCAGCTTATGAGAGACGATTTAATAAGAAGTTGATTACAAGGTAAGATTTTATATTTGTCCCTTTACCCCTTTTCATGGAATTGTCTCTTACTTGGAAATAGAAGCTTAGGTTTTGTCTGCACAGAAAGGGCATATCGCTTAGCACTGTTACGGCCTTTGTGTGTCAAGCAGATGGTTTGGGAGTGTGGAGGGATTTGCTAAGACAATCTAAGAACATATGCACATATAGTTAGAATAATATAAATGAAATAAATGAGATTAGTCAAATTAAAACCATATCATATTTATAATTTGACTGTACTATATAGTAGCCACAAGTCACATGTGGATATGACACACTTGAAATGAGCTAGTCTGAATTTGGACAGGCTGTAAGTGTGAAATGGATCGGAGTTTGAAAACTTAACACAGAAAAAAAAAATCTATTGAAAAATGTCTCAAATTTTTACATCATTTATTGAGATAATGTTTTTAATGGGTTACATAAGACATTAATATAAAACATATAATACAGCATATAGGTCTGTAATATAGTATAACATAATATATATAACATTTTTGTTGGCTAGAACAATGTACTGAAATGTTACTATGAAATACTTTTTCTTTTAATTTTTGGAAGTTTTATTAGCTTAAAATTATTCATTATAAAAATTAAGCATTATAATTTTTTTGTACAGCTTTTCCTGAGTTGTTTTTGTTATGTTAAGTCCTGAAAGAACAAAGGTAAATGGATACAGACCTTAGTTTCAAGTCATTTGCCATCTTGGATAAACAGAGCTTGTAAATAAATCTTACGCAGTTTGAGAAAGAAAATTGATACTGATAGTTTCTATGAGTATCTAACTAGATAATTTTATCTGTCTATTTATCTAACTTTATCTGTCAGAGTTATAGTTTCTTTAGTTGTGGTTAACTGAAATGGTCTCTTTATGTTTTAGAGCCAATAGTAGATTATTTTAACTAGTTTAAAATATATCCACTTACTAGAAAATTTATTAGAGGATATAATTAAAAAGAGCATTTTTCAGAATATTATGAAATGTATGATCTCATAAGATACTATCTTCATTTATTTATATTAAATAAAAACTTTGAGGTGAAATTCTTTTTCCATTACAGGTCTTTTATAGACAAATATTCTTACATTTATTCTTGTAAAATTACTAAGACAATAGCATATGTCTAAATAAAATTAATATTCTGCATAGTTTATATTGAATATTAATGTTGGTATTTCACCATTTCTTTCCCTTACTAAAGCATAATTTACCCTCAGAATAAGGATGGTGAGCCAGAGTACAATCCTTGTGGAAAGTATATGGTAAAACTCCACCTCAATGGTGTCCCCAGAAAGGTGAATAACGTTTCTCTCCATATCAACCCCTTCTCTCTTCCCTACCTTTGAATCTTGAGTACAGTCATTAAGAAATGTTATTTATGTAAACATTTAAAAAGTCAGTTTAGTTGATTTTGACTCTGTGATATTATACATATTACTACCAATAACATCATCAATAATAATTAAAAATAAAAAATCATGGCAAGCATAAAGTCTTTTAAAAAATGAGTTTGGAAAAATTTATAGAAAGCTCCGAGAAGTAGCATTGAGCTAATGATTGCTTATGCTTAAAATGAATTTTAATCTGGTGGTCATTAATTACCTTTTTGATTAAAAAGATATCAGACACAGTGTGTCCATTAGACAGTCCATTAGGACAGTTTGTATGTGTAAATCGAGATGTAAGACACCTTTAATATTGTTTTCCTTTGTGAAATATGTACATAGTTTTAAATTGCAAATCTTTCTTTAAGGATTCTGAACCGTGTTGTAAGGGCCTTGTATTGTTAGGATTCTCTAGCTCCTGTCAACTCATTAAGTCCAGGGATCAACATTAGTATCACTTGGGAATTTTGGGGGGCTTCCCAGGTGGTGCTAGTGGTAAAGAACTCACCTGCCAATTTAGGAGACATAAGAGACATGGATTTGATTATCTGGGTCAGGAAGATCCGTGGAGGAGGGCATGGCAACCCATTCAATTATTTTTGCCTGAAGAGTCCCATGGACAGAGGAGCCCAGGGGGGCTTCAGTCCATAGCATTGCAAAGAGTCGGACACAACTGAAGTGACTTAGCATTCATGCACAAAGGAATTTGTTAGAATTTCTGAACTTTGGCCTCATCCTGGACCTGCTGAATCAGAATATGCATTTAAACAAGATTCCATACTGATTCTAGTGTGGGAAGCTTAGAAGTTACTCTCTAGTTGAATAAGAATCAAACTTTAGGGTGCACAGAATCATTTGGAGTGCTTGTTAAAAAAGATTCCTGGGCTCTACCCCCAAAGCATCTGATTCAGTAGGTCTGCAGAAGGGCTAGAATTTGCATATCTAACAGGTTTCTAGGTGATGGTGGTGATGCTGTCTGAGAACAACCTTTAAGAATGACTGCTTTAGCTAATTTCTTAAGGACTAAACAGAATTATTGAGAATGGTTTTTCTGAACTATAATTTGTAAATAATCTCTGGTTTAAAGAATCTTTCAAAATGCAGTTGCATAGTTTTTCTATTAATAAATCAAAATTCTTTTTATCCTCTTATTTCCCAAATCACTCTATAATGTGAATTAGAGGCTGCATGTTTGTGGTGATTACTTCTATGCTTCTATATTATTTAAATGTATTAGTTAGCCATAATGTTTTACTACTAAGTATAGCATGAATCTTTTTGCAGATTTAGGGTACTGTTGTTATTTACCTTAATAGTGAGAGGCCCTTTTGTAAATTATTTTAGATATAAAGTACATTTCTAGAATCCGTAATAATTTTGTTGGTAGATCCATAACATTTTCCAACCAATTAGCTCCAAGTTAATACCTGAGAGGGAGATTAAATTGTAAACCTTAAGAAAGGCATCACAAAACATTTTATAATTGATCAGTTTCCAGAAATATGAAACTACCATTATCTTAGTAATTGACATAGCATGCCTTTTATTTTATCAGTATAAGAGGTGTGGAAGTTTTTTGATAAAAAAGATTTTAAGATATTTTGTACCACCCAAGGAAACTAATGTTCTCTTTCTCCAGGTGATAATTGATGACCAGTTACCTGTTGATCACAAAGGAGAATTGCTCTGTTCCTATTCTAACAACAAAAGTGAATTATGGGTTTCCCTCATAGAAAAGGCATACATGAAGGTCATGGGAGGATATGATTTCCCAGGATCCAATTCAGTAAGTAAGGAGGTGATCCAGACACGGGCTTATGCTACCTAATATGATTATTCTCAGTTTGAAAGATTGTAGATGATGTATTTGGTTTAAATGAAAACATTATCAGCCCCTGAAAAATATTGATCAGTAGTTATTATGGGAGTGCATGTTTTGTTTTACAAGATTATTTGCATGTTGTATAGATTTAGTATTCAGGAAAGCCTAAAGTGTACGTGTCTACTGTTCTGGTTGGATACAGGGCCCAATAAACGTAGTATACCTTTCCAAAGAACCCTCTGCAAATCTAAGGGATGAGTCTTACTGTCATCCTTCTGTGTTTTGTTTTTTTTTAATAAATCCAGGCTCAAGGACTTTGGGGTTAGTTTATCCCAACCTTAGCACAACTTTATCTGTAAAATCAAGGTATCTGCCAGTGTCCTTTAGTTGTCAACTACAGCCTTACACGAGAAATTATTCAGACTAGCATGACTTTAAATTATAACGCTAATCAGCCTATAGCCTTAGAAAAGGTGTTTACCCTTTCTTAGCTTCTTTGCTTGTCTGTAACATGAGGATAATACCCACCTCTCAAAAACTGTAAAGGTTAAATAAGGTAAATATATGCAAATCACCCGTTACTCATACCTGGTTAGTATACTAGCCCAGTGCCTGGCCTCCTGCTGCTGCTGCTACTTATAATGCTAGTCAAAGAATGTATAGGTCATAGTTAAAGGTTCAGTTCAGTTCAGTTGCTCAGTCATGCCCGACTCTTTATGACCCCATGAATCGCAGCATGCCAGGCCTCCCTGTCCATCACCAACTCCTGGAATTCACTCAGACTCATGTCCATCGAGTCCGTGATGCCATCCAGCCATCTCATCCTCTGTCATCCCCTTCTCCTCCTGCCCCTGATCCCTCCCAGCATCAGAGTCTTTTCCAATGAGTCAACTCTTCGCATGAGGTGGCCAAAGTACTGGAGCTTCAGCTTTAGCATCATTCCTTCCAAAGAACACCCAGGACTGATCTTCAGAATGGACTGGTTGGATCTCCTTGCAGTCCAAGGGACTCTCAAGAGTCTTCTCCAACACCACAGTTCAAAAGCATCAGTTCTTCGGCACTCAGCTTTCTTCACAGTCCAACTCTCACATCCATACATGACTGCTGGAAAAACCATAGCCTTAAAGGTAGAAGGATGTTAAAAAATTTCTTCCCAGTCTCCATGTTCAATTGCTCTGTCCTTCAAATGCTTCCCTGATGGCTCAGACGGTAAAGCATCTGCCTACAAGGCGGGAGACCTGGGTTCAATCCCTAGGTTGAGAAGATCCCCTGGAGAAGGAAATGGCAACCCACTCCAGTGTTCTTGCCTGGAGAATCCCATGGATGGAGGAGCCTGGTGGGCTACAGTCCATGGGGTCACAAAGAGTCAGACATGACTGAGCGACTTCACTTTCGCTTTCAAATATTTTTAGTTTAGCTTTCTAATCCATTGCTTGTTGATTTATAGAATCAGCTTAGAGAGGGAATGAGCATAAATGCAACTGTCATCATCATCATCAAAGCAGTTTTTTCTATTAAATGTTTTGAGTTTTCATCAGATATATCAGTAAATGTATTCTGGAAAAGCAGCGGAGAGTATGAGGAAATGACAGGTTTGTGCTTAAATCTAGGTGGGAATTTGAGTTAAGTAAGAGGTTTATTTTTCTGAAGAAGGAAAATGCAATGCACCCAATAGTAAAAGATTTATTATCCCTGGAGAGGGAAATAGAAACCCATTCCAGTATTTTTGCCTGGAAAATCCCGGGGACCGAGGAGCCTGGCGGGCTACAGTCCGCAGGGTCGCAAGGAGTCGGACACGTCTGAGCACAAACATACAAGAGATTCATACAGATAGAAAAAACTTACTCCCTTCTGAATTATTCCTATCAGAATCATCGTATCAGATCAGTGAGATTTAATAGCGTACCCTAGGGACTTATTTAAGATCCTGAAAACCACAGTGACAGTCCTGACTGGGTTTATGTTGCAGAACATTGATCTTCATGCCCTGACTGGGTGGATACCAGAAAGGATCGCCATGCATTCAGACAGCCAGACTTTCAGCAAGGATAATTCTTTCCGAATGCTTTACCAAAGGTAAACACTTCTCTCTCTCTCTCTTTTGTACTAAAAGAGGCCATTTAAAAACTTCATGTCTTGTTGAGAATGGATACTGCAGAGGCTGTCCTTCTCAGTTATTCGGGAAGTTGTGTTTTTAAAATATTCACTTGATGCACTCGCTCTAGCCAGCCCTCAGTGACGCTTGCGGTTAATCCAGATGGTAGATAATCCAAAACATTTGGATAAAGGAATATTGGAAAGACTATTTTGTACTTCCTGAGTACTTACCAATTTGAGGGAAGTGGGAAAAGAGGAGGGTGAGAACATAAAGATAGCTTAAGCCTTAAATGGAGTGAAGAGCTGGAAAACTGTCTGTACAGTAATACACATTCAGTCTTGAAACCAGAAAGCTCAGTGATTTGACAAATAAAATTACACGGCTTTGGGAGAAATGCATTTGGTATTTTCCATCTTCACCTTTGTTTGTAAGTCATTTGAAAATTTAGCATTTATTTTTCTTCAATGATAGGTTTCTGAGAATTAGTTTGTCTAAAACTGAGAGGAAAAAGAAATAAATGTGATAGTTTTTTCTGATTTGCTATAAAATAAAAATGTACTTCTCTGGTGGGTGTTGAAAATAGCCTGTTTTAGAAAAGATTTCCACTTGGTGGAAATTTTGATGTAAACTACAGGATGAAAGGAAAGATGGTGTAATCTGAGGTCCGGATATGTTCACCTCTGGTTGTTGATCTGTTGGGCCCATTCCAGATTTCACAAAGGAGATGTCCTCATCACTGCGTCCACTGGAGTGATGACCGAGGCTGAAGGCGAGAAGTGGGGCCTGGTCCCCACACACGCATACGCTGTGCTGGACATCAGAGAATTCAAGGTTCCACCTCACATTTCATTTCCCTTGCTTTTCTCGTTTGCTAGTAAGACATTGGAAGCATTCCAAATAACATATGAGCTTTTTAAATACTGATAAGTCAAGATTTAGACCGAGTTTGAAAACCATTCTGCCTATTACATTAAACTTGACCTCTACCTCTCCCATTGGAGACGATGAATAAAAAGGTGGGAAGTGTAAAGACAGTGGCAGTACAGACGTTGACGGCGGAACGGGAACGCTGTACGCCTCTTTTTTTAGGGTTGAGGTGAACACATGTCCCTCGAGGCTCTGGGCTGTCTGTTGGCTTTGGGGCTCAGACACAGTGTCAGACTGTAGAGCCTTCAGTGAATACTTGTGCCCGGACGAAAACTAAGAGGATACCTATGAATAAGGAACATGCCAGTGGGTTTGCAAGTGTCCTCCTAGCAGCCCTTGCTCTAGGAGGCCTTTTTCAGACCCTTTCTCTGTGTTCTGATATTGGCACGTTGACTTTATTACTTCTCGTGTTATTGGTTAGTTTTTTTTCATTGAAAAATATGTCTGTACGATAGATTAGAAGATATAAACATCATTAAGGAAAGAGCTCTCTTTCCCTGATGGTATAGAAACTAAGCTGTCTAGTTACTGAAAAGTTTAACCAGCTGTATATTCAGTTTTCCTGCTTAAACTTACAGAAAGAAGTAGTGATCAATAACCAAGAACAGGGTACTACTGTGTTTTTAAATTGATTTTCTTCTGTGGCGCATGGAACTATATGAATCATGAAGGCAGTGGGGATGTGCTGCAGCATTTTAAAATTTACAGTCTTAAAGCCACTGCTGTACCACTAACCATTCTGTATAGAATTGTCTCTCCCTTTAAAAGTGGTGTAAAAATTGACTGCATAAAGAAAAAAAGTTTTTTAATTTATGTGAAATAAACTGAAATATCTGTGTTTGTTTAGGAATGTATCTTGCCACAAAAACCAAGTAAAACATTGGGAATAACAGTTGCTATTATTTAATAATAATTTTACTGTTAGAATATCCTTTGAAATAGATGTTAATAAATGTGTCTGGCAAGAGATTTAAATCTAGACAATGAAACAGTATGAAAGTAAGCTTGAATGTGAGGAAAATTTCTGTAAAGATACATCATTTACTTCAAGCAATAAATATTTGTTCTGATTGTTTAGGAGAAACTGGGAAAATAACATATTTAAGAGAAAAATAGGTACCTGTGGTTTGACTTGAAAACAAAGCATTAAAAAGTTATTGAATCTTGGTGAAGTAAGCTTCTCAAATAATAGCCTTGTTAAGAATCAGTAGCGTTATTCACACAGTATCAATTTGGCATGTCGGTTATTGTGTAATGATAAAGGTTGCTTGTGGTTTTCATACTTTATTTTAAATCGAGGTGTGATAGATGTGCAGCCCTGGGTGGTGGAGAGCGTGGTGATGTGATGGTTCCGTACATCACAAAACAGTCGCCACAGTCAGCCACCATCTGTCCCCGTGCGAAGTCATCCACAGTATTATTGACTGTAGCCCCGGCGCTGAACATCTCATCCCCACAGCCTGTTTATTTTGTAGCTGGCCGTTTGCGCCTCTTTGTCTGCCTCGCCTATTTTACTCACGACCCCTCTCCCCATCCCACTCAGGCAGCCGCCTGTGTTTCTCCTGTATCTGTGAATCTGTGTCTATACTCTTTGCTCAGTGGTTTTGTTTTTCAGATTCTACACATACGTGAAATCATACGGTATTTTTCTTTCTCTAACAGTTTCACTGAGCATTATACCCCCAAGATCCAAGACAAATGGCAAGATTTCATTCTTTTTTAATGGCTAACATTTCATTGTATATATGTATACCAGTTATTTTTCTTTATCCATTCATCCATCAGTGGAGTTGTTTCCGTATCTCGGCTCTTGTATATAATGTTGCAGTGAACGTTGGTGTGCATTTGTGTTTTTCAGATTAGTGTTTTTATTTTCTATGGACAAATGCCCAGAAGTGAAATTGCTTGATCATATGGCAGTTCTGTTTTTAATTTTTGGGGGGGGGGTCCCCATACTGTTTTCATAATGCCTACACCCATTTCACATTCCCACTGAAAGTACATTTCTTTACATCCTTGCCAACGTTTGTTATTTGTTGTCTTTTTTACTGTAGCTGTTCTGACAGGTATAAAATGATATCCCATTGTGGTTTTCATTTACATTTTCCTGATTAGTGATGTTGAGTATCTTTTCATATATGTGTTGGCCATCTGTATATCTTCTTTGGAAAAAATGAATGTGCAAGTCCTTTGCCCATATTTAAAATTAGGTTCTATTTTTCTCATATTGAGCTGTATGAATTCTTTGTATGCTTTGGATATTATCCCCTTATCAGATATATTATTTGCAAATATTTTCTCCCATTCAGTCGGTGGCCTTTTCATTTTGTTGATAGTTTCCTTCACCTTGCAAAGTTTTGTAGTTTGATGTAACATTATTTGTTTGTTTTTGCTTTTGTTTCCCTTGTCTGAGGACACAGATACAAAAATACTTCCAAGGACCATACTGCTTATGCCTTCCTCTAGGAGTTTAATGGTTTCAGGACTTAGGTTGAAGTCTTTAAATCCACTTTGAGTTTATTTTTGTTTATGGTGGAAGATATTGTTCCTGCTCCTTTTTTTTAACATGTAACTGTCCAAGTTTCTTAACACTATTTATTGAAAAAACTTTCTTTACCTCTGTGTATTTTTGACTCCTTTGTCATAAATTAGTTATAAGTATGGGTTTATCTCTGGGCTCGGTACTGTTGCATTGATATATGTGCCTGTTTTTGTGCCAGTACCATATTGTTTGGATTACCGTAGCTTTGTAGTACAGTTTCAAATCAGAGAATTGTGAGACTTCATAGCTTTGTTTTTCTTTCTCAAGATTGTTTTGGCTCTTTGGGGTCTCTTGTGTTTCTGTACCAGTTTTAGTTATTTGTTCCAGTTCTGGGGGAATTGTCGTTGGTATTTCAGCAGGGATTGCAGTGAATCTGTAGGCTGCCTTGGGTTGTGTGGGCACTTTAACAACATTAATTCTTCAGTCCGTGAGCATGATGTGGCCTCCCATTTGTTTGTGTCATCTTTCATTTCTTGCATCCGTGTCTCACAGTTTTCAGGGTGTAGGTCTTTCCCTTCCGTGGTTAGTTTTGTTCCTCGATACTTTATTATTTTTCTTGTGATTGGAAATGAAGCTATTTTCTTAATTTCCCTGATTGTTGTTAGTGTATAGAAGCATAACAGATTACTGTATATTAATTTTGTATCCTATAGCTTTACCAAATTCGCTTAGTAGTTCTAATAGTTTTTTGGTGGCATCTTCAGGATTTTCTGTGTATAGTATCATGTCTTGTGCAAACAGTGACAGTTCTGTTTCTTACTTAACAGTTTGGGTTCCCTTTCTTTATTTTGCTTGTCTAGTTGCTGTGGCTAGGACTCTGAATAAAAGTGGCAGGAGTGGACATCTTATCTTGTTCCTGATCTTAGAGGCGATGTTTTCAGTTTTTCACTGTTGAGTATGAAGTTAGCTGTAGGCTTGTCATATATGGCCTTTATTATGTTACGGTCCCTCTGTACCCACTTTGTTGAGAGTTTTTATCATAAACAGATGTTGAATTTTGTTAAAGCTTCTTCTGCCTCTATAGAAATGACCATATGATTTTTACTCTTCAGTTTGTTTATGTGGTGTTACCCCTTGATTGATTTGCAAATGTTGAATTGTCCTTGCATCCATGGGATAAATCCCACTTGATCGTGGTGTGTGACCTTTTAATGTATTGTTGGGTTTGGTCTGCTATTTTGTTGAGGATTTTTGCATCTTATATTCATCAGTGATACTGGCCTGTGGTTTTCTTTTCGTATGGTATTTTTAGTTTTGGTATCAGAAATGCTGGTCTTTGAGAATGAGTTTGGAAGCATTCCTTCATTTTCAGCTCTTTGGAATACTTTGAGAAAGATAGATGTTAATTCTTCTTTAAACATTCAATAGAATTCACCCATAAAACTATCTGGTCCTGGACTTTGTTTGTTGAGAGTTTGTAAATTACTGGTTCAGCTTCATCACTGGTAGTTGATTGGTTCATGTCTTGTGTTTCTTCCTGATTCCATTTTGAGAGATTGTATGTTTCTAGGAATTTATCCATTTCTTCCAGGTTGTCCATTTTACTGGTGTATAATTGTTTGTAGTAATTTCTTATGATCATTTGTACTTCTGTGATGTCAGTTGTAACTTCGTTCTTATTTCTTATTTGACTTATTTGGGCTCTCTTCCTTGATTAGTTTAATTAAAAATTTGTCAGGTTTTTTTTTTTTTCTTGTTCCTTTAGGTATAAAGTTAGGTGTTTGAGGTTTTTCTTTATTTCTGAGGTAGTCTTATATCACTATAAACTTCCCTTTTAGAATTGCTTTTGTGATTGTTGTGTTTCCATTTTTATTTATCTCAAGATGTTTTTAAATTTCCTCTTTGACTTCTTCAGTGACCTATTAGTTGCTTAGCTCTTACATGTTTTTGGTTTTTGCAGTTCTTTCTTGTGGTTGATTTCTAGTCTTGGATTCTTGTGGTCAGAAAAGATGTTTGATGTGGTTTCAGTCTTTTTAAATTTTTTGAGACTTGTTTTGAGGCCTGGTGCGTGATTTGTCTTGGAGAATGTTCTGTGTGCCCTTGGAAAGGATGTATATTCTGCTGTTTTGGGATGGGATGTTCTGTGGATATCTATTAAGTCCATTGGGTCTAATGTGTAAGATAAGTGGTTTTCTTAATGATGATTTTTCTGCCTAGGTGATTTATCCATAGATACAAGTGGCGTGTTACTACCTCCTAGTAATATTGTGTTACTGTTCATTTTTCCCATTATGTCTGTTAATATTTGCTTTATGTATTTGGGTGCTCTTCTGTTGGATGCATATGTATTTAAAATTGTTATCTTTTCTTGGATTGATCCATTGTCTCTCATTACAGTGTTTGTTTTAAACTCTATATTGTCTGATACAAAGTATTGCTATCCCAGCTTTCTTTTTGTTTCCATTTACATGGAATACCTTTTTCCATACCCTCACTTGGAGTCTGTGTGTGTCTTTAGATCTGAACTGAGTCTCTATAGGCAGCATTTATATGGGTCTTGTTTTCTTTATTTTTTTATTATTTATTTTTATTTCCTTTATCCACTGTATGTCTTCTGATTTGGTCTGTTTACATTTAAAGTAATTATTGATAGGTATTTGGTCATCATTTAGGGTTATTTCTGCAGTTTTCTTTGGTTTCTTTCTTCTTTTGTTCTCTTTCATTATAATTGATGACTATCTTTAGTGGATTCCTTGTCTTTTCTGTGTGTGTCTGTTAGAGATTTTTGACTTGTGGTTACCATGAGGTTTGTGTGCTCTATGCTGGGCTCACTCAGTCATGTCTGACTCTCTGTGACCCCATGGACTGTAGCCTGCCAGGCTCCTCTGTCCGTGGGATTCTCCTGGCAGGAATCCCATAGTGGGGTGCCATTTCCTCCTCCAGGGGATCTTCCTGACCTAGGAATTGAACCCATGTCTCTTATGTCTCCTGAACTGACAAGCAGATTCTTCACTACCAGCGCCACCTGGGAAGCCCCGAGGTGTGCATATAACAATGCATATGTATCATGCGTGTGTGCATATACATATATTTACACATGATTATTTTAAGTTCATGTCCTTCTAAGTTCAGATGCATTCTAACAACTATGCAGTTTTACTGACACTGTCCACATTTCATGTTTCTGGCATCACATTTTACATCTTTTTGTTTGATGTATCCCTTCAGTTCAGTTCAGTTGCTCAGTTGTGTCTGACTCTTTGTGACCCCATGGACTGCAGCACACCAGACTTCCCTGTCCATCACCAACTCCCAGAGCTTGCTCAAACTCATGACCATCGAGTCAGTGATGCCATCCAGTCATCTCGACCTCTGTCATCCCCTTCTCCTCCCGCCTTCAGTGTCCCAGCATCAGGATCTTTTCTAGTGAGTCAGTTCTTCACATCAGGTGGCCAAAGTATTGGAGTTTCAGCTTTGGAATCAGTCCTTCAGTGAATATTCAGGACTGATCTCCTTTAGGATGGACTGGCTAGATCTCCTTGTAGTCCGAGGGACTCTCAAGACTTTTCTCCAACGCCACAGTTCAGAAGCATCAGTTCTTCGGCGCTCAGCTTTCTTTATAGTCCAACTCTCACATCCATACATGACTACTGAAAAAAAAACATAGCTTTGACTAGACAGACCTTTGTTGGCATGTATGTATCTCTTACCATACTTTTAAGTTATGTATGTATCCCTTAACCATACATATTGTGGATATAGATGATTTTGCTGCTTTTATTTATTAACCTTTCTACTAGCTTTATAAGTAATTTATCTACTGGCTTTACTCTGTGTAGTGTTTGTGTGTGTGTGTGTGTGTGTGTGTGTGTGTGTGTGTGAATTATTCAGTCATGTCCGACTCTTTGTGACCCCATGGACTGTAGCCCACTGGGCTCCCATGTCCATGGGATTCTCCAGGCAGGGCTGCTGGAGTAAGTTGCCATTTCCTTCTCCTGGGGGATCTTCCCAACCCAGGGATCGAACCCTGGTCTCCTGCATTGCAGGCAGATTCTTTCCCATCTGAGCCACCAGGGAAGCCCCCTTTATTGTACGCCTACGTTTACCAATAGGATTTTTCCTTTTGTAATTTTCTGGTTGTGGCCTTTTCTTTTTCACTCAGAGGTGTGCCTAGAGATGTAAAGTGGGTTTAGTAGGGCTGAACTCTTAGCTTTTGTTTATCTGTGAAACTGTCTTACCTTTTTCTCAAATCTAAATGATAACCTTACTTGGTAGAGTATTCTTGGCTGTAGGCTTTTTTTTCTTTCAGTACTTTTAATATATTGTGCCTTTCCCTTCTGACCTGCAAGGTTTATGCTACAAGTCGGCTGATGGTCATATGGGAATTTCTTTGCTCTTCTCTTGCTGATTTTAAGATTTTCTCTTTGCCAATAATTTTTCCTATTTTAATTCCAGTGTATCTTGGTGTGGACCTTTAAGTTCTCTACCCCTTTCTCTGTTCTCCTTCTCGGACCCCTGTGATGGGAATGATAGGTCAGTACCGGGGTCCAGCCCCGGTGGATCCAGGGTGATTCGAAGGTGGGGGGATGGAGTCGGCGTCCTTGGAAAAATACATATTTAATCACAGATATAGAGAGATTAGAAATGGATAGTGTAGCAGGAAGATTAGTGGAGAAAAGGAGGCTGAATAACTTGGATTACGTGGAATAGCATCCATGCTCCAGATGGGAATTCAGCCCGAAAAATGGGGAGCAGAAAAGAACGACATGAGGGAATCAGTCTTTCCGGAAACTGATCCGATTTCTTTATTTTGGGGTTTGCTTATATACCTTTTGTTACACATAGGGATGAATACAGAGTCACGCGGGGGTCAGCAGTCCTGACCTTTATCAAAATCAGGTGCTTCACATAAATGTATATAAAAAAAGGTCTTAGGGATATTCCATCATCTTCTGGCCATGAGTGAGACCTGCTGACATTTTATGATCCTTTCTTTCTGATAACCAAAAAACTTATTTCTTCCAAGGGTGTTTTTTCTTAAACCAGGCACCACCCTCCAAATGAAGTTACATTCCTATAGGGTGAGGGTGTAGTGAGTTACAATCAAGAAAGGAATTTATTTAACCCAAGGTTAACATGATTAGTCTTAAAGGTTAATACTTATTTTTCCTATATACTTAAAGGTTAATACTTATTTCTCCTATATGTTAGTTATATTCATTATAAGTGTAGGGAACATGGAGATTTAGCCCAACAAATGAAAATCCTTTCACCAATGCTCCTCTTAAGATCTATTTAGTCTTAAGATATGATAAAGTTACATTCTTTACATAGCAAGGACACAGTGATTTAAAACAAAGCACAGTGATCTATTACAAAAGAGAAAATCCATTAACTCAAAAAGTCTAGTATTGCTAACATCAAAAACTACTATATTTCCTTTGCTATATTCCAAATACATTGATTAATATATTCCCAAGTGCCTAAGGATATGGAGGCCTGGCGGCAGTCATTGACTCAACAAGAAGAAAAAGCCCTATGCTAATTAAGACTCTCAAAATACTCCAAAACTCTCTGTGCTGTTTACAGTTGAGAGGTAGTAAACAATCATGTGCCTAGTGGCAGGAGTATGGATAATCCTGTCACAGAAGCTAGTCTGTCAGCAGAGAGGTTTGACCTGAGACATCCTTGTCCCACCCAGAGCAGGGAATTAGCAGCAATTATTGACACAACAAATGAAGAACCCTTCACCAATATAATTCCTAACCAACTATACTAATAATTTCTAACTCCCCAAAATAATTTGCCTTTAGTAAGTCTAAAACATCTCGTGCCTCTCAGATTGGGAGGCTGTAAACAATCACATGTGGCCGGACAAACCTATACAGGTGGGCTAGATAACCTTCAGAGGAGTCCGCAAGCTGAAACACTCTTGTCATGCCCAGGAATTTTTATTGTCTTGGAGCTGCACGTTTACTCCTTCTCCAAGAGAAACGGTTAAGGGGGAGAGCCCCCCGTAAAGTCAGAAGTGTAGGTGAGAGCATAAAACAGACTCTGGTTTTGGGGTTAGATGCTCGGGAACAGGGGGTTTCCTGAGGCTTGATCACGCCTTTGCGTATGCCAAGCCTCCTTCCTCGTGACCTTTGCCATGGACAGAATTCCTCACGCTGGCCCCCGGCAGGTCAGTATGCTTGATGTTGTCCCAGAAGTCTCCTAAAGCATCCTCATTGTTAGAAACGCTTTCCTTTCTCCAGCTAGGGCAGTTCCCGCTTCTCTGTCTCCCATCTCAGTGATCCATTCCTCTGTACCATCTGATCCAGCATTGATTCCTTCTGGTATGTGCTTTTTATTTCCACTATTGTGTTCCTCAGCTGCTTGTTTCTTTTTTGTATTCTCTAACTATTAAACATCTCACTGTGTTCATGCATTCTTCTGAATTCACTGAACATCTTAATGATCATTACCTTAAACTCTTTATCAGGTAGATTGCTTAGTTCTTCTTCTGGGGTTTCTTTGTTCCTTCACTGGGGACATTTTCTTCTTTTGCCTCTTTCTGCCTCGTTTTGTTTTTGTTTTTATGTGTTAACTATGTCACTTGTGTTTCCTGGTCTTGGAGAAGTGGAGACGTTCTGTGGGCCCAGTGGCACACCCCTCTGCTCAGCCAAGCTCGGTGCCCAAGCAGTGCCCTCTACAGGTTGCCTGGGCCCCTCTGAGGGGCTGACTACCATGAGCCCAGTTGGATGCCAGGCCCTGCCTCACACACAGGCTGCCAGCCATGGGTGGGCACAGTCAGGTCCCAGAGCAGCTGTCTGAGCAGCCCGGGGGTGCCTAGAGCTGGTGCTGGCGTGTTGATGGGTTGGGCTGTGTCCCATGATTAAGGCACTTTGGAGCGTGTGAAGATGGAGTGAAGTGTGGCCTGGTGATGGGTTTCTTTACCGTGATAATGCTCACATTCACATCAAAATGCTATGAAAGTTACTGAGCAGAAACACAACCAGCCTGAGCAGGCTTGTCACATGATGGAATTGGCTCCAGTTTCCTTTTGAAAGGTTGCTGCTGTGAGCCCCATGTTATGCCGGAATTCATGATCTCCGGAGGAGAGGATTTCAATCCGAGTTCAGAGATGAAGCATGACTACTTGGAGCTTTTTGTATAGCAAAGTTTTATTAATGTATAATAGAGGTAGAGATAGCTTCTGACAGACATCAGAAGGGGACAGAAAGAGTGCTAGTTTTTAGCAAGGTGTTTTATGTCTCTCAGCAAGCCATTAATCAGACAAGAGAGACTTCTCAAGGCTGAGGGAGTTTCACCAGGCCCCTCTCCCACAATACGCATTTTTGAGATAGGATGGCAGAGGTGTGTCATCCCCTGGCCATAAATCAATTGACAGGAATACTGGTTTATTGAGCCATCATCAGCCCAAGGTTTGAGAAAAGGAAAAAAGTTAGTCTTAGTTGGAACTATTCTGAAGAAAGGCAGTTTCCAAAGCAAACACATAGTTTTATGAATAGCTTAAAAACATTTCCGTGAGAAAAACATGGGTTAGCTCAAGGCAGAACCAGGTGCCCTCAACACAGAATTAGAAGAAGCCTCTTAATTTTGTGCAGAGAAGGAGAACTCTGCCCCTCGCAGTTTACTTCCGCCTGCCGCCGGGGCCCTGGCCTTCCTGCCTGTCGCTCTCTCTTTTGTCTATGTGGTGGTCTCTTTGTAGTCAGGGTTGATCTCTCCCGAAAGGCTTCTTCAGCTGTGTTAGCATTTACGGGGCTTTCTTTATGATCTTTGGGTACAGATTGGAAGAATTCCCTGGGTTCATCATTTTTATGTGATTTGTGCTATCAGTTTTGAGATACCTTTTCTATTTCAAAATCCCTCCCTATTGATCCATTCAGGCTCTTTTCTCTAGAGCACGTTCTTGCCGATGTGCCTCCTCTTTGACTAAAGCTGCTCCCAATCTTACATCATTTGTGACTTTTTTTACTTAGTGATATTTTCATATCAATACTTGAGTGAAAGTGTTATCCTTTTGTTTGACTGCCTCAAACCTCTTATGTATTTTACGATCTTCACTTTAGTCTCAGTTATCCTTGTTTGAGTAATATTTTTGTCTCCTTGGGGTAATATTCCATAGTCTGTTTTGATGGTACATCTCCATTTTAAGCTGCTGTCTTTAAATTCAGACAGATCTTCCCAAGGGGTCCCTGAGGCTTTTCCTTTGCTGCCACTTGGAAGTACCTGGACATGGAATGTTTCATCATAAACCTGATTACTGTCTTAGTTCTCTAGCATTTATTCCCCCATTCAGGGTCCTCTGAATTGCTGGTTTTCTATCCAAACAAAATTTGCAGCCGTGCCTTCGTGCCCTTGAATGCCAGTGACACCTGGGACCTTCCTCTGAAGCTTGGCAGCAACTCCTGTTTATCCTTTTACTCCTTTACACTCCTTGCTGTAAAGAGTGATGAAGTCCCGGAATAAAGAGATGTCCTGCTCATGCAGAAATAGGTTTCATGCGTCAGAAAGGAGTTCAGCGTTTGTTGGCTGATGTGTGGCAGGGGCAGGTGAGGCACAAATGATGCAGAAGAGACTAAGAACAGAAATTGTGCTGATGAGCTTCCCGGGAACGCGGCCTTAGAGAAATTAGTATGATTTATGTCCAAAAATCGCATCTATCCCAGGCCATGATTTGCCACATTTAAAATGGCAAAGAAATGTGTGTATGTGTGTGTGGTTTTAAATATCTTCCAAATTGTTTGGTTTGTGACATCATTAGAAAAAGAATACAAGTTTCTAAGTTGACTCCTTGAAATAAGACAGATCTTTTGGATTTACACGCTCTTTTGTTTTTCTGAGTCAATATGATCAACTCTGTAGACATACTCAGTATTTACTGAGCGTATATACTGTAAACTCAGTAGAGATTTCTGAAACAGGATAATAATGTTAACCATTTCAAGGATTTTTTATAGTTGCATTGGGGAGACGAGACTCCTGCATTAGAAGTAGGAAATGATGTAAGATAGGATATTGTTCGTTGTAAACTAACGTAACGCAGGTTGTTAGCCCTGAGAACTTTAAAGGAGAGGAAGTAATTAGAACGAGAAGGGCCCTCCCTGGTGGCCTCAGCGGCGCAGAGCCCGCCTGCCAGCGCAGGAGCCGCAGGTTTGGCCCCTGGTCTGGGGAGGCGCTGCATGCCACGGGGCTACTCACTCCTGCGCCGCAGCTACTGCACTTGTGCTGTGGAGCCTGGAAACGCAACAGCTGAGCCCACACACTGCCACTGCGGAAGCCCCCGTGCTCCAGAGCTCAAGCTCTGCACCAGGAGAAGCCCCCACTGTGAGAGGCCGTGCACTGCGCCTGGAGAGCAGCCCCCCCTTGCCAGAACCGGAGAAGGCCTGTGTGCAGAGGAAGGTGCTAAAGAGCATCTGAAAGCAGAGCAGTCAGAGGGGACCAGAGGGCCCGCCAGGAGCAGGGCAGCGTGAGCAGAGGCGTTCAGTGTGGGGACTGAGTGCGGGCCGCTGGCGGGGCTGAGAGCAGGGCTGGGGAGAGCCAGGCGTGGGGACAGGACACTGGGGGCCGGGGAGAGCCAGGCGTGAGGACAGGGCACTGGGGGCCAGGGAGAGCCAGGCGTGAGGACGGGGCACTGGGGGCCAGCAGGCCAGAGCAGAGGAGGCCTTGAGAGGACAGGAGACACCTCACGCTCTAGGGCAGCCTGGCCCAGTGGCACTTCCTGCCCGGATGAAACATGCTGTGCCCGTGCTATGTGATATCTAGCTCCCAGGACGCTTGGTCCTTGAGCTCTTGAAATGTGACTACTGTGACTAAGGAAGTGATTTGTAAACTTAATCATCTATGACCACAAGTGAGTAGTGATTACGGACGGATAGCGTACCTCTAGAGATAGGTAGCCATTTACAGCTTCTGATCGGATATGGGACTCAGTCAAGTGCTGATTAAAGAATAGTAATTTCAGATTCAAACTGCATCCTCACTTGGAGAATGATATAACTAATAAAAATGGGGTAAAATTGTTTTGTAACTTTGTTATCTCCTGGCTTTTTTAATAGGGGCTGCGATTTATCCAACTGAAAAATCCTTGGAGTCATTTACGTTGGAAAGGAAGATATAGTGAAAATGATGTAAAAAACTGGACCCCAGAATTGCAAAAGTATTTAAACTTTGATCCTCGAACAGCTCAGAAAATAGACAATGGTAAATAACTTTTTAGTCTAATAATATGTGTTTAACATGCTTTACCAGTGTAAAATGTACTCAGCTGACGAGTCAGTCAGGTCTTTTTAGACTAACAGAGACGTCTAATTTTTAGGGATATTTTGGATTTCGTGGGATGATCTCTGCCAGTATTATGATGTAATTTACTTGAGTTGGAATCCAGGTCTTTTTAAAGAATCAACATGTATTCACAGGTAACTTTTTTGCACATTTCAAAATATGCTTCATAGTAGTGTCCCTTTGTTCATTTAAAATGAAATGATTTGGGAAGACTAGTATTCTCTCGTTTTATCACGCCCATAGAGGGCTTCCCTAGTAGCTGAGCTAGCAAAGAACCTGCCTGCCATGCAGGAGACCCCGGTTCATTTCCCGGGTTGGGAAGACCCTCTGGAGAAGGGATTGGTTACCCACTCGGGTGTTCCTGGGCTTCCCTGGGGGCTCAGCTGGTAAAGAATCTGCCCGCAGTGTGGGAGACCTGGGTTCCATCCCTGGGTTAGGAAGAGCCCCTGGAGGAGGGCATGGCAACCTGCTCCAGTGTTCTTGCCTGGAGAATCCCCATGGACAGAGGAGCCTGGGGGGCTGCAGTCCATGGGGTCACAGCGAGTCGGACATGACTGAGCGACTAAGCACACCGCATGCGTAGAGAACTGCCATGTAATAGTCACTCTCTTCATATGCTTCTTGATTGCGCCAAAAGAAAACAAGGAAACCTTATAACCTGATTGTATTTGAAGCCAAACTTTTTAAAATAGCGTCTCAGCTTAGCTCTGTGAGAAGTTTAACTACGACCTCCTTGCTGATGTTGTCTCTTAGTACTTGGGACGCTAAGCAAGGACCCGTGAAGGACGCCTACAGCCTGGCCAACAACCCCCAGTACAAGTTGGAGGTGCAGTGTCCACAGGGGGGCGCCGCGGTCTGGGTTTTGCTTAGCAGGCACATAACGGACAAGGTACTGGTACCCTCCTTACATCCCACGCAGACATTCTTTCAAACACAGTTAGACCAACATGAGCGAGATGCGCAACTTGGCCACCAGCCTGTTTCCTTTATATGGGTGGCTCGAAAACAGTGTTTCCTTAGATGAATGAACGTTTTCCTCAAAGGAAATTGATAATTTACAATTATACACTTCAAATCTCTTTCAGAAATCATGTATGAAGAACAGCATGAGGGGGTCTATGCTTTCTAGTGAGAGTTTTAGTGTTAATTATATACACTTTAGATCTTAAGAATATTAACATAAAAATATGCTAAAGGGGTTTTGGAAATGCTGATGCATTAGGCCTGGTTTTATAAAGGGTAACCATAATTTTAATGGTTTTTAGAGTGTTTTTGTAGTACATTGCTTCATACAGCATGCTCACCTACTGAAATTACAGTTTAATTGACATATTTTGTAACACTAAATGGAAATGCTCTTAAACTTAGAAATAATCTCCTCCTCCCCTCCTCACCTACACACACACACACAGGAACATAGTGAGTCGATTTTCCTAACCATACTGAATTCTTTGTGCTTTTAGGATGATTTTGCTAACAATCGAGAATTTATCACAATGGTTGTATACAAGACTGATGGGAAAAAAGTTTATTACCCAGGTATGTTTAGTAAACAGACATTCAAACAAACACTAAAATTCTATTTGTGTGGTTAATTTGAAAAATGACAAATTTTATGTAGGTAATACAAATAAATTAATAATTATGCTGATAAGACTAATAGAAACCGCTCACACAGATGTGTGGCTATTTATGCTACTTATGTTGTGTTATTTTTTTAAATTTAGAGACCTCAGAAATTTGGAATTTCTGCACTCTCGCACATTGCTGTCAGAGCTTTATTTCTAAAATTTAAATCCTATCTTTTTCTCTGATCAGAAAATCTGTGGTTTTCTGTGGACTCTTGGATAAGGTCCAGGCTCTTGAGTGAGATGTCTGAGGCTTTTTACACTCTGGCCTTCTCCTTAAGGCACCCTCGGCGCAGGTCTGGCTGCTCCTGAGCACATCATGCCGTGTTGCCCTCCTCTCTCTCCGTTCTTCCACCAAGAGTCTCTTCTCCCTGGCCTCTTCCCACACATTCCTTTTCCTCTATTCTTTATAATGAATGTGGTTAAGATCCAATTTATGTTATTTCCTCTGTGATAACCTTCCTGCCAGATACAGTGAATCTTCCCCTATAAGGCATTGACTTACTGTGTTGAGACCATTTTGCTTTCATGTCAAAAGAAAATTTTTCATCATTTACTGCATGGTAGGAACTACTGGTTTATATTCTAGTTTGGGAGACAGAAAGAGAAAAAAGCTTAATACTGACACCTGTGTAGAAAGAAGTAACATAGGGTGTTCATGACTGCTTGTTCACTTTGGTTGGGTGGCTGTGGAAGGCCTTTTGAGGAGGAGGAAGAGAAACTCTGAGTGACGAACAGGAGTCAGTTGTGCAAAGACAGAGGTTAAGAGCATCGCAAGCAGAGGGAACAGCCAGTTCAAGGACCCTAACATGGGCCAAACATGGATGTTTTCTGGGAAGAGAAGGAAGACCCGGAGGCCTGGGCAGTGTGGTGTCAGAAGTGGTCAGATGTATGCAGGCTTAGATCACGTGAGGTTCCGTCCGCCCAGCCCAGGAAAGGGTCGGAATTTTGCTCCAAGCATGATGGAAATCTTTGGAGGGTCTCAGGAAAATGACATTATCTGATGTGTGTATGCGTTTTGTTTTTAAGAAAATTCTTTGTAGAATATATTTGAGGGGACAAAAAATGGAAGCAGAGAACCCAATTAGGTGATTTTTATTTCTGTGAGAAGCGATGGTGGTTTGAACTTGTGGTGGTAAAGTGGGGATGAAGAGGGGATAGGTTTGCGTTTGGTTAGGATTGTCAGGACTTGCTGGGTTACTGGGCAGTGGCCAGGAGTCCAGGACGACACCTGTATTTTTGGCTTGAGAAGCAGAAAGGTGTAACGTTGACTGCGGTGCGGGAGCCAGGCAGGGAGCAGATCTGCTGTGGAGTGGAGCAGAAGTTAACTTTGGGTCTTGTTAAATTTGAGATCCCTGTTAGCTCTCCCATTGCTGTAACCTACTGAGATTAGATTGGAGACAGGTGGGCTTAGCAGCCCAGCAGCATCTTTGACCTTGACAGGGACAGAGTGGCCACAGGTGGGCTGGGATCCCAGGGGAAAGGATCGGGCGTGCCTGAGGTGAGGCTCTCTCAAGAAGGCCATGTGGAGGAGCAGGCACGGATGGCTAAGGTGGGGTCAGAAGTGGTTTTGTCGAGTTTCATTTTGCTTGATCTTAGGAAAAGGTGGCCTTCTTCCCCCACTGCACCGAGGGTATCCTGAGGTTCTCTGGGGTGGGCACGACACACAGTCGGTCCAGTGATAAACATCAAGTTAAACAAGCCACATTTTCCATGTTGGTCATTATACATCCAAAACACAAAGGTTGTGAGTTACGATCCTAGCGTTAACGTGTTACACAGCTTTGGAATTTCAAAGAACTTGTTACTCTTTGTGCTGGATTTTTAAAAAAACAGTTTCCTTCCTCTCTTACACAGAGCGACTTTGCCACTCCAGGGCACTTTCTGGTTTACAGTTTTATTTTTATCACGACACTTGGAAGTAAATTGGACTGTTCTCCGTCCAACAGAAAAGTAAATTGAGACATAGGTCAGACTGTTCTGGATCACAGACTGCCAGTCCTTTTCCCCCTCACGCTAGACCACACCACCTCTAAGCACAAGAGACTTACTACGTTTGAGATACTAAAATTTTTTCTACAAGTTACATTATCAATATTCAGTGTTTCTAAATAATATCAGCAATATAGCATTGATCTTAAATGACTTAATTGATATGCATGAAATGACTTTGTTCTCTCAGCCTTGACTCATGAGCCTGTCAAAGGATATCTCAGGCAGCATTGCCTGTCGCAGCAAAATCCTGGAAATAAGCCAGATCTCCACATCATCTGGACACCCAGATGGGGACGCACAGACACAGCGTGTCCACCTCACATGACGGCGTGTGCTCTTGCACATGCAGATTTGAAAGGAGTGAGCCTGTGTAGACCAGCACGGATCCCAAAAGCCTGAGTGAGAAATGAGGTGCAGAACAGGACACACACTGCTTGTTTCTTTAGTCACGAGCGTGTGTGTGTGTCTCTGTGTGTGTAAAAGTCTGCAAAGATGCCCATCAAATCCGTCAGCGTGGAATGGAATAAGACTTAATGGTGGTGGTTAAAGGAACTGTTTTACAAAGAAGCTAGCTAGTGTGACAAAAAAGGATAATTGAATCCTGAGTGCTAGAGGATATAGATAACGTGTTTATATACTTCTTTGTGTCTTTTTTAAAAATTTCCTCAGGAGGAAAAAAGAAGTTAATGTTGATTTTAAAATCCTCTGCCAGGAGAGAAAAATAAGACACAGGGCAAATAGCAGGGATTATCATATACCTCGTTGAATGTGTTCCAAAAAGATTGCTTTCTGTGTATTAGAAATTATTTAATTTTCAAGTTTTAAGTTGTTTAAAGTTTTAAATTGAAATTGTAATTCTTTAATACCATTGTATTTTAAACACAGAATTAAGGGGATGTCCATCCATTTAATTATTTTTCCTACCATCAACCATAAAACTTAAAAACTACAGAGAGTAAAGTCCCATCTTCTGTAAACCCACTTGTTTATTCACAGCTGACCCACCTCCATACATTGATGGGATTCGGATTAACAGCCCTCACTACCTGACTAAGATAAAGCTGACCACTCCGGGGACCCACACCTTTACGCTAGTGGTTTCCCAGTATGAAAAGCAGAACACCATCCATTACACAGTGCGGGTAAGTAAGCCAGCGCAGCAGAGTGATGATAGAGAGCAGTAACGCCTCTGCTTGTGAGATTACCTACAAAAGGCTTATTTATGAAGATTGATCTTTATGCACTGCTGAGTGTGTATTTATCTATATAACAGTTTTGTTAAATTATGACGGTGATTCATGCAGAAAATAATGTTTTTGAACAGTAACGAAATGTTTTTATTTTTAATAACATTTTGAATGAATATTTTAGGTTTTAGAGTAGTGGTTTACTCCCGAGGCAATGTGGTATATTGGACCAGTAAACTCACAGAGCAATAAAAACTCCTTTAGTCTTCGTAATACTTCTATTGACTTAAAAAAGAAAACCTTGAACTTAGTGAAAGGAAATTGACTGCCTGTAAACATATTGCTCTCATGTAACTGGGAAGGTCATTGTAATTACCTTCTTCATAGATTTGTTTGCCGTAACTTAGTAGAGAAGCTCAAAGGAATAGATTTTTAGTGATGAAAGGGACACTGGGGAGCTGCTTTCTTAAGATGCAGAAGCCAAGGCCTGGGGGGTTGTGGTGTGTCCCAAGCAGAGCCGCAGTTGGTGGCAGCGGAGCCAAGATAAGCACCCTGGCCACCCCCCTGCAGTCCTTTAATCCTGCCCTGGTACAGGAGGCCCACAGAATCAGGGCTGTCAACTACCCCAGCTGATTTCTTAGTCTTCCAGAACATTCTAAAGTGTGTTGTAAGTATACATTGTATCACTATAATAATTTTTTTTTCACTCTAGGTATACTCAGCATGCAGCTTTACTTTTTCAAAGATTCCTTCCCCGTACACTGTATCAAAACAGGTAAAAGAGATTTTTTTCCTTTGGGTCACAGTCTCATTGAAGTCTTAGAAGTCCCTTTTTTTTTTCTTTCACATTTAACAGTTTCTTACAAAGTAAAAACATTGTAGGATTTGACTGTAAGTATAGTCTCCAGTCCGGGTTGGGACACATGAACTTCAGTGGGCTCAGAGTGATCCTGTGGGGAAAAGTTGAATTCAGAGAAAGAAGATGCGTGCAGACCTTGGTCAGCAGGGACGGCGGCGTGCAGGAACCTTTTACGCAGCATTTGAGACTGATTCTACAGGGTGGGCTGGATGTGGGCAAGAGGATTTGAGGGGGAATCCTTGGCAGGGAGGACTGGAAAACGGGGTGGAGACAGGGCTGAGACAGCAAGGTGGTCGGGCTGATTGGAGAGTCACACTGAAGAGACAGATGATGGAACCCCAGTGGAGAGCTGCCTTTTTTCTTTTAAAAGGCGCAGAGGAATTTTATTGTCTTTAAAGCAGAATTCTAGAATGTGAAGTTTTGTTAATACAAAGGCTTTGTTTTATTAGATTAATGGAAAGTGGAGTGGTCAGAGTGCCGGAGGATGTGGAAATTTCCAAGAGACTCACAAAAATAACCCCATTTACCAATTCCATATAGAAAAGACGGGGCCGCTACTGATCGAGCTAAGAGGACCAAGGTTTGTGATAAAGTTAACTTTCTTAAATTAATGATACTGTGTTAAAAATGAGCTTACTGGAACAGAATAGGGTTTTGAAACATATTTGTATGGACACTTCATCTGTGATTAAAGACAGTAAGTATAGTGAGGAAGATGTGCTGGAATAATTAATATCCATGTGCAAGAAAGGTGATCAGGCCTCTGACTCACATCCCATCTAAAATTCAGTTCCAGGTATCTTACTGAAAACAGGAGATAATAGCCTCAGGATAAGGAAAGACATCTCAAGACAACAAGCACATGAAAAGATTTGTAAATATCCTACATTAGTAAGAAAAAAGCCTGTAGGTTTTAAAAAATAACAAAAATAAAACCTTTTAACAGGCATGTCATAAGAGAAACCATCCCAACAGCCAGTAGATTGTAAGAGCCAAAATTTAGAACAGCCAGTGTTCATCAGTGGCTTTTAAAAGACTAAAAAATAGTCATGTGGTAGAGTCCTACATAGAAGGCAATGGAGTCCCACTCCAGTACGCTTGCCTGGAGAATCCCATGGATGGAGGAGCCTGGTGGGCTGCAGTCCATGGGGTCACTGAGAGTCGGACACGACTCAGCGACTTCACTTTCACTTTTTACTTTCATGCATTGGAGAAGGAAATGGCAGCCCACTCCAGTGTCCTTGCCTGGAGAATCCCAGGGATGGGAGCCTGGTGGGCTGCCGTCTGTGGGGTCGCACAGAGTCGGACACGACTGGAGCGACTTAGCAGCGGTAGCAGCAGCAGAGTCCTACACAGCAGTGAAAATAAAGAACAGCTCCCCACGACAGGCTGGCGGGTCTCAGGACGGAGGCTGAGCTGAGCGGCAGAAGCCACACAACGCAGTGTGCACTGTGCTTCCCCTTGCATGAGGCCAAGAGCAGGTGGAGCTGAACTGCCGTTGAGGATGCGCTCAGGCCGCCCCGCCGCAGGCAGGGCAGGAGGGGAGCGGTAGACCAGCTCGCTCTGGGGACAGAAGCCGTGACCAGCGGGCCACACGGGGGCTCTGCTTGGCGCTGCCTCGGGGACACCTGGGCGTCTGCTCACCGCTGCTGAGCTGCAGATGTTTCACGTGCTCTGTTATATTTCTTGTGTGTTGTGTTGCATTTCCCAGTTTTAAAAGGTTTAAAAAGGAGAATACAAATAAAAATAGTACCAGCTTCTAAATAAAACTAGGCTTAATTTTGCCTGCTGGAAATTACAGACTGTTTTGAAAGAAACTAATAATCCTTTAGATAGGACTAAGTAAGCTATTTTTCTACAATCATTTTCAAAAATGTCACCAGTTTGATAGGCAAAACAAGGTACATAATTGCCCTTTTGTATTTCATTTCTAGGAAGCTTGAATATGGAAGAATGTTTATTGACTGTGTATTTTTTCTCTCTTCATATATTCATATCTTTTGCCCATTTTTCTGTTGCACTGGTCATGTTTTTAATTGTAAGCATGTAGAATATTAACTCCTTCACATATTTGCAGGCATTTTTCCCAGATTTTTTCTCACATAACAAAAAATTTTTTTTTCATTATAATCAAACCTGTTTCTTTTGGTTTATTTTGCTGTGGCCAGGAAGTCTTGCCCTAATATCAGTTTCACCGTGCTTTCTTCTAGTTTTTCTATGGTTTTTATTTTTTAAATACATATGGATTGTGTTTTATATTTGGTGTGAAATACAGTGTAACAGTTTTTTTTCCTAAGTTTTTGTCATCACCACCTGCGTAAATAATCCTTTCCCTACTGATTTGGAATGTCACGTCTACCATAGGCTAATTCTTCTATAAATTTAGATTTTATTTCAGGATTCTCTCCTTTTCCTTTTTTTTTTTTTTGCCTAATACACTATTTTAGCATTATTCTCTGAGAGCCTGTGATAAAAATACAGTCTTTTCTAAAGTAAATTTCGTAAAATGTCCACCTTTATGGCTTCAACTTAAAAAGATAAATCACATTTTCTGTAATTAAGAGTAAAACTAGTATGCATGTGCCTCAGAGTGGTGTTCCCTCCTACTGAAGCTTTAGAAACCTGTACTTAATAGTCTGTCTGCACTTTAGGTATAGTGATTTTGGGTCTATGTGTGAGACGACTTAGTAACAGCAGTGATGTACTCTTTTTTTACTGCTAGGCAGTACAGTGTTGGATTTGAAGTTGTAACAGTTTCTGTGGTGGGAGACCCTGGTCCCCATGGGTTCCAGAGGAAGTCCAGTGGTGACTACAGGTAATGTTGGCTTTTTGATTGCTGTCTGATTCACACTCTGCCTTCTGGAGCATCATCACTTAAAAACCTTGGTTCTCGTTTTCCCTGAACACAGGTGTGGGTTTTGCTACCTGGAAATGGAAAACATACCTGCTGGGATCTACAATATCATTCCCAGTACTTTCCTGCCCAAACAAGAAGGACCCTTTTTCTTGGACTTTAATAGTATTATCCCCATCAAGACGACACAGCTGCAGTGACAGAAACCGCAGCGATCGCTGGGTCGTACGCTCACCAGACATCAGATCTCGAGGACACTGTAACGCAGCAGTCAGAACAGAGCGGAATCTTCAAAACGCTCCTGGGGAATCTGGCGCTGAAGTCAGGCTGTGTGGTGAGAACTGTATGTAGTCAGAATTACCCTCTGTCGCTCAGAAGTACTGTTTACTGGTTGTGTGTGTACAGAGTGGGCTTGCACTTAGGGGCCATGTTATATGAAAGCGTGTAGACGACCGTAAAGGTTAGACGCAGTCAAGCACTGAGATGGACGCCCGTACCAAGACCGCAGGAGGGAAGTGCAGACTCACGGAGCAGAACGGCGGCGGGGATGCTTCTCTGGAGAACTTACTTACGCTGTGTTTGTCTTTTGGCAGCACATGTTGTAAGGTGAACCTGCTTGTGTTGTTAACTCTCCTGTGTGTCCTGGGCAACAAATGACCAAATGAATTGTGTTACCATGAGATTTTAGTTCTGTGTTATTTATGACTTTAAGTGTTTACTGTTGCCCAGAGGTCATGAAAGGATAGAGTTTAAGAAACACAGTTGACTTTATAGCGTGGAGATGCTCATGCTTAAGAGTGACGGTTGCTGAGGCTGGACACCCGTCTCCCATTGACTCACTGAAGAGGACTGAGGTATAGTCATCAGTGCCGTTTTATCAGGTTGAGGAAAGCAGTAGTCTGAGACACTGAAGATATCACAATTTAGTTTGTATAGCCTTCCTTTAAATTGCTCCATATAGTTCAGTGTTCTTACGGTAAGAGCACTCTAAAAAAACATGATTAAGAATTTAATACATGGTGATTGGGTCGCAAGATACTGTTATGTGTAAATTCCCCATTGTTTACATAAAAATCCATTAGAGTAGAATGATGCTCAGTCAAGATTTTAAAGATCTAAAAATAGTGGCATTTTTCATCTCTATTAAAACTTTTGTATTTCTATTACCTTTAATCGAAATAAAATGTTTATACTTATGGAAACTGCATAGTTTAACCTAGAGAAATTATTAAAGAACTTCATGTGGTATGTTCCATCTAAAACAGAACTCATGACTTGCATGAAAATTCACATTTTTTACCAAAAAAAAAAGTGTTCTTCATTCAACCTAGTGGCAGATTGTTGTGTTAGTGAGATTTCATTTTGGTAAATACTTCAGTGCTTTCACTTTTAACATACTTTAGGTGGATTAATTTTCCATGACTTTAAAGAAGAATCTAAAGCATAACAGGGGTATTTATTATAGGCATGATTTGAGCCTTGTGTGTTAAAGATCTTATCTTAGATGCAAACTGTGACCTAATCCCTGCCTTCAAAACCCAATGGGGAGACCTATATAAGCAATTACTGTATTGCAGTGTGAATTCTGTAGAGAGCTCTAAACAGAGCGCACGATGACTAACTTTGGTTGGACCGGTACAGAAAGAGAATAGAATCAGCTGGGGAGCTTTTCAAAGCCCAGTGCCCAGGGCTGCCCACATCACTTACCAGCCCCTGCGGCTGAGACCGGGAGACGCCCAGGCCTCCAGCCTAAGCGCTTGTCTTTGTTTCGAGCCCACCGTGTCTCCATACTGCTCAGCTTCAGTAGCAGCAGAAGTGGAATTCCAATTCACACCTGCTAATCAGGGCGTACACTGTTAGGACCCAGGACCTTAAGTGAAAATAAGAACAGGTGACCAGTGCACGCATGTTCCTCATGGCAAGAGGGCTGCCTCGGACAGAAGATTCGGGCAGTATCAGGATTCCTTATCTGAAGTCACAAAAAGACATTTTCTTAAGCCATTTTTATTACACTCAAGGTATTAAGACAAGTACAAAATAACCTTGTAATTAGGATACTGTATCAGTCATTAAAAAGAGGACAGTGTGAAGAGATATACAAATGACATATATATATATATAAGTTGACAGACGTGAATGGGTTTTTTCTTTTAGAAATGCTGTTTTCTTAACAAAAAAGGACAAAATACAATGTTCTAAATACGGGTAGCCATGGAAACAAGAAAAGCAGTGCTACAACACTGAACACTGTTAGCATAACAGACACGATCGCTTCTATCAACAGCCCCTGCCACCCTGTGCCCCCTCCCTTTCCTAGCTGTAAGGGACAGTTTCCGCTTAAGAAATACTAGTGCAGCATAACCCTTAAATAACTGTTTATTTTTAAAAGTTACAGCCTACAGAGAAACCGACACCTTGTCGACCTAGAACAACACTGGCCACCATTCCTCATGCACGGGCCTTAGAATAAGTCCCCTTGGCTGGTGGGGTGAGGTTTACGCGACAGGACTCCTCCCCGCCCGCAGCCACAGGCTCCCATCCACGACAGGCCCCTGCCCGAGTCCCCCCATCCCCACACGGCATTCACCCTTCCCACCCCAAAAAGTGCAGCTCATGGCAACTTTCGACAAACAAAAGTATTTTAACGGGCGTCCCAGCAAACACATTTTAAACGCCCCCGTCTGAAAACCAGAGATGATGAAAATGAATTCTGTTCTTGGATTTTCTTTTTTTTTAAAGCCTTCACTGGATCAGAAAGCGTTGTTGCAAATATTTGAGTTTCATTTGCGTGCACTTGTTTTCCTTTAGATACCACCCCCCCCACCCCGCCCCACGGGATCTAAAGGAGAGAACAAGGCTGTTTTCCCAAATAAGTGGGCCCTTGAGTCTGCTGGGGGCTCAGCTCCCCAGGCCCTCGGCTGGCTCAGGGTCTTTTCTGGGAACAGGTTACTGCTTGCATGACACCGTGACAGGGACCGTTCCAACAAAGGCCGTGGACCCGGTCACAGCCCGCCCGCAACTGACTGCACGGGAAAACACGCCAGCCCAGGAGCACTCGCCCCACAGACAGACCTCCAGCTCTCGAGCCCACTGAAGCCTCACTCGTGCGGTTTAGAGGAAAGGGCTGGGATTTGGCATATATTTTGTGATTATTGGCACAATGTCCTCCGTCCGGTTCGTGTATAAACACTGGCCCTCGCCGGGGCCAGGGCGTGTCAGCCGATCTGCACCACGTGTGTGTCCGTGAGGCCCGCACGCCCGGGGCCCCGCAGGGACAGCCGCCGCACCCCGTCCTCCAGGGCCTGGCCCGCGGGCTTCGGGGGGCTCCTGCTGCCGTCACCGCTGCTGCTGCCTAGCCTCCGGTGGCTGCCTGCCTTGTCACCCATCTTATTCTCTGCCCCCTCTGCTCTGTCCCCTGTGGAAACAGAAAGATCCTGCAGTGAGTCCTGACAGTCCCAGGGGTCACCCGGGCCCCCCCACAGCCAGCTGCACCTCCAGACGCCCAGGGGGCACAGAAGCACCTCCGCCACAGCAGTGCCTCCTGCTTTCCCTCCCTGAGAAGCTGTAGACATCCCTGACCCTCGGAGATGAGACCTGTCTTACACTAACAGCCAGGAAACAGAAGCCTCTCCAGCAAGGGTGCCTGCCCAGAGGACTGTTGTCATGAGAGAGAGCGAATCAGGTCAGGAGCCACACTGCGGCGCGTTCAGAGAGGCCCTGATCGCAACATCCAGCCTGGGGTGGTCCCTGCCTCCCCGCCACCCAGGGGGCTGCACTCACCTCGCTCCACCTCGCACTCAGGGGATGAGGCCCCGCTGCACTCGCTGCGGGGGCCCAGCCCCGGGAACAGCACCCCGAACTCTGACAGGGACACGGGGCTGGGCAGGTCCAGGCTGGCGGGCCGCATAGCTGCGGGGAACTGCTCAGGCATCTCTGACGGGCTCGTGGGCCCTGAGCTGAAGCTGGACAGGGACTGGGTTTCCGAGTCATCCTCAGACACAAAGGCGCTACAGTTGTCATCTTCGAAGGCCTCGGAGGCCACTGGGAGCGGGGAGAGAGAAGAGCCATCACTCAGGTCTGACTGAGGGCCACCCAGTCCCTGACACACCCTCCGGGCGTCCCCACTGCAGAGACAGGGCCAGGCAGCTGCAGGACCCAGCCACCGGACCCTGGAGAAAAGGGCCATGGCCGCCTCAGCTCACAAGACCAGACTCCAGAGCACCCTGAAGGGAGGAGGCTGGACCCACCAATGGCCAGGGTCTTTAACGTCACTCTGCAGCCCCTGTCCCAGAAGTCACCGTCACCAGACACTGCCTGAGGTGGAATGGAAGGCGAATTCAGCCTCAGGTCCGGTTTTTCTCCACCCCGGGCCCCAGAACGGACCCCCATGGGCACGGGAGGAGGGCAGGCCTGCATGACGTGTCCTAATGGAGCCAGCCAGGCCTCGGAGCTGCCTCCTCCCACGGAAGGAGCTGCAGGAGCTCTGATGGATAGTCCTGCATGGGGTCTCTGCTGGGACCTCGGTCACATTCTGAGTAGCTTGCCATCTCATGAGTCCACGGAGATCACCGTTTGCCACAAAGGAACACAGTTCCCTTGCGGGCCTCTGTAGCCTGTGCCTCACTCGGTCTGTGGGCCATTCTAACTGAGGCCAGAGACAGCTTGCAAGTCACCTCAGCTCTGAACAACATCCCAGTCCCGTTTTCTCCTCCCCTGGCTTTAAAGACAGTCTGAAGCGCCCCATGGAAGTACTATTAATGCTGGGCACACAGAATGGGCTCAGACCTGAGTTCACATCCCATCTTTGCTGCTTGCTTGGTACCCTTGGTTAAGTTACTGAACATCTCTGAGCTTCATGTCCCTCTCCACACAGGGTTTACAAGATGAGGTACACTAAAGGACTCATCCCTGCTGTTCAAATTACAGTTTTCTTTGACCTGGGCCCTCACACTTGAATGTTTGTTGCCTGAATTAAGGCACTGGGCTGGATGAAGCACAAGCTGGAATCAAGATTGCCAGGAGAAATATCAATAACCTCAGATTGGCAGAAAGTGAAGAACTAAAGAACCTCTTGATGAAAGTGAAACAGGAGAGTGAAAAAGTTGGCTTAAAGCTCAATATTCAGAAAACAGATCATGGCATCCAGTCCCACCACTTCATGGCAAAGTAGATAGGGAAACAGAGGCTGACTTTCATTTTGGGGGGCTCCAAAATCACTGCAGATGGTGACTGCAGCCGTAAAATTAAAAGACGCTTACTCCTTGGAAGGAAAATTATGACCAACCTAGACAGCATATTCAAAAGCAGAGACATTACTTTGTCAACAAAGGTCCGTCTAGTCAAAGCTATGGTTTTTCCAGTAGTCATGTATGGATGTGAGAGTTGGACTGTGAAGAAGGCTGAGCGCCAAAGAATTGATGCTTTTGAACTGTGGTGTTGGAGAAGACTCCTGAGAGTCCCTTGGACTCAAGGAGATCCAACCAGTCCATCCTAAAGGAAATCAGTCCTGAGTGGTCATTGGAAGGATTGATGCTGAAGCTGAAACTCCAATACTTTGGCCACCTGATGCAAAGAACTGACTCATTTGAAAAGACCCTGATGCTGGGAAAGATTGAGGGCAGGATCAGAGGGAAACAGAGGATGAGATGGTTGGATGGCATCACCAACTCAATGGACATGAGTTTGAGCAAACTCTGGGAGTTGGTGATGGACAGGGAGGCCTGGTATGCTGCAGTCCATGGGGTCCCGAAGAGTTGGACACAACTGAGCAACTGAACTGAACTGAGGAAGGATCATGGGGGAAAAGCCAACCGCCAGTATTCCTCAGAACAAGCAAAGCAGGGCATGAAGACAGACAGGGCTAGGGCAGTAGGGTGGGCTTCCAAATTGACGTGGAAGGAACTACAGCAGCCCTCTGTATCCACTTCCCAGGGCTGGCCCTGGGAATAGGTCCCCGCGCTCAGACACCACGTGTGGAGCGACCCCAGGGGCCAGCACGCCTTCAGTCAGTCCTGACCACCCCTCTCTCTAGCGGATAGCCAGGACCATCATGTGCCCCACTTTACAGGGTAAGGAATGGGAAGTCAGGCCTTGGCCCACGTCATGGCAGGACGCCCAGGACTCGAATCAGAGCTGTCCCCCAAGTCCCTGTGCCCCGACGGCGCTCCTTCCCTGCAGGGCTTCTCAGAGCCTCGGATGCCCTAGTAAGTGCTTGGAATCTCGGGGGTGAAAGCGCGTCACTTCCCAAACTTATCTAAGAGCAGCACGCTGACTCAGGATGCTAGCATCGCCCCAGTGAACAGGGCAACGGAGCAGGGGACACGGGCCCCAGACTCACCAGAAACGGCGTCGGCTTCGGGCTTGCGCCCAGACAGGCCCTCGGCGGGCACAGCTCCGCCCTCGGCGCCGACGCCGCGCCCGCGGGGCCCCATGGCGCCGGAGCGCCGCCGCTCGTGGATCTCGTCGGAGATGGTCTCCAGGTTCCGCAGCGCCGTCTTGTACTCGCCCTTGGCCAGGGCCAGCTTGGCCTGCAGCTCGTCCACCGTCTTCTTCAACTGCTGCTCGGGAGACGCGGGGGGTGGGGGGTGAGCGAGGCCGCGCCCCCGCCGGGCTCCGGAGTGACGGGGTCCCTCACCCCTCAGGACACGGCCGGGGACCTGGTCCCCCTTCCGCAGGGCGCTATGCACCAGCGCTCCGCCTCCAGTCTGGTGACCACCCTGGCTCTACGCCCAGAAACGACCCGGGCCCCCGCTCCCCCCAGCCAGAGGCAGCGGTGGGGGTCAGGCCGCCTGAGCCCGAGCCGTGGACCTCACGCTGTGCGGCGTCAGAAGCCCCCCGGCCGGCGTGTGCAAAGCCGGAGGGCTGGGCCCGCCCGCGCAGCCTCGGTTCGGTTGGTCTAGGGCGGCCCGGGGAATCCGCCCCGGGGCCGGAAGCTCCCCGGGGCCGTGCGGAGGACCACAGACCGAGGACGCTTCAGCCAGAGACGATGCAGAGGCTCCGTGGGCTGCAGAGAGCACCGCGCCAGCAGTCGAAGCCTCGGTTAAGAACGTGTCTCCCGACCTGGCGGCCGTGGGGCCATGTGAAGGCCCACTACAGAAAGGGGGGACTCGGAGGACAGACATCGCCTACCCACCTGCTTCAAAGCCAAAGGCTACACTTACCTCAAGCTGCAGATAGTACTTCGCCTTGAGTTCAAAGTAAGGCCTGCGGGAGGCAGACAGAAAGAAACCCGTGAGAGCATGGTCAGCAGTGACCCCCATGCGCTCCACGGGGGTGTCCCGGGCAGCGACTGAGCCGCCCGCCAGCGTTTACTCGGCTTCAGCGGGGCCGTGAGGTCAGCGGGGAGAGATCCAGCTCCCGCGCCTGACCCATAACAGACGCTCACCCAGGGCAGAGGCGCCAGAAGGCCCGTCTCCAGACACAGGAGCCCCGCACGCGGGCGCACGCGGGCACACGCAGGCCGGGGCTCCACCCCGGCCCCCGTCCTCCCTGCGGGGTGCTAAGGCCACAGGGGGCGCCCAGCAGCGAGGGGGGCCCCAGCTCACTCGGGGAGAGGTACCGAGACTCACTGGGCACAGCGGGGCCTCCGCCGGCGTGGGGGGGGTGGGGGACGGCGCTTGGTCGGCCTCCGGGACTCCGGGTAGGACTAGAGGGAGCGGATCGCACGCAGAACCCCCAGGCCACAGACCAGGAGAGCGTGGGAGAGGCCAGCACGCCCTGGGCTCTGGGCCAGCCAGCGGGGACACACCAGCTCCGTTCAGGGGCTTGGGGGTCGGCGGAACGTGAGGAGGCGAGCACTTCATTCTTGAGCCCCTCAACCACCGCGAAGCTTGGGGGTCTGTCTGTGGCTGAGCAATCGAGGCCATTCCAGGTCTCTGCTTGGAGGCCCAGCAATTGTGAGGGACGCAGGGAGTCTTCCCCAAGGTCATTGTCAGATGACAATACACAGGAGTGGAGATGAGAAGAGCTGGAGAAAAGCTCCATTGAAACCAGTCTTCACAACATTGTAAATCAACTAACAACAGTTCAAATAAATAAATACACACAGACATACACACACATTAAAAAAAAATTATTCCTTTGGGCCCATCTGTGTATGCATGTAATTTGTGTCTGACGAATTGTGCTTTCAATGTCTTTTGTGGCCTGCCTTTATTACATATAAATGTTATGAACATATTCATATACTAATGAAGACAGAACCCATGTCATCATGATTTTAACTGCTAGAAACTAGTCTGATGTGTGGAAGTGTCAGGGCTTATTGAACCTAAGACCCTACTGTCGGACAAGGTTAACTGTTCCTAATCTTTAATACTGTAAGAAACTGGAAATACACATCCTGTCACTTAAAAAAAAAAAAGGAAACCAGTCTTGCACCATTTCATCAGCTCTGGGTCTCTGAAGGATGTGTAGTATCCACAAAGCTCACCCCCACTGTGCGGACAGGTAAAACTGAGGGAAGGATCGTGTCCACACCGTCAGCCACAGAGCCAAGGGCACACAGCCCTGAGTTCCCCAAAACGCAAGTGCAGCCCAGGGCCCAGGTAACGCCCTGCCCTTGAGATTCATTCCTGTGTGCTCCCAGGGGGTCACGCCTGGAGGAGCCCCAGCCGGGGGATGCAGAGAACGCAGTGGGAGCCGGGGCAGGCACTGCTGGGGCCACGGGAAAGGCTGAGACGGTGCGGGAGGAGAGCAGCCCAGCCCAGGGGCCCGCCCTCCCGGCTCACTTGGACTTGTTGATGGCCCGCTTGAGCTTCTTCTCCAGCTGCCGCATGCGGCCCATGGCCGCGTTGTAGCGCGCCGCCGTCTCCTTGTGCACCAGCTCGCTCCTCGTCTTGGTCTGCTCCGCCTCCATGACCTGCGGGCCACAGCAGAGGGGGCGGGGTCAGCGCAGCCACACCCAGAACGGCCCCCTGCTGCAGGATCACTTACTCTCTTTGTTTAAAAAGATGAGGAATCTGGGATTAACATATACACGCTACTATATGTAGAGGACATCAACCACAAGGACCTCTGTATAGCATCCGGAACTCTACCCAATATCTTGTAATAACCTATAATAGAAAAGAATCTGAATATATATATATACAAACATATATATCCATGTATATGTACACAACTGAATCACTGTGCTGTATAACGGAAACTGACACATTATAAATCAACTATACTTCCATTTTTTTTAAATAAAGAAAAATGTAAAAATTAAATGAGGAAATTAGTGGGGAGACAAAGATTAAACAAATTTGCAAAGAAAAGAGGGTCGCCCTTCCCGACTCATCTATTCTGGAAAAGTCATTTCAGACAAGATTAAACAGCCCAATCGGCTGAGGCAACGAGCAGGAAAAGGACAGAACAACATGAAGCACCCTATGAGCCAGTGGGTGTCCACTTCCCCAGAGTGGCCACCATGGGCTCCTCCTGTCCCACCGCAGGTCAGGAGCCGACGGGCGGGCAGGTAACATGAGAGGGACTCGGACATCAGGGGCCTGGGAGCCCTCCAGAGCCAGGTGTGTGATCAGGACAGCGGGAGAGTGAGGACCTCAGCCATCTGGCCCCTTCCCAAACGTTCCTACTTAGCTGGTGGACGCCGAAGAATCCAAGATCCAGAAGGATTAAGCAGAAACAGATTCTGAGGCTCACACAGATTTTTGTGGCCAGAAAACTCGTCAGCTAGAATGCTGGGGGGAACGTTTTCAAAAGGAATTCAAAACCCAACAGTCCAGAGCCCTCTGTGGGGGCCCAAAGGCACGTTCCCAGAAGCAGGGACTGTGTCGGTTCTCTCCCCACCGACCTAGAAACGCATCAGAACAAAGCCGGCTGGGAGGAGAGAGGACGCAGGAGAGAAAAAGCAGTTTGGACCACGGAAATGGCTGCAACTTCCTTCCCACCTTCTACTTACAACTCACCCAAGTACGGGGTGAACTAGAAAAGCAGTAGCAAGGGGGGATAAAGGGCCAGCTTTTTATTTTACCCAAAGAGCAGCCAGGAGGAGCCCAGAGGGCCCTCAGATCGCTGGTCCACTCTCTCAGACCCCACAGGGCAGTTTCAGGAGGACACCACCCAGGAGGCAGCCAGCAGTCCGTCACCTGCCCCGGGAAACAGCCATAGTCAGCTCAGTGTAGTTTCCTCATGCACTTAAAATTAGCTGTTTTTTAAGAATCGAGAAACTCTGACATGAGCAGAAAACATCGAGGCATCCTGTCTATTGCCCTCTTCTCCAGGTTATCTCTGCTTTTCGTTGTCTTGGAGCTGTTTCATGACCCTACAAGTTGTGGGAAACTGATAGTAATACAAATGATTCTTATCCCTAGAAATCAAGAGGAACTGTGTGGAGATGCATTTGCTTATTGCTTGCCCTGTAAATACTGACCAATTCTGTATCTGCCTGTTAATTCACCTCGGCATTCTTGAACTTAAGCGTGAGTGTTTTTCTTCTGAATTCTCCTTTCAAAGAGCTGTAACATCAGATTAGTTCCATCCTTAATTAATGCGTTAAATAAAATATTTTATAAGAGAACACTTCATACGTGTCAGAGTTAAAGCTTTACCTTCTTTTAATATATATATATATATATATATATATATATATGCTTTTAACAATGGTTTTAATGCTTGAGATACTTTTACAAACAGAATTAGAACAAAGTCAGAGAGGGAAATAGGGAACCAAGACAAGCTTGCTAAAATGACCTCTCAATCAAGATCAAGGGGCTTGGGAAACCCTTCCGCTTGGCTTCTCACATCAAAGACGTCACAGAGACATCAGAGGTGCACAGAACCTCACCAGCTTGGTCACTTAAGAGAAACAGCAGTAACTCTTCAGTCTAAAGCTGTAAGGATTTACTGTAACCTTTATGAACACACGAAACCCAAGCCTATCAGACAGGTGAAGACATGCTGTGGAGACTGGCTCTACTACAAGAGGATTCAGTGCAGGGTTCACCTTTAAGGACCCGTCTGAAAGCGTAACGATTTTTTTTAATAGTTTTTTGATATGGACTGTTTTTAAAGTCTTTATTGAATCTGTATGATAGTGCTTCTGTTTTATGCTTTGGTTTCTGGCCGCAAGGCATGTGTGATCTTAGGTCCCCAACCAGGGATGGATCCTGCACCCGCTGCCCTGGAAGGTGAAGTTCTAAACACTAGGCCGCCAGGGAAATCCCTGAAAGCATTTTAAAGAGAGACCTACAAAAGCTGAGATTTGAGGCTGAGGTGAAGAGCACCCCCTGCAAGAAACAGGGTTCCCACCAACTTTGCCGTCGTCTTTCCTTGGTCCTTGGTCTGCAAAAGAGCTTTCTAAAGTTAAACCCTTGGAAGAACCCAAGCACTTGGCAACGCTGCCAGCTCAGACTGAGGCGGCAGCAAGCACACTGCCCCCTGCCTCAGCCCCACCGGCCGCACCTACCACCCCGCCCCAACTCCCAGACCCCACGTGCACACAAGCTCCTGCCTCAGCCCCACCGGCCGCACCTACCACCTCGCCCCAACTCCCAGACCCCACGTGCACAAGCTCCTGCTATTAGAGGAGAGCCCCTCACTGTGCTTCCTGCCTCCAGGCAGAAAGTCACCAAGCGGTTCACCTTGGTTACGTCTCCTCGGCAACTCAGCAGCCCCTACAGCCTGGAATCGGGTGTGAACTGTGTGCCCAGGGATGAGAAACCAGCGGGCAGATGCTGGGAAGGTGGAGACCGCAAAAGGAAGTGAATGCAGAGGTCCCTGCAGGCCTTGAGGTGCCCAGACACACATGCAACCCAGACCCGAGGAGCCAGTGCAGCGCCCAGACCTCCATGAAGACCAGGCTACTGGGCCTGGACTGCGGGCCCCGCACCCAGCTCTGCACCATGCTCTTCAGTTTACCACCAACAAATTCAACTCAGAGCCAAGTACACTGAGGAAGCACATCCTGTGTGCCCGGAGCACGCTGGAGACCAAGCCCTGGACCTCCAGCCTCACGGTGCAGACACACAGCAGCACCACGCCCCTCAGGCGGCTGAGATCCAAGTTGTTGGGGCTACCTCGGGTTGGGGGGTGGCGGGGGGACAGGGAGGGGGCAGCAGCAGAGGCTGCGCAGGGGGACTCGGAGCAGGGTGCTGGTGGAAAGGCATGAGTGAGGAAGCCCTTAGGGGGCTTAGCACAGCCAAGCATCCACTCTCCACAGGAAGCATGCAGCTGCCCGTCTCCTTCCCAGAGCTGACAGCCTCCCAGAGAAACCACTGTTTTCTGGCTCCCCACGTCTCCTTAGGGGACTGTGTTACTGGGCTGACCCCTGGGAGCACCAACCTCTGTGGATTCTGACAACAAAGAAGTCAGCCTCCCTGGGGTTCCCCCAAACCCACAGACACGCACTCCTGCCCCCTACAGGTTGGTTCCAGATGCCCAACAACCGACCACCCGCCACTGCCCAGCGGGAGGGTTTGGGGCCCAAGTGGCTGGAAGAGCCGCAGCCCCGGGCCTGGCGGCCAGCGGGCAGTGAGTGGGACCTGGAGGGCACACCACGCAGCCGCCCCCAGTGCTCAGGAGCCCGAGGACATGGAGAATGGGTGCCAAGCAGGCGCCTTCCTGGGAGCACAGGGCAGCCCAGGCCCCCTGCCCACAGAGACACAGACTCTGCTCACACAGACACTGCCTGCCAGGACACCAGCGGGCACCGAACGGCTGTGTCAGCTGGGCTGGGGGCCCTGCCAGCAGAACGACCCAAACCGGGCTCCTCGCCTCGTTGTCCACCTCGCCCAACCCTCTCCCAACCACACACCCTCAACCCGAGCATCCCAGATCCAAGAGCAGGGGCCACCGCTCCCAGGAAAGCAGCATCGTGGTCCCCTCAGCCCGTTCAGGCCACCTTCTGATTCTTCCTGCGGGCCTGGACGCGTGGGCCCAAGGAGGTGGCATCTCAGGGCCTTGGGGGACAGATGGTACCCGCCCACCAGCACAGGAAAGCAGGCCTGACGGCTCATGTGCCTCCCAGGGTGCAGGGCACACCCCAGACCTCTCCTCCCAGCAGCTGCTGCTTCCTAACAGTTCATGCCCCGCCCACGACAAGCCACGTGCTCCTCCTCCTCTCTGGCCTCTCTGTACAGACATCAGGAGGGCCGACGGCTCCATCCTGAGGGTGGAAAGCTATCACCCCCCTCTTAGGGCTGCTGCTCAGCCATACCAGGTAAAGCTGGGGGAGCAGCTGGCATCGGCTGCCTAAAGTCTGAGTGGGAGCAGCAGGGACCACACACCCCCAGGGAGGCCCCTCAAGTGCACTGCAGAGCTCAGCTGACCCCAGCACTGAGCGCAGGACCGCTCCTTGGTCCCCGCCTGGGGCCCTGCACGTGGCCGAGCAATACAGACGCCAGGGCTCCCACGGCGACCACAGCGGGGCCATCACTCGAAGTCTGGAGGAACAGAATGGACACCCAGCGGACCCTGGGGAAGGGGGTGTAGGGACTGCAGGGTCCTTCCACCATGCCTGGGGTGCGGGCCACCCCGCCCAAAGCAAGTCCGCTTTCTTGAGATGGCCTGGACCCTTCTGAGCTCCATATCCTTCTCTGGACGCTTCTGTGGCACTTTGTTCAGCAGAAGAGGTCCTTTCTCCTGAAGAAGCAGGCTTCCTGGAGGACCCAGGAATCAGCTGAGGCTGGGGATATCGTCTAGACCTTTCGCTTTGTCCACCAGCACTCAAGAAGCCCAGCTGTGCCAGGGCCCCGGGAGGGCAGCTCACAGCAGAGCCACCAGCAGGCGTTTCTGCCCCACCAGCCACAGCCACAGAGCGTGCCCCTCCCGGCTGGGCTCAGGGACACGGGGACACGGTCCCAGACAGCTCTGCCGTGCGCTCTGTCTCTTGCTGGTGCCACTCTCCAGCCCTCCTTCTCCCTCCTCAAGTCAAGAAGCAGCAATCTGAGCCCCATAAAACTGGGGAGGATCGAGGGAAGAGGGCCAGGAGCCCCAGGGTGGAAATCCTGGCCGGTGACCCAGGAAGTCTGCTCATCTGCAGAGGTCATCCCCACAACCAAGAAATCGTCGGCGGCCTCAGTGAGGGGACACGTCAGATGACCCTCCCAGGGCCCTCAGAGGCCCCATGTGATTCCAGGAGCCCCAGGGCGGTCTTGGACAGCTCCCTGGGTTGCGCACTGCACAACCCCAGGGAGCACCATTCACAAAGACAGGCGTGAAAGGTGTTCTTGGCCACCATCGAGGCCTAACCATCACCATCTACTATGGCCCTAGGACTTAACAAGTAGGAGAAAAAGCAGAAATATGTTCCATTATTTTTGTAAAGAACACATTAAGTGATTTCTGTGATGAGTCCTAAGTAGCTGATATGGATCTTGGTTGGGGTAGAAGGGAGGGCAGGAAGAAAAGGCAGTCCTTCCATGAAGTTCCTGGAAGGAGTTTCTTTTCCCCCATCCTTTTCACTCTGTCAAGCTACTTGTAAATTTCCAAGACTCCCGACCTCCCTTTGGCGTTCCCCAGTGGACCCAGGAAAGCTGTCCCGGCCTGCATCTGGCTGCCCAGGCCTTGTGCCCACCAGGAGGCAGGAGGCTCCAGGCCACACAAGCCCAGTCAGGGGTCTGGGCTTTAGGGGGGTAGCAGTGGTGGAGTCAACGTGAATTCGACACCAAGTCCCAGCCCTTTGTGAGTCAGGCGTTCCATTTAGGGAAGCTCAAGGCCATCTCTAATCATGTCCTGCAGGACCTGAGCCCACAGCAGCAGGTGAAACTGGAAAAGTTCTGTTCTAGCCCTGCAGGCGGCCTCTCGGGGAGTCCAGACCAGGCCTGCAGCCCCACCCCTAAGTCACCCCACATCCAAGGCCTCAGTTGAAACTACTGAAGCCACTGCTGTCGCCTCAGCCAGCTCCCCAAGCAAACCAGCCAGAGGAGGGGGAGGAACACTGAACATCCCGCTGGACCCTTTGGAGCCTGGGCAAGTCAGGGAGAGGCGATAAGTCCAGCAACACCCATCACTGCTGATACTCAGCCCTGTGGTCAGAGAGCAGGTCCCGGAGCTGCTGAATGATGCCACATGATGACCTCAAACCCAGCAGGCACAGCCAGTGGCCCACAGCCTGCAGAGCCCGCTTCCCACAGGCACCCTGGTTCCCCAGACCACACCCAGCAGGCACCCCGGGGGTTCAGGCCTCAGCCACCACGGCCTGCCTCTCACTGAGGGCACACAGGCCCCAAGACCAGTCCGGCAGGTCATCCAGATCATCCACCCAGAGTTCCAAACCCTGAGAGACCCTGGGGACTCAGAGGGAGGAGACCCTGGAGAAGGACCGGGGGTCCCCTGGGGAAGCCCACACTGGTCAGGACGGTCAAGGATGATCTGAACCAGAGGGACCTCAGATGACAAGGACGAGGCCGCTATGGCTGGCACCAGGGGGCTGCCACCGGGGAGGACGGCTTAGTTCCAGGCCCACGGAGTCGCCGGGGAGATGACCACTTGCCGGCAAACAACATGGCTGTTTGCTCTGCTCCGGGAAACCAGGGAGGAATCAGGGGGCTGAGAGGCACGCGCACCCCGGGGACGCAGGAACAAGCCCAGCCCCCTCCCCGCCGCACGCCCACCCTGCCCGTCCACACGCAGATGCAACGCAGGCCCACACGCGTGTGCGCGTGCACAGGCGCGCCCCGTGGAGACTCATACCCTCTGGGTGGCGTGGTTCAGCATCTCCTGCCAGGCTGAGTCGAACTGCCTCTTGTCGTCCTCCAGCAGCCGCTGCTCGGCCAGGGAGATGGTCTCCTTGGCGGCGCGGAGCACCTCGGTGGCCCTCTGGAAGTCCTGCGTGGCTCGCTGAGCCTCCAGCTGCGCCTGCGCAGGAGAGACCTTGTGAGACCGCGGACCCGGACCCATTATGACTCCCCGCCCCGGAAGGCGGGCGTCCCGAGGGTCTGCACGGGCGCGGTTCTTCTCTGCCCGTGCAGCCGGCGGACAGGCCGGGCACCCACAGGCGCGTGCAGACGCCGGATGGGGCGCGTGGAGGGTCTTCACAGCCTGGGACCCAGCGGACCCAGACACACCGGCCGGCTCTCGATCCGAGTTAGAGGCAGCAGAGTGGCCCACGTGCGGCAGGTGTGCCCGACCGCGGGCCTTCACAGAGATGCCCTATCTGCCCAGGGGGCTAAGGGCAATGTTCCCAACTCTGGGAGTTGGTGATGGAAAGGGAGGCCTGGCGTGCTGCGATTCATGGGGTCGCAAAGAGTCGGACACGACTGAGCGACTGAACTGAACTGAAGGCGGCCTTCATTAGATACTGGCTCCGCCAGCTTGGAAACTGCCGATTCCCACCGTCTTGGAAACAAGGCGGGGGGAGCCCCTGCCGAGGCCGCCCCACACCAGCCCACAGCTGGGCACCAGATGTTCGTGCTGGATGCAACAGAGGTGAAGCTGGTACACAAGCCATCAGCTCAACCCTTCATTAAAAAAAAAGAAAAAAACAGGGCCGGAAGAAGCACAGCCACGTGTTAAATGTCACAGAGCTCCTTGGGAGCCGGCCAGGAGACCAGAGCCCCCGACCCCTTGGCAGGGCTGTTTGCATTCTACCACGAGGTGTCTGCTCCCTGGGCAGTGTTACCAACGGCACAATCACGGACAAGCGGACAGTCTATCCATGAATCACAGACAGTCAGAGGGGCCGCTGAGGACCAAAGACCGCACGGGAGCCCCCACCCGGGATGCCCACCAGCCAGTCAGCTGCAGAAACTGAAGATGTCTAGGGGTCTTGACCGTCCAATGCCCATGCTCCCACTGGGGGCGGTTCCAGATCACAGAGAGAGCCCGCAAGACGAGACTGGCCCAGTACCTGACTGCCCACAAACGCTCGGTGTGGGTTCAGATGGCTGGGAGGAAGATCACAGCAGCTACTGTTGGAGCGTCCACTCTGAGTCAGACGGTATACGATGAGCTATTCTGGGCCAGGCCACACTAGGATCTCAGAATTACCCTGGGAGCGAGTCCAAGTGGCTTCCTGCCTTGTGAAGGAGACCAGCTCAGAAAGGTTAAAGAAACTGCCCGGGGCCACACAGAGAGCAAGCCCTGACCCAGGGCTTAGTGCAAAACTTCTTAAAAAATGCCACCCGCTGGGCTACACACTGCTGAGCCAGCGCTGCTCCAGCGAGGCCCCTCTTGCTGCTTCTTATCCCTTATCCCGGGGCCACACTGGCCACTGCCGAATAGACGGGGATGAGTAGGGCGCGGGGGAGGGTCGCAGGGAGAAAAGATGTTAGCCCCCAAGGACAGCGCATTTCCCTTCCACAAAGTGGGGGTGCGGGGGTGCAGGACCCCGGTGTAAGAGCTCAGCTCCTTCCCAGTCAGGAACCAGAGGAGCCGAAGGTGGGGTCTTCAGAGGCTGAGGCTGCACCCTCTTGAGCGGGACCTCTCCTGCACTGCAACACTGCTCCCTCCCCTTGGACCCCACTCCCAGAGGCCATCACCACTTCATACCCACTCCCCTCACAGGCCTCCAGACGGCTTTCCCTATCCCTGCCTAAGAGCCTGTAGCACTTGAAACCCAAAGGGATGCTCCAGGTTTACTGAAGGAATGAGTGGGCTCCATCTGCATACACCTCCCAGCACGCAATGGCAGCAGTCACGGATCCACAAGAGGCTTCTGAAGACTCTGGCGTGAAATGGACACAGGGCGCCCACGGCCTCCCAGAGAGGCCTGGAACGTCCCTGACCCAGGCGGGCAGCACTGGCCCTTTGCTGGTCGTGGGGCCTCCGGGATACACCGCAGGGAGGCCTGGCTTCTGCAGCCCGAGGGCTCCAGCTGGGACAGCTCCCGCTCCATGGGACTCAGGACAAGGGCCAGGTGCCTACTGCACCAGGCACGTGGGGGGGGGGGGGGTGGGGGAAGCCCCCGTCTTTGCTTTGTTTTTTTAAGATACAATTTTGTCCTTGTCTCTTTTAAAAAAAAAAAAAAATTATTCATTTGGCTGCACCTGGCCTCAGTGGTGGCACATGGGGTCGAGTTCCCGGACCAGGGGTTGAACCCAGGCCCCCTGCACTGGGAGCACGGCAGAGTCCTAAGCCACTGGAGCACCAGGAGCGGCCTTGGCCTTGCCTCCTCACGGGGACTGTGGCATGTGCTGCTGGGAGAATTCAGCCCCCAGCCAGAGGCTCGTGGAGGAAACCCCAGAGGCTTCTCTAAGCCACCCCAGAAAGAGGCGAGGCCCTCAGAGGGAGGGACGTCCAGGGGGAAGCGGGAAGGAGGCAGGGCAGCTGCTCTTGGTTTCATTCAAGCCCCAGTCGTCCGTTCTGAGTCATCCTAGGGATGGGCAGTCACCAGAGCCTAGGATGTTCGGTTCCAGAAACTTCCCCCTTCCACGCCCTTCCAGATGTATCTGAGGTTAATGGGAGAGTGGACAGAGATGGGCAGCAGCCGCTTTGACCCTGAGGATGTTCTGGACACAAACACTGTAATCAGAAGCATCTTCTAGACAGAAGGCCTTGCAGCCCTTTTAGTTGCTTGATCATTTTCATATCCAGTGTTCCTAACTTTTTTCATGTGTATTTAGTCAAAATCATTTTCACTTGGATCAGTTCTTTTCAATTTCAAATCAACCTGAACCATTCAGCAGGTTCATCGACAAACTCTACTTATTACAGACTATGCCATGAGTTCTCCATTATTTCTGTCAAACAGTTCTCCTGGAATAACTTTTTTACAGATCTAAGAATTGGTTGAACATATGGGACATCAATTTTTAATCAGTCCCAAATGTTAGCATGTACAGTTTGAGCCATAATCAGTTAATATTAAACTGTATAATATAAAACATATTAAACAGTATTAAAGATCTGTGGTTTGTATTTCTCATTACAGAAATATGAGAAAGCCTTGAGTAGTCTTAAGAGACATCATTCGGGGCCTGCAGCTGGTTTAGTGGAAGGCCCCAAAACTCTTCAATAAATGGCAAAAAAGCCACAAGGGATGAAAAAAAAAATCAAGATCAAATAGTTTTATTCTATCCTGGGGTTAAAGATGAGCTGTTTAAAAACAAAAATTCAAAAGCTATTATCTGCTTCAAAGTAACACAGAAGTGAGAGCTAAGGGGTGGGGTGGCAAGGAGGTAAGGGAGAAATATTGGCCAATGGATTAGTTTTTACAGAAGCTGGAGGAAGGGTATATGTGGCCCCACTACTCAATATTTATGTGAAATTTTCTATAATAAAAAGTGAGTAAAGCTATTCTCATTGGCAATTCCATTGATCCAGCAATTCCATTCCTGGGCATATATTCAGAAATGAAAGTTGCTCAGTCATGTCCAACTCTTTGCGACCCCATGGACCATACAGTTCATGGAATTCTCTGGGCCAGAGGACTGGAGTGGGTAGCCTTTCCCTTCTCCAAGGGATCTTCCCAACCCAGGGATCAAACCCAGGCCTCCCGCATTGCAGGCGGATTCTTTACCAGCTGACGCATCAGGGAAGCCCAGGCATCTATCCAGAGAAAACTCTAAGACCCAAAGATACATGCTCCCCTATGGTCACATGGCACTATCCACAACCTAATCGCTGTTCAGGAAGCAACCTAAGTGTCCGTGGACAGATACACAGATAAAGACAATGAGGTATACATGCACAGTGGAGTATTATTCGGCCGTTAGAAAGGATGAAATAATGCCATTTGCAGCGACATGGATGGGCCTGGAGTGTCATACTAAGCAAAGTCAGAAAGACAAATAGCACGTGACACACTTATCTTTGGGATCTACAATATGATACAAATGAACTTAGTTACAGAACAGAAACAGACTCCCAGACTGAAGAGGAAGGGGTTGGGGAGGAGTGGAGTGGAAATCTGGGATTAGCGGAGGCAGACTATTAACATTACATGTATCGATAGCACAGATGGACCAGGTCCTCCTGTATGGTACAGGGAACTGTATTCCAGACCCTGTAATAAACCACAATAGAAAGGAATGCAGGAAAGGGTGGATGTGTCATCTCGCTGCACAGCGGAAGTTAACAAGGGGCTTCCCAGTGGCACAGTGGTAGAGAATCCAGCTGCCAACGCAGGAGACCCAAGGGACGCAGGTTCGATCCTTGGGTCAGGAAGATCCCATGGAGAAGGAAATGGCACCCACTCCAGAATTCTTGTCTGGAAAATTCCGTGGACAGAGGAACCTGGCAGGCTGCAGTCCGTGGGGTTGCAAAGAGTCAGACATGACTGAGCACACACAGAGATTAACAAACACTGGAAACCAGCTATACTTCAATAAAATAAAAATGCCCAAAGCAGCATTTTCATCCTTGCTTTGTATTATACACAATCACACAGTTAAAAACCTGTAATAAGGGAACCCTGGAATACACTGTGTTGAGACCCTGGGTGTGGGGAAGGCCCAGCCACCCAGTAGGGTGCTATGGCCCAGTTTCTGGCAAGACGATGCCCGCCTCCACTGGTCATCCAGGGCTCCGGACTGACCAGGGCTGGGTCTGACTCCAATTCAGCTAGGAGTTTCGGGGAAGTCCACCCAGGATGGAGCCCAGCACCTTCTTTCCTGGGCCACGCGTGGGCCTGCTCTTGACCCCTGGGACCAGCACGCCCCTCTACAACTGCCCCACTCAGGGGCCGCTTGCCCCGGGCCACCGGTGGGCACCACCTGCCTCCCTACAGGAGGCCCACAGTCCAGCCAAGAAGTGCCGGCAGGAGTCTTAGGCCAAGTCAGCAGGTCAAGCAGATCAGCTGCAGCGTCTGTGACCTTCACACCCTGCTCCCCCGTGTGATCACAGCAGATTCACACAGCCTGACAGCCACACGAGCCCCCAGAGCAAAGCCTCGCTGCTGCTACAGGGACCAACAGACGCCGAGCCTCTCCCCCCACCACCCCAGCCAGGAAGGCACCCCCCAACATACCCTACCCCCACCCCAGGGCTTCCTCTGCCTCCCACGCTCCAAGCTGGTCAGGCTCCAAGCCGGCAAGAGTCAACCCAGGTCAGGCCCGGGTCAGGAGATGGTGCCCAAGGCCAAGGCCCCGTGGCCCACCACTGTCACACCCAGACCCCCGGCCCAGGGCGCTCAAACCACCAAGTCTTTGGGTTCAACGAGACAGAAATGACGAAGAGCAAGCATTTTCGTTTTACAGAAGAGAAATCCAGCGCCCAAGAGCGTCGAAGAACTGATACTTCAGAACTGTGGTGCCGCAGAAGACTCTCGAGAGTGCCCTGGACTGCAAGGAGAGCCAACCAGTCCACCCTAAAGGAGACCAGTCTTGGGTGTTCATTGGAAGAACTGATGCTGAGGCTGAAACTCCAATACTTTGGCCACCTGATGCGAAGAGCTGACTCACTGGAAAAGACCCTGATGCTGGGAAAGATTGAGGGCGGGAGGAGAAGGGGATGACAGTGGATGAGATGGCTGGATGGCATCACTGACTTAATGGACATAAGTTTGAGTAAACTCTAGGAGCTGGTGATGGACAGGGAGGCCCGGCATGCTGCGGTCCGTGGGGTTGCAAAGAGTCGGATGTGACTGAGTGACTGAACTGAACTGAAGACGTGAACTGGCCTGCTCAAAGGGTCATGTGCCGCCTCTAACTCCTGCAAATGTGCACTAACTCAGGGAGCCTCTTTGCTGTGGAGGGGCTCCCAGACTCGGCAGGGCTGTACTGTCCTCCCACCGATGTCCATCTCTGCCTCCCCCATCACACCCGTCAGCCCCAGAACTCAAGAAGCACAGCACCTCCAAGCCTCAAGGTCACGGAAGCTTCCCGGGGAAACCCAGCACAGAGCCAGACATGACAGGGGGCCTGGTCACGCTGAGGACGTTGGGGGGTTGCTGCTGAGTGTGGGCCCCCCGCTCTGCAATGACAGCACTTCGAGCTCATCAATACGCTGCTGGCTTCCCAGGGGGAGGAGGGTGCATGGGAGCCGGGGGGAGCCTGGATAAAGCACGGGGTGCCAGGGTGAGATCCACACTCCCTCAGCTCAGCCACCGCCGGTCACATTCCTGAGACTGCAGAGGCCTTGGCAAAGCGCTGCCCCTGCTGGCGCCCCCTACCCTCTCCTTCCTCCCCAGTGGGGGCCAGCCAGCCCTCTGGGGGCACACAGTCCTCCTGCACCTGGGGGCTGTGAGCAGAGATGCCAACCTTGCCAGGGTCTGCTCTCCAGAAGGTGGTCCCACCAGGAACATGCACAAACAGGGCCCCTCGCGGCTCTCCAAGCCAAGGGACCCCAGCTCTTCAAAAACCACAGTGCCAACGAAAGAAACCTTCCTGCCCTGCACCGAAGAGGCACTGACCACCCGCACAGCGGTCAGTGAGGCAGCGTCCTGCACCCAAAGAGTGGGGAGCAGCAGGCCTCAACAGTGACCACGGACGCAGGCCTTGGACCTCAGAGGCCACTGGACTTCTCAGACCGGAACACCGAGGCCGCTGCTCACTCCCAGGGAGCCTGGTTCCACCCAAGAACTGAAGACTCGCAGTTACAGCGGGAATTTTTGAGGCCAGGGTCTGGAATGCGGTTTTCTGTCTTAACCATGGACAAATGGTCCAGCAGAAGGGGAGCTTACCCCTGAGCTATTGCGCTTTCGCTGCCATCTCTACTGTCTACACTGGCAAATTTTCCATAATAAAAAGCTTATAAAATTGCTTATTGACGCACTTCTTAACCAGCCGTTGCTTCGTTATTTATCGACCACACAGTTCTCTCCTTACACTCAGAGTATGTCACTGGGTTGAGTAATAGCATCACATGAGGGAAAAGGGGGGGGCCCACACCATTTATCAAATGAAAAACATAACTCCCATTTCCAGTCAAATGTTTTAAACCAATCATGAGAAAAGACATTGTTCAAACAGCCAGGGAAATCTGAAAAAGAACTGGGTATGAGATGGTACAAAAAGAACTTTTATCCATTTTGTTAGATGTAAAAATGTGATACTTGTAAGGTTTCTTATCTGTTAGAGATAAACACTTAAGTATTTATGGGTAAAGTGATACAGTATCTGTGAAGAGCTTTAAAATAAAAACTGGGGAGTCTAAGGAACACAGTGATTTCAAGATATTAACCATTGCTGACGCTGGTGAGAGGCACTTGGGTTCACTGATATATTTACTTTTGTGTATACCTCAAGCATTCCATAACAGAAAGGGGTAAAGTATTTTTTGAAGCCTTTGGTCCATCAGTTACCGTTTTTGCTATTTACCTGCCAAGTAGTTATTTTTCCAGTAGTCATGTATGGATGCGAGAGTTGGACTATAAAGAAAGCTGAGCACTGAAGAATTGATGCTTTTGAACTGTGGTGCTGGAGAAGACCCTTGAGAGTCCCTTGGACTGCGAAGAGATCCAACCAGCCCATCCTAAAGGAGATCAATCCTGAATATTCATTGGAAGGACCGATGCTGAAGCTGAAACTCCAATACTTTGGCCACCTGATGCAAAGAACCAACTCATTTGAAAAGACCCTGATGCTGGGCAAGATTGAAGGCAGGAGAAGGGGAAGACAGAGGATGAGATGGTTGGATGGCATCACTAACTCAATGGACATGAGTTTGAGTAAACTCTGGGAACTGGTGATGGACAGGGAGGCCTGGCGTGCTGCAGTCCATGGGGTCACAAAGAGTCGGACACGACTGAGCGCATGATCTGAATCTCCCAAATAATTATAAAACTCCAGAAACACTGCTCACTATTAAAAAGAAATTTGGGAAACCAAATGTATTTTGTCAAGGGCAGTCCTCATGAAAGACAAAATTTAAATAAATAAAAATTAGAAAAATAAAACACCTGTAGGACTGCCAATGAGGGGAAGTAAAGGGCCAATTAAGAGATACAACACCCAGGGGATCTGGATCCCTCAAACCAACCCCCTCCTACCCTGTGCAATCTTGAAATACAATGTATCAAAACTGTAGAGAGTCCTACACTAGCCCCAGATATCCTGTGAGTGGCCACACCACTGCAGCCATGCAGAATTTCTCATCTCCAATCTTGATCTCATCAGCTGTGACTAAAAACCTCAGCTCTCTCTCTGTCCCGGGGCAGAGGGGGGCGGGGGAGGAAAACACCCACTTACAATGACAAAGCTCACTATCAGCACAAAGTGCTTCCAAGCAGGGCTGCAATCAAGCCTGCCCCGCCCTGCACCTCACTCCTGTTGCCAGGAGGATAAAAGGAACCAGGACAAGAGCGATTTCAGACCTCTGCTGGACCAGGATTCACTTACAGAATCCAGCCTACAGCCCTGTTGCTAAGTGCTGCTATATCCATTTGACACCCAAAGAAACAGAGGTTAAGGGACTGATCCAAGGTCACACAGCTAGGAAGGAGACTGCAGCAACCTCAACGTTCATCAAGTGATGAACAGATACAGAAAATGTGGTGTAGATATGCAATGGAATATTACTCAGCCATAAAAAGAATGAAACAATGCCGTTCGCAGCAAGATGTGTGGGCCAAGAGATTATCACACTAAGCGAAGTCAGTCAGAGAGAGAAATAAGACATAGTATCACTTACACGTGGAATCTAAAAAATTATACAAAAGGACTTATTTACAAAGCAGAAAGACATGCAAATACACAGAAAACAAATTTATGGTTACCAAAGGGGGTTACACCCTTTGGTAAACTTATGGTTACATCTCCCGCTCTGTACCAAGGACCAAATGGGCTCCACAGACGTTTCCAGCATCTACACAATGAAAAGAAATGGGTTCAAGAACATGTCTCCTGCCTCCGAGATGAGAAATACTCAGAAGCTGCTGAGGGGAGTATCTGTGGACGGCCCCTTCTCTGCCAGGCTGGGATCCACAGCTGGGGAGGGGGAGGAAGGGACAGATTGAGAGTTTGGGATTAACAGATAAAGACTACACATGTAACAAGGACCTACTGTAGACCACAGGGAACTATATTCAATCCCTTCTAATAATAAGGGAAAAGAATCTCAAAAAGAATATATACACACACATACCACACGCACGCACACACGCACACACACACACACACACACACACACACACACACACACATGCATTAACTGAACCTCTGCGCTCTACACCTGGAAGTAACACGATGCTGAAAATCAGCTACACAGGTCCCAGGACTGCAGGGTCCCGGAGAGGAAAATCACCAGCCGAAGCCATGTACTGCTCCACCTCTCCGGCAGGGGCTCACGAGACCCTGATGAGAAACCCCAGAAGCCACCGGCCGCCCTCAGCTGGACACACGGCCTCCACAGGGCCGTCTGCACACCCAGCTCTCTGACCAAGACATTCTCTCCCAAGACATTCTCTCCATCGAGTATCCAAAGCTGGACGAGTCCTGGCAGACCGCCCACCTCCAGCTCTGTACCAAGGACCAAACGGGCTCCACAGACATTTCCAGCATCTACGCAATGAAAAGAAACGGGTTCAAGAACAGGTCTCCTGCCTCCGAGATGAGAAACACTCAGAAGCTGTTGAGGGGAGTATCTGTGGACGGCCCCTTCTCTGCCGGGCTGGGATCCACAGAGGGGCTCATCACCTGGGCAGCTTCCTGCCTCCAGCAGTCCGTGTCCCCCTCACACAGCTGCCTGGTTCCACTCCCAAGGGGCAGGGGACACACCCAGTCCAGACAAAGTGACTTCTCTTAACTCACTGGGCAACGAGGGATGGATGGTTGGGAAGCCTTCTCAAAGCTTTCTACCCTTGACCTAAAAGCCTGGAAGACACGCACAGAGGGGCCCTGAAGGGAGGGGAGGAGGAGGGAAAACAGCAGGATGCCTCAAGCCCTGGACCACCAACACACACGCTGGGCGGCCAGACACCCGGGCAGCTCTCCAGGCCGAGGGCCCACGGAGCCGGTGCTGCAGCGTTAAGGAAGCTCACAGGGAGCTGCGGGATCTCTCTACAGAGCATCACCCAGCGACCCGGGGAGCCTCAGAGATGGAGAGACCATTACTGAACGTTTCATTCCCCAAGCCCAGCCAACGTACACTGCAGATGCCTAAGAAATGTCTGTTTATTACTCAGCCACAGAAAAGAACAAAATCACGTCATTTGTAAGCAATGTGGATGAACCTAGAGTCTGTCACCCGAGGGAAGGAAGTCAGAAAGAGAAAAATACTAGGTATGAACGCATGTATTTGGAATCTAGAAAAATGGCGCTGATAAAGCTGCTTGCAGGGCAGGAAGAGAGACGCAGACACAGAGAACAGACTTATGGGCACAGTGGGGAAAGGAGTTCAGTTCAGTCGCTCAGTCGTGTCCGACTCTTTGCGACACCATGGACTGCAGCGCGCCAGGCCTCCCTGTCCATCACCAACTCCTGGAGGTCACTCAGACTCACGTCCATCGAGTCGGTGATGCCATCCAACCATCCCATCCTCTGTCATCCCCTTCTCCTCCTGCCCCCAATCCCTCTCAGCATCAGAGTCTTTTCCAATGAGTCAGCTCTTCGCATCAGGTGGCCAAAGGACTGGAGCTTCAGCTTCACCATCAGTCCTTCCAATGAACACCCATGACTGATTTCCTTTAGGATGGACTGGTTGGATCTCCTTGCAGTCCAAGGGACTCTCAAGAGTCTTCTCCCAACACCACAGTTCAAAAGCATCAATGCTTCGGTGCTCAGCTTTCTTTATGATCCAACTCTCACATCCATACATGACCACTGGAAAAACCGTAGCTTTGACTAGACGGACCTTTGTTGGCAAAGTAATGTCTCTGCTTTTTAACAAGCTGTCTAGGTTGGTCATTACTTTTGTTCCAAGGAGCAAGCATCTTTTTATTTCATGGCTGCAGTCACCATCCGCAGTGATTTTGGAGCCCCCAAAAATAAAGTCTGACACTGTTTCCCCATCTATTTGCTATGAAGTAAAGGGGAAGGAGAGGGTGGGACAAACTGGGAGAGCAGCAGGTATACATGACCGCAGACAGATGGCTCGTGGGAGGCTGCTGTCTAGCACAGGGAACTCAGCTCAGTGCTCGGTGACGACCTGGGGAGGGGGATGGATATGGATAGTACAGCTGACTGCTGTACAGCAGAAACACAACAGTGCAAAGCAGCCTCCTCCATACTGAAAACTGTAATGCCTGTTTATACCAGGTACCAATGATGAGCCACAAACGACTTCCTGGTGGTCGGCCATCCTAATGCACCTTGTGATTTTCTTCTGCGGCTTCCACAATTAAATCAGCATCTCTCTGGGCGCACATATGCTCACAAGTGTCCGTTCACATGACGTGAAAACTCACCTGAATAAGGACCTCACTGCACACACTAAATCATGAGGCGGGAACACCATTCTCTCAAGATCTAAATAGTTCTCCTTCCACCGGACCTCACCTCCTCCAAGCTGAACAACATATAATGCAGGTCCCAGTGGGTCTTCGGGAAATTCCTTCCTGGGAACTCACGGGACCAAATCTCTATACTTCTTATTACAGCATTTTGCCATGTTATAAGATAGTATAGGTGGAAAAACACTTTGGAAATTTCCCAAATATACTGCCAGCACATCTTGAATGATTTTATCCTTCACTTGGCCTTCTTGACCAGACAGCCAACTCCGTGAAGGCAAGGATGCTTTCTGTACATCCATGAGTCTCTGCCAGCAGGACAGTGAGGTGGAAACAGGTGCTGTTCCCAGCCCTTCATCAGTCAGGGACCTTGGCTGCCCTCTTCCCACTCTCTCCAGGCCTCGGCCTGCCCCAGATGGTGTGGCACCAGAGCTTGCCGGGGACACTTAAGCACAGCCAAAGGAGCAACTGATTCACTCAGAAGTCATCCCCTCCCCACCAAGCCCTCTTCCGCCTCCGGGTTGGTGTGACTTGGCTCAGTTTTAATTACCAGCTCAAGATGAACCCAAAAAGGACTCAAGGTCAGGGGGACACAGATGAAAATGAAAGTAAATAAGGAAGGAAGTGAAAGTAAACACACACACCCCCTCCTAGCTGGCTCAGCATGCGGGAGAGCCAGCTGCCCCTGGCCAGAGGAGGCCATCGCCAGAACAGGACCCGGGAGCACACACGCCCAGAGCCCACGCCGCTTGGAGCACCTGGAGAGCTCTGGGGCAGACAGGAGTGGCCTTGGGACAGGGCATGGCAGGGCCTCCAGCTCAGGAGGGCCAGCTGGGCCCCGGCTGGCTTTCTACTGGGGACTGCCAGGCGAAGCTGGTCTCAGGGACTTGGATCTTCTCCCAGCGCTTGGGAACAAATCACAGCCAGTGGAAAGAAGAGAGAAAAGACACACAGCAGGAAAATCCAAGGTCTCGGGGCCGAGACCGCTCTACCTGAAGCTGCTGTGTGACTGCAGCAGCCGCAGGGCCCCCTTCCCGCAGCACCCGTCTACCCTCGACGGAACCCCAGGCACCGCAGAGACCCGCGAAGGGCAGGGAGGCAAGATGCAATCTGAGGCCTGAGGAGCTCATATTCGGGGGCAGGGAGGTTTCTCAGCCCTGTCAGAAAGGTTACGAGCCCCCGATGCAGAGCTCAGGCTGCCTGGGTCAAACCCCGGCCAGGCCACTTGCTAGCTAGGGACCCCGAGCATCTGAACACCCTGTGCCTCAGTTTCCTCAGCTGCAAAATGTGGACAACAGAAGCCACCTCGTGGGGTTGCTCTGAGAGGCAAGTGAGTTAATACACGCGAAGGAAAAAAAACCACCACCACCATCACCACCGCGTAGAACACAGAACAGGTGGACGTGAGCAGGACAGAAGTGTCAGCTTTTTATACCAGCAAGCAGGTCTCACGCTGCAGTATTAGCTTATCGTGTGGGTTATTATTAACCCACGGGACAGGGCTGACCCTCAAGGGGAGCTGGTGATTACACCTTGAAATGCTGTTTATGATGTACACACCCAGGCGCATATGTGTGTTCTCAGAGAATGACATCCACACTTTCAGCAAATTCTCAAAGCAAAGCTGAAGGAGACCTCAGTGCACGAGGGAGCCTGCAGGAAGTCTCCAGAAGGTGCACTGACCGGTGCCTTCATTACATCAGGCCATCAGGCAAAGGAGGAAAGCTTCCGGCAGAACTGTTCACAATGATGGACGCGCCCTCTGTCTGCAACGTACCCAAATAGCCACCGTCAGCAGCCTGTGGTGAGTGAGCATCTGACGTGTGGCTGGTGAAACTGAAGGACCGACCTTTGAGTTACATTTCATGATTTATATTTAAGGGGCTACTGGCCACGGTTCTGAACCTCGCAGAGCTAGTCAGTATGGCAGGAAAACATCCCAGGCAAAGAGAACAGGGTGTGCATGGATGCAAAACCCCTCGATGGACCCCGAGGTTATGAGCAAAGCAACACAATGCGGCCGGCAGCTAAGAGTGGTGGCCGGGGCAGGGTGTGGGCACACACGGGCTCAACACGCGCAGGAGCAGACGTGGAGGGTGAGAGGGGCTACGAAAAGCCTTGCGTGCTCTGGTCAGATCTGGGCTTCACACAGAGACGGAAGAAGCGCTGTGTCAGGCAGCTTTCTCTGGAGAAACAGAACCAAGGGGCCGTGTAGACACCGCTGGTCCTCGACTCGTGACGGTTCAACTTAAAATTACCCACTTCACAAAGGGGCAAACGTGATACCCAGTCAGTACACTTACTCTGAAGGTAGGCCTTTCTCGGGGCGAGAAATGTAAAGCACGACCCTCTCTCTAATCCTACACAGGGCAGATACGGCCCCAAGATCACAAGGGTGAACAACCCGCACTCTGACAACCACCTGCGCCCAACACTCCGTTCAGTTTTTCCGTTCCAGAACGCTGTTCCATAAATTCTGTGAGACAGTCAACCCTTTATGATAAACTAGGCCTTGAAGACTCTTGAGAGTCCCTTGGACTGCAAGGACAGCCAACCAGTCCATCCTAAAGGAAATCAGTCCTGAATATTCACTGGAAGGACCGATGCTGAAGCTGAAACTGCAGTCTCTCCGCCACTTGATGGGAAGAGCTGATTCATTTGAAAAGACCCTGATGCTGGGAAAGATTGAAGGTGGGGGGAGAAAGGGAAGACAGAGGATGAGATGGCTGGATGGTATCACCAACTCAATGGACATGAGTTTGAGTAAACTCCAGGAGTTGGTGATGGACAGGGAGGCCTGGCGTGCTGCGGTCCACGGGGTTGTAAAGAGTCAGACACAACTGAGCGACTGAACTGCCTGCCGGACTGAGGCCTTGTGTTAGAGGGTCCTGCCCACCTGCAGACTAATGTGCGTGCTCTGGGCACACATGGGGGGCTGGGCTGAGCAAGGATGTGCAGGAGGCTGGGCATGTTAAGTGTACTTGCAACTGATGATATTTCCAACTGATGACGGATTTATCAGGATGTCATCCCGCTGTAAACTGAGGAAGATTTGTGCATAGAAAGAGATTTATTTTAAGGAACTGGCTTACATGATGATGGAGGTTAGAGGTTCAAAATCTGCAAGCTGGACCAACAGGCTGGAGACCCAGGAAAGAGCTGATATTGCAGGTCAAGTCCACAGGCCTCTGCTGCACAAATCCCCCTTGTTCACGGGAAGAGGGCTTTCGCTCTAGTCCGGGCCTTCAGCTGATTGGGTGAGGCCCACCACACCATGGACGACAGTCTGCTTACTGGAATTCCATGGGTTTAAGTGTGCATCTCATCCAGTAAATCCCCTCACAAGAAAAATTCAGAATAATGTCTGACCATCTGGGCACTGCAGTCCAGCCAAGCTGACCCATAAAAGTAACCATCACATCCGCTTAGTTTTTGAGCAAGATTATCAGCAGAACTGTCTCTGTCAAGAGTCAGTCAAGAGGTTAGGGAGGGACAAGTGGAGAAGGGGGCACCGGGAGGCAGGAATATCAAATGAAAGGCAGTTTCAAGAATCCAGGCAAGACACGAGGGCTTCCAGCAAAGAAGTGACAGTGGTTAATGAGTCATTTTAATTTGTATGTACTCAAAGGAAGTATGAATGGGCCCTGCGACTTGACAAAACCACACACACATACAGACACACACACCCCTTTATGAGAAGCTAGCGTTTCCTCCCAGGACTCCAGCATAAAACAAAGGGAAGGAAGCTTTCTGCAGAGCAGAAAGGGATGGAAATGATGGAGCAGAAAGATACAGGGCGTGTGGCATTTCCCGCCTCAGAGCAGTCCTGCGCTGACTCTGCGTTACCTTCACCCACTTCAAACTCTTCCAACCCAGAGCCTCTCTAGGAGATAAATAAACCACAGCACAGATGTGGCAGAGTTGGTTAGCTGCCTCCCAAGATCCACGCTTCCCTCCGCCCTTAGAAACAAGCTGCTAGCTAAAACCCTCCAAGCCAAGCATTTTTGCAGTCCCCGCGGCTGTGCCCAGGCTCAGTGGGAAAACACCTCTCGGCCTTCTCTGTTCAAAAGGAAACTCTGCTCGGCGGGCTTGAGCCTGAGATCAAGAGACTTAAGTTCAAAGAATGAGCAGGCGTGCAATGAAAGGGAAACAGCGTGGTTCTCTGGGACTTTCAGGCAGACTCTTACATTAGAAGGGGCATCCCTCCCTTCCCCTTCCTCTCCTCCAGTCTGAAACACAGAACGTGACGGCTGGAGCTATCTGGACCATGAAGGGACTTTTGAGGATAGGACTCACGTGCTAAGATTGAGCAATAAAGATGAGGCTGGATCTCAGATGACCCTGGACTCACAGCATGAGTCGAGATTGCCTCATTCAGGCCTTTTTTCATGTGGGGGGAAAAAAAGGATTCTTGTGTGTTTTGGCCACTGTTTTTAAGTCCTCTGTTACTTGCAGCAAAATGCGGTTTCCATTTGATACAGCATGAGGCCATCATTTTGTGCATAGTTCAGTTCAGTTGCTCAGCCATGTCCGACTCTTTGCAACTCCATGAATCACAGCACACCAGGCCTCCCTGTCCATCACCACCTCCCGGAGTTCACTCAGACTCACGTCCATTGAGTCAGTGATGCCATTCAGCCATTTCATCCTCTGTCATCCCCTTCTCCTCCTGCCCCCAATCCCTCCCAGCATCAGAGTCTTTTCCAATGAGTCAACTCTTCGCATGAGGTGGCCAAAGTCCTGGAGTTTCAGCTTTTATAAATTTCAGAACTGTAGGCTGTAGAGGTTAATCTATGTATTTTCTTACAGGCTTGGGGTGGAGATGGGGCCAGACTGAAGAGGAACCTATATAAACTAGTACAGTACACTTAATTTCCTTCCAACCACCACCCTCAAGAGAGCCCGCTACACATGCCTGCAGCTGCCCTGCTTGAGGGCCCAGGCCAGTATGAAAACACCCCCCAGTTGTCTCTGTACCAAGACAGCTGGCTTCAGCCTGAGATCAAGAGACCTAAATTCAAAGAAATGAGAGAACCTTGGAAGACACAGCATGATTTTTAGAAAGAAAAGAGCCCTGGCGCCATCTCTGCCGTATTGCTTCACCAAGAGGCTGAGGAAGACACTTGAGACGTAACGAATCGATGCACACGTGGTATTTTTGTTTTTCACTTCCATTTAAACCGTTAATACGTCTCTGAAGTGAGGCTTCCTAGGTCAGCCGATCACCACCTTGAAAGTGAAAGTGTTAGTCGCTCAGTCGTGTCTGACTCTCTGCGACCCCATGGACTATAGCCTGCCAGGCTCCGCTGTCCATGGGATTTTCTAGGCGAGAAGTCTGGAGTGGGTTGCCATTCCCTTCTTCAGGGGATCTTCCCAACCCAAGGATCAAACCTGGGTCTCCTGCACTGCAGGCGGATTCTTTACCAGGTGAGTCCCCCCGGAAGCCCCAGAGCATTTCTTTAGTTGAAGCAGAAGCACTCTTTCCTCTACGAGAATGCACGCGTTCCCAAGGGCCTAAGTAAGTTCTAAATGGAAACATGAATAAACAAGCTAATGAATAAATGATTAAACTAACAAATAAAGGCACTCAAGACAGGGAAGGGGAGCAAGCCGGAGGGAGGCTGACCACGGACAGTGGCTGAGGAAGTCGGAGGAAAAACAGCTGGAAGCCCACCTTCTGGAACATCCCTCGGAGAAACCCAGCGGGTGTGGCCTCCCACGAACCCCCATGAAAGGCAGCGATCAAGCCAGGGAGGGTCGGAAGGAGACAGAGGGGCTTCCCTGGAGGGTCCAGGGGCTAACACTCCACACTCTCACTGCCTGGGGGACGAGTTTGGTCCCTGGTCAGGGAACTAAGATTCTGCATGCCTCGTGGTGCAACCGTAAAACAAGAATTCAATATGAAAAAGTAAATATTAATAAATTTAAAAGAAAATTTTAAGGACAAAAAAAAATCTCAGACTCAGGCAGCTATCTGAGAAACCCCATTTCCTCCTAGAAGCACCAAAGGCTGGGCATGTTTTAGTTATTTGGAATCCTAACACGTGAGCCTGCCGGGTGGCAAGGTGGGGACAAGCCTCCACGGCTGTGAGCGCTGTAACTGCGGGGGCCCCAAGAACAGAGGCTGACTCTGAAACTACTCTATCCATCTGGCCGATGACTCAAACCACAACTCCCCTCCTCGGCAGGGCTGCCAGATTTAGCAAATAAAAACACCGAACTTCCAGGTCCACTTGAATTTCAGGTAAACAATCTGTTTCAGTGAAATGTGTCCCAAGTATTGCATCGGGACAGAAAGATGCTTAAAAAAACAAACACGGATTAGGAACTCAAACTGACCTGGGTGTCCTGTGTTCTTTCTGCTGACCCTACCCCTTTAGGGCTTAAACTTCACTAGAACCTTCCACCACGCATGAAAGGAAACTCGCCTGTGGCCTAGACACCTCACCATCTCCTTCTCACTGTGATGGGGGTGGTTCCTTCACACACGTTTTAAGAAGCTCCCACTGTGTGATGAGCCCCGAGCTGGGACTCAGCCGCACCACCAGGTCCAAAGCAGAGCATCCCAAGCCATGCGGGTGTTTCTAAGCAGAAGGACTTGAACATCCAAAGACCGTAAACCTCGAAACCTCGTCAGTCATCAACGTCTCAGTGTGAATAAGCCCATCAGAGCCTTAGATGGGAAGTCTTCCTGGAAGGGAAACACGGACATGAGGTCTTACTGGGCGGGGGGCGGGGGGGGGGGGGGGAAGCGGAGAGGAAAGGAGCACAGAAGGGCAGGCAGGGGGCATCCCCAAGTGAGGAAAGGTCAGTCAAAATGCTCTAGAGGAATGCTACCATTGGCTGGGGACCAAATCCTGTTGCCTGGCAACATAAAAGGCCTACTCACGTTGACAAAACTGGTAGCAAGAATACTCTGCTACCCATCAACTGAGAAGCCAGTCACCCTGCTGCTGCCTCCGAGGGAAGGCCCATGATTTACAGGAGGGGGCAGAGAAGACAGATGAGAAAAAGAGAACCGTTCAAGGAGGCTCGTGGTTTCAGATTCAGCGCAGAACTCCACCCCTGCTGGTCTGCGGTGACAAACCGCAGCTGTCAGCTTCGAGCAGCACTTACAGGAAGCAGGCAGGCCTCAGTGAAAGGCCACTAGAGGAAAAGGGACAGTCCCTGGGAAGACCCCCAACCGACCAGGTGTTGGGGGACAGCGCTCTGGGATCACAGCTTGCCACCAGCCCCGATCCTGGCTTCCTGCCACCCTACCAGGCAGGAAAGAGTCAAATGCAGGTAAAGATGGTCCTCGAACCATGGGAGACAAAACCTCAGGTCAGCCCCCTCCCTCCCAGCCATCAGCCAGGGGAGAACGTCCATCCGTCCATCCGACCGAGGCACGGCCAGGTCAGCAGGAGGGAGGGCAGCTCCAAGGGGAGTGGAGGGCATAGACCCTTCCCAAGGGAGCCTGGAGACCCGCTGTCCATCAGGAGTCTTCACCCTGGGTCAGGGGGGCCACTCCTCCTCCCCCCACCCCCCAAACCCCATCCCGACAGGAGAGTCGAGGCTTCCCAAACACAGCTGCTCCTTCCCCGGAATCAGCCACCAGGAGTGCAAGGCAGGACCTGGTCCTGCAGGCCCGGGAAGGTCAACAGCACACCCCCCGCCTGCTGTAAATCCCCAGCCCCGTCACCCAGCCCTCAGCCCGGGCGCCCGGGGGACGCAGTTCCCAGGACCCAGGCTGCAACCACCCCGTGGGAATGTGGCCAAGGACGTCAGTGACCCAGACCTCCTCACCCGGGCCCCCGGGGAGCGCTGCCCACCCCAGGCAGACATGGGCTCAGCAGAAACACAAGCAAAGAGGACCCAGGGAGGCAGGACGGAAGGACACTGGGGTCCCAGTGGGGGAGGGAGTTTCAAAGGGCCCAGTCGTTGGCAAGGGCCCCCCAGTTACCCCAGGGCGGCAAAGGCAGCCCTGCAAGTCAATCGCTTCTCTTACCTGCTCCCCCTGGGACGTGCCAGGCTGTGCTCAGGCCTGCCGACCGCCCCTAAATGCTGTTGAAGCGTCAGCAGTGGCCTGCCACCAGGAGGAGGGAGATGAGGGTTCAAACCCTCGAGTGTGGTCCAGACACTTTCCTTACCTCCCAGAGCCTCAGTCCCTGTCCCCTTCGCTGCCTGGCAAACCTGTGTAGCAGCTATGGGTTCATGCCCATAAGGGACCCACCCCTGGAGGCCTGGGAGCCCCGTAGATCCTAATAAAGGGGGGCTAAGGGAGCCCTTGATTCACCCAACTTCTCTAAGCCTCAGTTTTCTCCTCTGCAAAATATGTTTTTTAAACGTGCTACCTGGAGCTTGCGCAGCATTTGAGAAAGGGCCTGGGGTACAAAGAGCGTTGCAACTCTCCTTCCCCTCCTCCCGCCGTCCTTGACCTCTGACCACACACCGTCCTCCAGGTAAGTGTCCCCTCCATGCTGCTGACACCCAGCCCCCACCATCCAGCCATCTCATCCTCTGTCATCCCCTTCTCCTCCTGCCCTCAATCTTTCCCAGCATCAGGGTCTTTTCCAATGAGTCAGTTCTTCAAATCAGGTGGCCAAAGTACTGGAGTTTCAGCTTCCGCATCAGTCTTTCCAATGGATATTCAGGACTGATCTCCTTTAGGATGGACTGGTTGGATCTCTTCACTGTCCAAGGGACTCTCAAGAGTCTTCTCCAACACCACAGTTCAAAAGCATCAATTCTTCGGTGCTCAGCTTTCTTTATAGTCCAACTGTCACATCCATACATGACCACTGGAAAAACCATAGCCTTGACTAGATGGACCTTTGTTGACAAAGTAATGTCTCTGCTTTTTAATATGCTGTCTAGGTTGATCATAACTTTCCTTCCAAGGAGCAAGCGTCTTTTAATTTCATGGCTGCAGTCACCATCTACAGTGATTTTGGAGCCCAAAAAAATAAAGTCAGCCACTGTTTCAACTGTTTCCCCATCCATTTGCCATGAAGTGATGGGACCAGATGCCATGATCTTCGTTTTCTGAATGTTGAGCTTTAAGCCAAGTTTTTTACTCTCCTCTTTCACTTCCATCAAGAGGCTCTTTAGTTCCTCTTCATTTTCTGCCATAAGGGTGGTGTCATCTGCATATCTGAGGTGATTGATATTTCTCCTGGCAATCTTGATTCCAGCTTGTGCTTCTTCTAGCCCAGCGTTTCTCATTATGTACTCTGCATAGAAGTTAAATAAGCAGGGTGACAATATACAGCCTTGACGTACTCCTTTTCCTATTTGGAACCAGTCTGTTGTTCCCTGTCCAGTTCTAACTGTTGCTTCCTGACCTGCATACAGGTTTCTCAAGAGGTAATTCTCCACCTAGGGAAGGTCTTCTGCAAACAAAGCCAATGTCCAGATTTCCCAATAAAGAAGACACAGTGGGGATTAACATGGGAATTGAGGGTACTTGGCAGTTTCCCCTCATTGAAAACGTGATTTCCCTGCCGTTCAAGGTCCCAGCGCTCGCCCATCCCTTTGGGCTTGGAAGGCTTTCCATCAGGAACAGGTAAGGTAGCTGCCCTCTTCTTGCTCTCTGCCAGATTGCATCTTCACAAGCAACTGAGTTCTTACCTGCCCTGCCTGACGTCACCCTTCTATCAGCATCTCCCACATCCCCTGCCAACTAGCGGAGGACTGTTTGCCCCCATTGGGCATTTTTGAGGGTGGTGGTGGTGTTTTAGTTTTGTTTTTTAATGTAGCAGATTCACCTTAGAAAGGTATTCTTTGATGGCAAAATACATCTGGGGCAATAACTTACATTCTTTTTCTTTCATCCAATGCTTTACAGGAACTAACTTACAATCATCGTGCTAAACTGCAAAAATGGCCGTAACCCTTTGCAGGTGCCTTGCAGATGGAGTTTGTCTCTTCCCCACCTCTTGCATTTGGACAGGCCATGTGACTCACTCTGACTAATACATTAACAGATGCGATGCAAGCAGAGGCCTGAAAAGGGGCTGCCCTTTCTGCTCCTGGGGTCTCAAAGAGTCGGACCCGACTGAGCGACTTTCACTCACACTCACTCCCTTTCTGTTCCCAGAATCCCAGCACCATATGAAGAAGCCTGCCCTAGCCTGTAGGATAAGGTGCCTGTGGGCCAGCCACCCAATACCTCAGCTGACAACCAGCCAACTCCGTGACAGATAAAGCCATCCCAGGGGCCTCCCTGATGGTCCAGTAGTTAAGCATCTCCCTTGCAATGCAAGGGACACTGGTTCAATCCCCGGCCCGGGAATATCCCACATGCTGCAGAGCAAGTAAGTCCGTGTGCTGCAGCTACTAAGCCTGCATTCTAGAGCCCGTCCTCCAGAACAAGAGGGGCCACGGCTGTGAGGCGCTCTTACACTGCAAAGAAGAGCAGCCACCACGGGCCACAACTGGAGAAAGCCCGCCTGCAGCGCAACCCAGCACAGCCGAAAAGTAAATAAGCCTTTTACAGAGCAACCAACCCCCGGCCAACCCATTGGCTGACTGTATACTCATGAGATCAGCCAAAGGCTGAGATCAGAAAACTGCCCAGCAAAACCATCAGATAAATAAATGTACAAAGCCACTGAGTCTGGTTTGTTTCACAGCAAAAGCTAACTGATACACAACTCCATTTTTCTTTTGACCACGCTGTACAGCATGCAGGGTCTTAGTTCCACAACCGGGAGTGAACCCAAGCCACCTCCACTGGCAGCTGGTAGTCTTAAGCAGTGGACCCCCAGAGAAGTCCCTACAGCTCCATTTTAGAGATGAAGACACTGAGGCACCAACATTAGGCAGCCTGCCCAGGTCCCACAGCTATTACGGGGTAAACTGGGATTCAAAGCCAGGCAGTCTGGCTCGGAGGCCAAGCTTTGCCAGCTGTCCTACAGTTAAGTCAGCTAAGCTTCAAACATTTCCCCTCCCACTACCTCCCCAAAGGAGGTTAAAGGACTGGACGTGGGCCCCGTAAGTACAAAACGGGCAACTGTCAGCACTGAATGACCCTGACTACTTTGCATTTGTGCAGCACTTCAGAGTTGCAAAGTCTCCTGACACACTCAAACCATTTCAAAAATAACAAAGGTGGCCTGAAGGTTTGCGATCACAGGACTGGATCTGACTCACGGGAGGGAAATGAGCTGAATGACTAACACAGCGTGGTCTACACAGGCAGTGGGATTATCATTCAGCCTCAAAAAGGGATGAAATTCCAACACAGCCACCACGGATAAGCCTTGAAGACACGATGCTTAAGTGAAAAAAAGCCAGTCACAGAAGGCCAAACTCTGCACCAGTCTTCTTTCCTGGGGTACTTGGAGGAGTCACGACCACAGGCAGAGAAAGCAGAATGGTGGTCGTCAAAGGCTGGGGCAAGGGTGTGGTGGGGAGTGACTGTTTACAAAGTGCAGGCTACACCTCGGGAAAATGATAAAGTTCCAAAGATGGACGGTGCTGAGCACTGCCCAACAGTAAGAATGTACTTAATGTTACTGAATTGTGCACGTGAAAATAGTTAAAACGTTAAAACCTATGCTAAATGCAGTTTACCGTAATTTTTCAAGAAGGAAAACTATAACAAGGGTTGGGACGGGCAGCGACGATATGATAGGCTTGGGGCCACTGTTAGACTATTTAGACCCCAAGGAGCAGAGGCACCACGAAAGCACCGTTCAGGGCCAAGTCACAGGGCTCCACCCCCTCGTCAGAACGTCCCGGTCACACATGGAAGGCTAGACGGGCTGGCAGATACGTCAAAGCCACCGTAAAGACAAGCTCTGGCTCACAGACAAAAACCCTCAAATAAATCAAAGTCTGTTTCCTGCCCCGGCTCAACCCAGGGGAAAAAAAAAAAAGTGTCCTGCTTCCTCTTAGCAGAACCCAGATTAGGTTCTCAAGATCACAGGGCTGGATCTGACTCATGGTAGGAAAATGAGTTGACATCAGGAACAATAAAGTCAGTGCAAATTACTGATGAGCAGACACAATTTCTAATGGCCCAACAACCACAGATCTTTGCAAACTCTTTTTGGAAAACCAAGCTGTATATAAGTCTTTCCCTTTATAAATCTCCGTTGTTCCCCTGAGACTGGATGGATGGATGGATACAAGCATTCCAGACATCATAAAACCATAAACAGTATTACCTCTTTTTTATTTTCAAGAAAAATTGTGTGTATGTGTTAGTCACTCGGTCATGTCTGACTCTGCGACCCCACGGTCGCCAGGGTCCTCTGTCCATGGGATTCTCCACGCAAGAAAAAGGACATATATAAATATTAACAGGAGGTATGGGGACTTATTTTCTTCTGAATTTTCTAAAAAAAAAATTTTTTTAATGAAGCCTAAGGTCACATGGGGGCTCCCCGGGTGGCTTAGTGGGATAAAGAACCCGACTGCCAATGCAGGAGATGCGGGTTTGATCCCTGGGTCGGGAAGATCCTCTGGAGAAGGAAACGGCAACCCACTCCAGCACTCTTGCCTGGAAAATCCCATGGACAGAGGAGCCTGGTGGGCTACAGTCCATCGGTTTGCAAAAGAGTCGGACACAACTTAGGGACTAAACAACAATAACAAGGTCATCAGGGATTCCGTCATCAAATATTACCTTATTTATGTCATAAGAGGGGCTTCGCTCGTAGCTCAGCTGGTAAAGAATCTGCCTGCAATGTGGGCGACCTGGGTTCCATCCCTGGGTCGGGAAGATCAGCAGGAGAAGGGATAGGCTACCCACTCCAGTGTTCTTGGGCTTCCCTGGTGGCTCAGATGGTAAAGGACCTGCTTCTAATGCGGGAGACCTAGGTTTGATCCCTGGGTTGGGAAGACCCCCTGGAGAAGGGAACGGCTCCCCACTCCAGTATTCTTGCCTGGAGAATTCCATGGACTGTATATAGTCCATGGGGTTGCAAAGAGTCAGACATGACTGAGCAACTTTCACCTCATTAAGGCCGAAGGACACCTCCTAACTCTCATGGTCTGTGACCATCACTGTTCCCACAGCGATGAGGATGCTGAGGCTCTGAAGGTGCCTTATAACACACACTTGGAGGAGATGCTCTGAAGGCATCTCTGACACCATTGCCGCTACACACAGTCAGAGGGGCTTGTAAATATATACAGGGGCGGAGGTGAGAGCAGAGGGAGAGAACAGGGGGCCTCACTTTGCAGCAGCTGGAGGCAGGCCTGCCCCCTTCGCCACCAGGAAGGTCTGAGGACACGGACACACAGACAGACCCGGCCACCTGGCCAAGCCCAGATGGCCCACCGTCCACAGAGATGAAAGAAGGCACATCCGCGCCCAGCCTTGGCCTTCGAGGGCCCTGTTAGTTCCTCTGCCAGAGACCAAGGTCCCCAGAAGCTGAGGTGCAGGGGACACTTTGAGCCTTCTCTGCCCTTCTTCCTGCCCACTTGTAAGGAGGAAGGAACTTGCGGAGGGGATGGTTTGCAGGCATAAAGCTGGGCAGGATTCCCCGACATTCATCTTGGGCTCTGCCAGCTGATGGAGAGCGCTCAGCCCCAGGGTCAGTACCGTGTCATGAGGCCTGACGACTGCGCGGCTTGCCCACGGGACTCGGTCACCGCGTGACCACGGCTCTCACCGGCCAAGAGATGAGAGGGAAGCACAAAGCCAAGATTCACGACTGGCCAGCAGGAGTGCCCGCCCAGCCCAGCTCCCCGCTGTCTTCCACCTAGGAGGACTGGGTGCAGAGAAAAGGGAGTGGTGTGGAATCTATTCCAGGTGAGTCAAGGCCAACTGGGGACTCACCCACCAAAGCAGACTTGGATCAGCCCAACCCAGATGGAGCCGGATTTGCCAGTCGGTCACCTAGCCACACGGCAGGGGAGAAGCTGCGCGGAACGCAACAGTCAAAAAGGAAAGCTCGGCATGCTAAGGGAGGGCTGGGAGGAGCATCTGGTCAACCGCTCCTTCACTTACTGGCTCATTTGCTCCTTCTGAATGCTGGCACTGCAGACATGGAAACGACCCAAGCAGACCAAATTCTCCAAGTCTGGAAATTTCTCTAAGACCAAATTCTCTAAGTCTGGTAGTGGGATTTCACTACCATAAACAAGTGGATGGTAAGAGGTCACAGGGTGAGAACTGCTGTGGAGAAAAGGCCTATCAAGGAACAGGGTTTGGGGTGATGGAGATGGTGGGCTGGCAGTTATCATTCCAATGTGAGCCCAGAAAGGCCTCATTGATTAAAAAGAAAAGAAAGTGAAGTCGCTCAGTTGTGTCCAACTCTTTGCGATCCCGTGGACTGTAGCCTACCAGACTCCTCCATCCATGAGATTCTCCAGGCAAGAGTACTGGACTGCGTTGCCACTTCCTTCTCCAGGGGATCTTCCCGACCCAGAGATCAAACCCGGGTCTCCCACATTGCCAGCGGATTCTTTACCCTCTGAGCCACCATGAAGTGTTATCTGAACAGAAGCCTGAAGGAGACAGGATGGACCAGGCAAATCCTGCCGTTAAGACAACACACAGAGGGACGCGCAAGTTCAAAGACTCTGAGACAGGATGAGGTTTGGCATCAGCTCAGCCGGAAGAGGTCACCGCCCATCAGCCAGGGCTGACAACCTGAAGGGCCCACCTCAGAGGCCCCTGAACACAGAGGTCCCTTCAGCAGTTCCGCTCCAAAATCTCAGTGCTGGGGACCCAGTGGGAAAACTCCCAGTGGGGACACCACTACCAAGGGTCCAAGGGGATGCTTTCACAGGCCCCTGCAAAGTCCCCTGATGGCACGGGGACCTCTGGGGCCTCAAAAGGACCAAGGATTCAAGTGACGGAACCTTTCAGAAGAGGGGATTTCGTGCCCTCCTCAGGACTGACCCAATGTTTATAGTATCAGAAACGTCTCCTCCAATTTAAACAGAACCCTTCACACTATGAGGTCAAGACCACTACCACCCTGGGACATGGTGGGTGAGACCCGTCCCCCAGTAGGGGGCACCTTGAAGGCTGTGACACAGGGCACCCTGGAGGGGGGATGCCTCAAGGTGGGGGCTTCTGGGGACTGGTGAGCACCTTCTGGAGAAGGACTTCTTCTCCCTGGAAAGCTGAGGGCCCAGGTGGAGCGCAGAGGGAGGAGGAGAGCAGAGTGGCTGAGACGCAGGCTTCTCGCAGGCCAAGGCGCCCGGGCCCTGTGACGTCACACAGCCCAGGGCAGCAGGCCAGGGAAGGGCGGGTTTCAGGCCGCTCCGTCCAGGAGCCAAGGCAGCGTCTGCGTCTGGTTCCAAGCAGAAAGCTCGGCTCAAGATGCGGAGCTGCAAAACCCAAGCCTGCAGCGAGGATCTGGGCAGAACCACCAAACATCCAAGGGCTCCCTGCTGAGACGTCTGCAGGGCACCTGGAGCAGGGCCAGGAGACGGATGCCCACGTCCTGGCCCCGGGTCCTCCGTGGCTCATCTTACTGCATCCCTGGGGCTCCCCTTCCCAAGGGCTCCCCTTCACCTGCTGCCTCCCCACCTCCAGGCCCAACAACACGCGTTGCACACGCAGAGGGGGCTCACAGGGGCACCCGCCCTCACCGAGCATCGGGTTACAGGCAGAGACTCGGGGAGGCAGCATCTTCCATCACCAAACGCACGGCAGGGACAGGACCTCACTATGGACCAACTCCTGAGCCCTGGGGGTGAGCCGGCCAGCTCTGCCGTGTGCTGGGAGCTCTCTTCCTTCCTCCTCCTGGAGCCGCGACCTGAGCCCAGGAGGTCCTCACGCCATGACAATCCGCGAGGACACCCTCTGAAGCCGGCACCCCCAGCGGCCGCCCCCCTTTCTGGTCTCAGGTCCTCTGTCGCGTCTGTGCTCTCGGGACAAAGAACCAACATTTTAAGAGAGGGAAACGGTCAGCTCCTCCCGAACCTGGAAGGAGAATTCGAGGGAAGGAGCATTCTTCCTGGGGCTGACAGGCAGTCACTAGGGAAGCAAAGGACAAGCCAGATGTTCTAATCATAGCCTCCCGTCCACGTGAGCTGGCCTGGCCGCCTGGGAAGTGGACCAGGTACCAACTCCAGCAGCGAGGCACTGCCCAGTGACCCTGCTCAGTTGTGTCTGACTCTTTGAGATTCCGTGGACTGCAGCCTACCAGGCTCCTCCATCCATGGGATTTTCTAGGCAAGAGTACTGCAGTGGGTTGCCATTTCCTTCTCCAGAGAGAAGAACTTAACCATCTGAGCCACCAGGGACGTTATAATACATTGTTAAAAGCTCAGTCACGTCCGACTCTTTGATACTGGAGTGGGTAGCCTATCCCTTCTCCAGGGGATCTTCCCAAGCCAGGAATCAAACCAGGGTCTCCTGCATTGCAGGCGGATTCTTTACCAACTCAGCTATCAGGGAAGCCACTGGTGGCAACATCCAAATGCCAGCACCCACACAGCATTAACAGCACTGAGAGCAGGAATGAAGGCAGGCTGTGGGGTGAGAAACCAAGGCACCATCTCCAAACGCACCTCCTGACGAAGTCACAGCTCTCCTGTGCCCCGGCCTTCAGCAGCGGGGCCTGGAGGTCAGAGGTGCCCAGAGCCCCGGGCAGGGCAACAGGCAGACCGGGCGCTTACCTGCCTCGCCACCCTCCGAGCCTCCCAGTAGGGCTTCGAGTCCTCCACGGCCTTGCCGATCTTCTTCACCAGCTCATCCAGCTTCACCGTCGCTTCCACCAGGACGGAGCGGAACTTCTGACGGATGTCCTGCAGACAGGAAATTGAGGACAGAGTTCAGGCTTAAGGAGCCTGCGGAAATCCACTCGACTTCCCCAGAAGCATCTGGAAGGGCCTCCACTCGACCGGGAAGCCTGTGTGTACAAGCCCGTGTCAACAACAACAGCCCCCGAGAGAATCTGGTGTGATACTGTCAGCATCCCAGCACCTGTGCCGGCTGGTATGGCAGCCCCCCAGCTGTACGTGGCTACTGAGCACTTGACTCTGGCTAGCGAGACGGACAGAAGGAGCTTTTCACTTAGTTCATTTTATTTAGATATGCTTAAACAATCAATGAGGCCATGACCACCGTATCAGACAGAGCGGGTTAGACCGCAAAGCTCCGTCCAGGGGAAGATGCCTAACCCAGTCACCCCAGCAGTTTCAGCCCAAGATGATGGCAGCATTCATCACTCACCCATGGCGTCCCCAGTCCTGTGACACGGTCAACACTAAACAGTGCGTGCCAACTTCCAGCAGGCCAGATCCCGCGCTCTGCCTTGGGCTTGGCCTCTGCCTTCAGGACACCTCCAGTGCGGGGGGTGAGATGGGGATAAACACAGCCCACCCCCAGAGAGTGTGCGAGGATGGGACCGGCACAGCTGGCGTGGGCCCCAGGACCCAGAGCCTCAGCAGGCCAGGTAAGGGGGCGGGAGACTCGCCCTTAGAGGGGACTCATGCGGAGCTCCCAGGCGTACCATCTGCACGGAGGCCTGAGCACGGATGGGAGGAGGGAAACACTGAGTCCAGAGCAGCAACGGAGCCACACCCACAGCGGAGGGGAGGGACCAGGCTGGCATTTTCCAGAGACTGCAGGAAGCTGGACGTCCAGAATGTGGGGAACGGCCAGAGATGAGGGTGGCCACCCCCTCCGGAGACGCTACAAGCCATGTGGGCCTGGACAGGCGTCTGGGAGAGGGGAACAGGGGGCGGGCGGCACCAGGCTTCACCACACCATCAAAGTCAGGAAACCAGGTCCACGGATGCCCCGAGGAGGAGAAGAATCACAAAGACAGTCTGGTTCCAGCTCTAGGAAGACACTGGAAGGGTCGGTCGGGGCTTCAGAGACCCAGTCCCCTCCACCCTTCCTCCCCCAGGGAGCTGGCCTGGCACGGCCACAGCCTGGGGAGTCTGCATGCGCGACGTGGGTACTGGGAGAGGAGGAACAGCACATGCTCACCAGCCACGGGGGGCCCCCTAGAGCAGCCGGCCACCCCGCTGGTACACTGCAAAGGGGCTGCCTCACTATCTGAAGACTGCTTCTAAGCAGAAGATTATATGGACCTCGTGGGTCACTGGGATAGCTCACGGCGGGTCAGGAAGGCCCCAATCACGCCTAACTTGCTCTCCCCGCATCATTTCGCGCTTGAGCTTTCTAGGTGGGTTTGAAACATACAAACATGGCCTTTGTCTTACACGAGCGTCTCAGCCCCTGGGCCCCCCCCAATCCTGTATCCGGGGTCCCTCCCCCCAGTCCTGTGTCCTCATCATCAGAAGCTGCTCCGCCTTCCCTCTTCTCTGACCAGGTCTGCAGTCACGTGCTTCAGCTACAGCTGCTGAGGACAGAACAAGCTAGACTTGTCCTCCCGAGGACACACCGCGCACGCGCGCGCGGGCAGCCCGGGGACAAGCAAAGCCCTGCTGAGCTGCTGTCGGGCTTGACTTGCAGTCCGTGGGAGGCAACGTGTTGGCTGCAGCTCCAGACTTTCAGCAGAGAGATGGAGCTAAACCGGGTTTAACCTCTTTCTGCAAGCTCTGATCAAGTCACTTCTTTACGCATCGTTTTTATTACCTATAAAATGGTTCTTTTCCATCTCATAGGGAGGGCTGTTAGCTCCTAAGAGCTAACACCTAGATCGGGCAACACAGGGCCCCCATTCCTACCTGGCAACCAGGGGCTAGAAGTAGAGGAGAAGGCACCCCTTAGAGACGGTCCTTTCCAGCCCCGTGCCCTGTGCCTGAGCCACGACCAGCCCAATTCACCCGCTGACCTCCCCTCTCAGCCCTCGGAGACTTCTGACTGCCCAGAGCTACTCCTGGCACCAGTGACTGTAACAGCTTGGTGCCTAACAGCTAGCTCCTGGGCACACAGTAGGTACTCAATAAATGCACACAATGTTTTTCTCCCCCCTGGCATAAAGAGACCATGATTCTACAAGGGGGTGGCTCTGAGGGGCAGCTGACCCAGGAGAAGAAAACCTGCTTCACAGACACATCCATGCACACAACTGCATTTCCAGGCCACAGGCAGGAAAACCAGGGCCCAAATCAGTCGGCACATAACCGGGGGTGGGTGAGAGATGGCGGGTCACACCATCTCTCTCCATCCTCTCTGGGAACTGAGAGTCGGGCCCCAAACCAGGAGCCCACGGACCCACAGGCTTCGTGCCCTTGGCTGTATGCTATATACTAAATGGAAAATTAACATAATTTATCCATTTCAGGAAAACTCATATAATTTTATTTTAATTTAGATTCCAAAGTCCTCATAAAAAAACGAAATTTTTATTTTTTTTAAATCCGATGATCAGGCAACACTGGGCCCCCATTCCTATCTGGCAACCACTGGTTAAAAGTGGAGAAGACAACGCTTAGAGATGGTCCTTTCCGGTTCCCAGGCCCTGTGCCTGAGCCATGCCCAGCCCACTTCACCCACTGACCTCCCCTTCCCAGCCCTCAGAGACTTCAGATTTGCCCAGAGCTACTCCAGGCACCAGCGATTATAATATAAGCCACCTACCTGCGTGAAAGCGCATGCAGGGAACAGATGGCCAGTCTCCCATGGGGCAGACACAGATGCTTTTACCCGCCGTGTGTGCAGTCACTAACAACGTTACCAGCTAAGGCGCTTTGGTCGCTCTTTCTTTTTAATTGAAGGACAGCTGACTTTCAGGGTTGTGCTAGCTTCAGGTATACAGCACAGAGATCGAGTTGTACCCACCTATCTCTTCTTCCCAGATCCTTCTCCATTCTAGATTACTACACGATACTGAGTACAGTTCCCCGTGAGGGCCATGGGCGTGATCCACACTGTACCAAGAGGGAAACTGAGGCACAGCGTGACCAGGGAGGCTGCCCAAGCTCACAAAGCTGGGAAATGGCAGCGCTAAGATTTGACTCTAGACTTCCTCAAGTGGTAAATAAATAAGCACCACCTAGCGCGATAGATACTAAAGACCTCGGGCTACACGCTGCAGCAAACACACCCAGGACGGCCACACCCAGAGAGAGTCATCCCAGCCGGGGCTTGGAGAGAGGGGGATTTCACCAGAGAGAGAAGGGGGCATCGCAGCTAAAGGACCAGCAGAGCCAAGGGCAGCAGATGGGAGGGCTGGCGGGAGGAAGGCCACGGGAGCCACTCCCAGGCTCTGACCTCGATCCCACGTGCATGGGGAGACTGGGTACGTTTCTCAAGTGAGCCTCCATTTACCCCCCAAGCGCCTGCCGTCAGTGATGCCTGAACACCACTCTGCCTCTTCCCTGGGGGGCCCGTGGTTAAGAATCCACACTTACATCACAGGGAGGGCAACGTGTGATCCCTGGTCAGGGAACTAAGATCCCACAGGCTGTACGACCAATAAATAAATAAATGGATATGGACAGAAAAGAGTTTTGTTTTGTTTTGTTTTGTTTTTAAAGAAAAGTAAACCTTGGGACCCTGAACAGAACTTTCCAGGCCGCAACAATGTACATGCTGAAGGCTGATTGCAACTTGGCCCTGCCGGGAGGAAGGGGGGCGGGGCAGAGGAGGAAGGAGACTGGAGCCTCCTCTTCCACAGCGGCATGGTGGGGTAAGAACTGAAACGAAACCATCAGGAAGCAGCCACGCAAAGCCTGCTGTTTAGAATGACGGAAATAAATACCTAAATTATCAGCTAAAATACGTTAAATGGATCAATTGAATTGCCTCTATGAGAGGGAAATACGGGGCTGGGGTGGGAGGATCGGATGCTAGTTGGGAGGGGTTGTTTTGTCTTGTTTTTTGCCCTTTTAAAAATTTGTAGGAAATTATCACAGTGTATTTGTAAGCAGAACCATCCGCAGATCAGATCTGGGTTGGGGTCCCCACGTGAATCTGGCAGGCAGATTCAGGGACCACCAGCCTGGTCGAGCGTGTGACCATCAAAGGCTGCTGAGTCCAAGAGATATCATTTGACATTAGCGTCTCCCTCCATCAAAGAGGCTGTGCTGCCAGGGATGACGACGCAGGGCTGGCTAGCAGCCAAACAACAACAACTATTCATCCAAGACGTGTTGTGTTAAGCGCTCAACACAAAGCCAGCCTTCTCCCTGATAAAAAGAGAGCGGGCCTAGTTCTTCCACCATTCCAGAGGGGCACAGCTGTCCGAGTAATAATTCACCATAAAATCCTGAGGTGTGGGAGCCCACAAAACCAACATCTTCCCTGCTTACCCAGCATAACAGCCCTGATTTTATTGGACCTCACCCTGGTCTCAGAACTGATCCCATGCCTGGCCATCAATACAGGATACTTCAGTGATTGTTGAGGGAGGGCACGGGATCCATCAGAATCAGTAAGGTTTCATTCTGGGACTTTGCTAAAACTGTTAAGGGGAAACTTTTTGTACTGAGCTGGCTGAGAAGACGGAATAAAAGCTGGAGCAGATGGCAGCCATCCTGGCACCATGGGGGAGAGCCCACCAGAGGTAGGGAGGAAAGGCGTCCTAGTGAAACTTTGAGCTTTTGGACCTAGCAATGCTTTATAGTCTAACCCTAAACTCCACTTCCCCCGAGCCAAAATGGCACACACAGACACACACAATCGTCACCCCTGTTTCATGTTTTCAGCTAGTTGGAACTGGATCTCTGTCCTTTGCAACTGAACTAAGTCTCTTACAAAAAAATACTGAAAACTACTGTATGCCTTAAGGTAGCCATGCTAATGTACTCAGGGAGGGGAAGGTCAATCACAGTCTATAAGTGGCCAAGTTCTGTAACTAAATACAGGTAATTGCTGGAGGGCTTCTGCCCCAGACGGTAAAGCCACACGCACAAGGAGCTTCTGGGGAACTTAATTCAACCCATTTGGTAGAAAGAATTTCTCTCTCTCTCTCGCTCCTTTTTTTTCCCCCAATTCATCTTAAAGCCAGCTGGCCACAACTGAACTTGTACTTTTTGCCTTATTTCCTGGTTCGAGAAAGGACTCCACCATGGTTCTCTGTCACCGACAATTACAAGCAATGTGTCCCAAGATCAGAGTTGGGGCTGCTTCCTGGGGTGTCCAGGGAGGAGAGCCAACTGTTTTCCCTGCGCTAAGTGATCCACGGATAAGTTCAAATGACATCTCTGGAGAATGAGCAGACCTTTCACCGGTCAAGAAACATGAGCCACACACCGGCCAGGGGTGTTTACCAGCGGGTTCTTTTTTAGATCAGCATTTGAAGGAGTTCTGAGCCATCCCTTGGCTTGGATGAGACCTCAGAGCTTCCGGTCTGAAAACTGTGCCACGTCCATTAGGTGACTCAGACTGAGGGCAGTTTATCCAAGCAAAGAACTGCTGAGGATGGCACAGTCTCCCCGTGTGAACGTGTCAGTGTGTCAGAAGCACGGCCCTGGACCAGACACGAAACCCTGCCACACGAAGCCTGCACCACGGTGCCTGGGAAGCGGCGCGCAGGGTGGTCACACCGGGGACAAGCCCTTTTTTCTGGCCAACCCAGCCACCTAAGCCTCAGTGATCTCGCCTGGAAGCTGAGAAGGGCAGCCTCTCCCCTTCACAAAGGCCTCCCCAGAACCTAGCGAGGTGAGCAAAGGACATCAGGTTTTAAAAATAACTGTCCTACAAACTAAAGTCACCAAACTTCAAAAGGTCCCGAGTCATGCCCCTTATAAACACACTGCTCTCTGCTTGTGGAAAGATTTTGCAGGCATGCTCCGAGCCTCACAAAGACCCTGCAGGACAGCATGGCCAGGCTCAGCAAGAAGATCCGCAATCCCCAGATAAGAGACCTCGGCCCGGGAGAAGGGCTGGCCTGGCCCGAGGTCTCGCACGGGGAGTGTCAGTCTACAGAGCATCCACAGACCCCACCTGGCTTTCCCTAGCCCGAGGTTCTCAAAGTTTGGTCCAGGGAACACAGAGGTAGGGGTCGGGGGTTCCCGGAGACCTTTTCTGGGACTCTGCTCGGTCAAAATCATTTTCCTAATCAAATTCAGTTTAATTTGCCTCTTCCACTTTTGTTCTCTTGTGACTGTTCAGTGGAGTTTTCCAGAGACTGCGTGATATGTGCCATCACGAGAACGAAGAATGCGGGAGCAGAAATGAGAATCCAGCTCTCCTATTAAGCCCAACAGGAAGGAGACTTGCAAAAGCCACAGAATGACGGCCTTCTTTCCACAATTTTTTTTTGGGAGGGTTTGGGACAAGTTATTTTGGTAAGATATACATGCAATAGGTTTATCACTGTCACTTTTAATGAATGAATACAGTTTTAAAAATAAAAATTTATTTTAAAATGAATACAGTTTTTAAAAATGGGTAATAGATGCTACCCATAAAAACAGAATCTCTCTGCAATGCTCAGCGATCACATGGGCACGAAAGGAACCTGGGGCCCAAAAGCGCCAGGTCGGCTGGTGGCACCAAATCACACCTGCCCCACCCACACCCTGGGCCGCCCTGCAGAGACCCGCAGAGGGGAACACGGGCGTGTGTTCAGTAACAGCGAAGCAGCTATTCCTTCTCAGGCCCTCCCCTTCACCCCTTCTGATTTCCCCAAGGAGAAAGCCTGCATTTGGAGCCACTCTGCTTCTTCACATTTGCTCATCTCCCTTCTAAGAAAGTCAGTTGGTCAGGCTCAGAGCCTTCCTTGGAAAGGGAATCTGCTAAGAATTTGATAAGGAAACTGAAACAACCACTGGAAATAAGAGACTGCTGCTCTCAAAGTCAGCAAGCTGGGCTCATCCACGTGACTCTTCACTGAATGAAAACCTTGCTTTAAATGAAGTTATTGCCCTCTGATGGCTTTGCACTTATAGTCATTAAGTCTCACTTTCAAACAAAGGACAAATGTGAATCCAAGCGGGAAAAAAAAATACAGAGCAAGAATAAAGCAGAAATTATGGCAGAGGCAGAAGAACAAGCGATTTGGGATGTAAAGTCTCTGCAGCAGGAACGTTACAGAATTCCATAGTGCAAGGCACCATCAGACACGCTCTGACTTCCCAACCAGTTCTAAGGTAACCGACATGTTTTTAATGCTTCTACAGATCATGTTGTTTTTTCCCCCCACCCATCCAATCTGCTCTTTAAGTGCGCTTGTGGCAGCTGCTAAAACACAAAGAAACCACTTTCCTGGGGCTTTGGTGAGAAGGATCAAGCGCCCCCCAGGCTATCTGCAGAGCTTTCTGCAATACCGGAGAAGCTCTGAGTTTGCGCAGGGCTCAGCAGAGGCCACCGGCCACACGTGGCTAAATGAAAACTTGATGTGTGCCTAGCGCGGCTGACTGGATACTGTACTGAACTGTCATTTTTAAAGTAGAACTGGAGTCGCCCCACAGGGCTGGTGACTGCCATCCTGGGCGGCACGGGTCCGGCTCTTGAACCCAGATTCCACTCTGCGCTCCACCTGCAGGGATCCGGCCACGCTCCTGGGTCCCCTTGCTGCCTGCCCTCCTTCTGCCTCTCCTGCCCCAGAAGTGGCCATCACAACCCTGGGGGACAGACGGGCAGCAGGGACGATCTGATTTCAGCTCCGGCAATTTGGCAGCAGAGGCAGAAGCGGAAAGACCGTGCCTGGGGCAGAGCCAGGGTCTGGGGCGCCAAAGCAAGAGGGGCCCGGAGCTGGGAGGAGGGCAGAGAAGGGGTGCGAGGGCAGGAGCCCCCAGGGAGCCAGGCCCAGCCCCACAGGGACCACAGCACCCCTGCCCAGCACCGCACAGGCCCAATCACCCATCAGCAAGTTTCACCCAACCAGGGAGCCTGGGAAGACAGGGGCAAAGTGATGGGAACATACATGAAAAAAAAAAAGAAAGAAAGAAAATGGAGAGAGAGCACCAGGGCCTCCCAGTCAGGAAGCAGCAGAATCACAGCTAGAGACTGGTGCCCAGCTCCCCGCCTCTGCCCACCTTTCTGCCCCACCTTGAACCCCAACTTCTTGGGGCATCTCCCAAACCCACCTTCTTTAGGGACTGTGCCCCGCACGTAAGGAGGATCCTGCTGCCGTGATTCTGACATACGATCCTCTCCCGAGGGCCAGAATGGAAGCAGCCAGAGGAGGGCAAGACAAGGACACAGGTGCCCACGGAGAGGGAAGAGCAAGCAAATGAGAGGAGAGCAGGCGGCAGACGGAGGGTGCAGGAGACGACCTGGGACCCTGAGCCTGACTCTGCAACCACCCAGCCAGATCCCTTACCAACCCAGCCAAGGCTGCTCCGTAGGGGAGGCCCCCAGCACGGCGAGTCACCGTGCTGGGCCCACAGGTGCTGGGACGCTCGGAGCGCCTGCTCAAGGCTCTGCAACGCCCTTCCCTTCCCAGGGGTCCCCCTCCCTTCTGCCTTTCAAAAACCCGTCTTTTATTCAAGCTGCTTGAGTGGTTTGGGGAAAAGTGGAGGGGATTCTAGCCTCAGCTCCAGGTCCAGGGCAGGCCCCAGGCAGCCAGGCGGCTGACAAGGCCAGCCCTGCTTCCTCTTTCCACACCAGCACACAAGCTGTCCGGGTTCTGCACCAGCAAGAACTTCCTCCCACCGAGAGAGAAGAGGAAAGAAGCGGTGCTGGTCAGCATGCTTTCCTGTACAAGCTGGCCTCCTCCGAGGTGTTCAAGCATCTGAAAGCTTTTTTTAGGCCTAAGGGGAACCAAGTTCCTCCCAGGCACAAAGGCTGTGCTCTAGAACTCTGATTCAACTAGAGGAAGTTTCCAAACAAGCAGGTGAGGACCTCTCCCATCCCCAGGACACACAGCCGGCACAGCTACCCTGCCCTGGGACACGCAGCCTTGGCCAAAGTCAAGATGCCACTGCCATTTGCAGGCTGAGTTAAGAGAGTTGGTAGGTCTGGGAATGCAGAAAAGGCTCTTTTTTAAACATTTTTTATTTAAAATAGTTCAGACTTGGGGAAAATGAGGGTAAGATGCAGACATGATGGCCTTTAGCCTGAGAGTTTTCAGTGTGTATTTCTTAAAAATGAGGGCATTCTCTTACATAACCAGAGTAAGACAATCACAATCAGAAACTTAAAACTGATACAACACTACTAATCTGATCTGTGATTTTGTTCAAATTTTGACGTCCCACCAACATTTTTACAGTGGAAGTGTTAGTCACTCAGCTGTGTCCAACTCTTTGCAATCCCATGGACTCTAGCCCGCCAGCTTCCTCTGTCCATCACCAACTCCCAGAGCTTGCTCAAACTCATTTCCATTGAGTCGGTGATGCCATTCAACCCTCTCATCCTCTGTCATCCCCTTCTCCTCCTGCCTTCAATCTTTCCCGCATCAGGGGCTTTTTTAAGGAGTCAGTTCTTCTCATCAGGAGGCCAAGGTATTGGAGCTTCAGCGTCAGTCCTTCCAATGAACATTCAGGGATGATTTCTTTAGGACTGACTGGTTTGATCTCCTTGCTGTCCAAGGGACTCTCACGAGTCTTCTCCAACACCACAGTTCAAAAACATCAACTCTTCAGTGCTCAGCCTTCTTTATGGCCCAGCTCTCACATCAGAGAAGTAGATATTTTTCTGGAATTCTCTTGCTTTTTCTATGAGCCAATGGATGTTGGCAATTTGATCTCTTGTTTCTAAGTCCAGCTTGAACATCTGGAAGTTCTCAGTTCACGTACTGTTGCAGACTAGCTTGGAGAATTTTGAGCATTACTTTACTAGAGTGTGAAATGAGTGCAATTGTGTGGTAGTTTGAACTTTCTTTGGCATTGCCTTTCTTTGGCACTGGAATGAAAACTGACCTTTTCCAGCCCTGTGGCCACTGCTGAGTTTTCCAAATGTGCTGGCATATTGAGTGCAGCACTTTCAGAGCATCATCTTTCAGGATTTGAAATAGCTCAACTGGAATTCCATCACCTCCACTAGCTTTGTTCGTAGTGATGCTTCCTAAGGCCCACTTGCCTTCACATTCCAGGATGTCTGGCTCTAGGTGAGTAATCACACCATCGTGATTAACTGGGTCATGAAGATCTTTTTTGTATAGTTCGTCTGTGTACTCTTGCCACCTCTCCTAATATCTTCTGCTTCTGTGAGGTCCATACCATTCCTGTCCTTTATCGAGCCCATCTTTGCATTAATGTTCCCTTGGTATCTCTAATTTTCTTGAAGAGATCTCTAGTCTTTCCCACTCTACCCACTGGAGTGGGTAGCCATTCCCTTCTCCAGGGGAATCTTCCCGACCCAGAGATCGAACCTGGGTCTCCTACATTGCAGGAAGACTCTTCACCATCTGAGCCAACATCTTTCACGGCAAAGGAAGAAAAGGTATTTTTTCCTGGTCCAGGATGCAGTCCAGGACTCACACAGGATCTGGTTGTTAAACTCTCTCTAGTTTCCCGAATCTGAAAGTGTTCAGTATTTCACGGCCTTGATAGTTTTCAATAATATGAACCAGTTATTTTATAGAATGTCACTTTGGGAAAGACTCACTTTCAAATCACCCTTTTTTGTTGATGTTACACAGGCAGGAGCCACCAGAATGGAATCTAACCAATACAATAAAAAATATGTATGTTTAGGACTTTGCTGGCATTGCAGTGGATAAGAACCCGCCCAGCAATAAAGGGGACATGGGTTCCATTCCTGGCCGGGGAAGAGCCCAAAGCCACCCGGCAACTAAGCCCGAGCGCCTCAACCACGGAGACCGCAAGCTGCAGCTAGGGAAGCCGGCGGTCCTGGAGCCCGCGCTCCCCAGCAAGAGACGCCTGCCCACCGCAGAGGAGGCGCGCCGCCGCCCCCGGCAACTGGGGCAAGCCTGCAAGCAGCAAGGGGGGCCCGGCCCAGCCAAGAATACATAAGTACACTTTTAAACTATTCAAATAAATGTATTTTAAGAACTGTGAACTGTTAAAATATACATATATACATATTTAAATAGCCTAAGGTCCAAAGCACCACAAAGGAGAAAACCCTATAATCTTCAGGGATAAGGGTCAGTGGTTTGAGGCCTTGGAAGAGGGACAGAAGTTACATAACCACACACACACACGCTCTCTCTCTCTCACAAACATACACACACACTCACACACACATACACACACTCTCTCACATACATACACTCTCACACACTTATACATACACACACTCTCTCAAACATACACTTACACATTTACACACACACTGATACACACTCTCACAAACAGACACACACATACACACACTGACACACACACTCTCTCATAAACATACACACTCACACACTTACACACACACAAAGCTGAGAAGGCTGACAGGACTTGCTGCCGTTTCATTCAGGGCCAAACACGTGTTTCTAAACCCACAGGATTCTTTATGTGAGAGGAGGCAGGATTGCTGAAACGGTGGCATTTTACAAGAGTTCAGCCACAAGTGAACTATTTTCCATGTCTACGCTGAGAGGCTTAACACATTTCCTCAACCTGAAGCCCTACTTTTTCCCCCACGCTTGCAAATATCAATCTCAGATGGATCATGAAGCTAATTCACACACTTATCGGGAGTGACGCGTCAGCCACGCATCAGGTGGTCCTGCGTCACAGGTCTGTTTCAGAGTGAACACAACTGTGGGCATCAGGGTGGTGTGGCGAGTTCAGAGCCGGCCTCGGGGGCTCCGGGGACCAGGCAGCACAGCCTCCCTGGAGAGCACGCGCCCCCGCCCGGCACTGCAGGCAAGATGCTGCCCACTCCTCCTGGAGGACCTTCCTCCTGACACAGCTCACGGAACAGAAGGAAGGGAGGGCGGAGGACACAAAAGAACCAAAGTTAAAAAAACTCTGCTGCTGCTGTGAGAGACGTGGAAGGACCCAGAAGAAACGGCTGAAAACGTCAAAAGAGGCTGCTTCTAGCAGATCTGGAAGCGGGAAGGAACGCGGCAGAGGACTTCCATCTTCTCAAGGGCTTTTCTTCGACTGTGCACAAGTGCGGCTTCAATAAGGATCCAGGTTTGGCCGCAGCACGGATTCACCTACGTTTTTTATTTCCCCGTGATCAAGACTGAGGACGACTCAGCCCATTCAGCGTATTGCTAGATTCAAATCAAAATCTGTCCTGCCAGTAAACTGGTACAGCCGCTGTGGAAAAGAACATGAAAGTTCCTCAGTCAACTAAAAACAGAGCTGCCACCTGACCCAGCAGTCCTACTCCTGGGCATATATCTGGAGAAAAGGAAAACTATCATTCAAAAAGATGCATGCGCTCCCTGTGACCACAGCAACGCTATGGCCTGGAAACGACATGAATGCCCTGCAAAGGGGAACAGATAAAAAGACGCATGTGCAGGTGTTAAAGTGGGGCGCTTCCCAGGCGGCGCAGTGGCAAAGAATCTGCCTGTTTGATCCCTAGGTTGGGAAGATCCCCGGGAGAAGGAAATGGCAATGGACGGAAACGGCTTTCTCTTGTCTGGGAAATCCCACGGACAGAGGAGCCTGGGGGGTCACAAAAGAGACAGATGCAACTTGGTGACTAAACAACAATATATATGTGTGCATGTGTGTGTAGGCACGTGTATAACGTGTGTTTGTATATATTAATACACACAGTGGAATACTACTCGGCCGTAAAAAAGAATGAAACCATGCCATCTGCAGCCACATGGGCAGACCTAGAGATGATCGTACTGAGCGAGGTAAACCAGACAGAGACCAACACCATGTGCTATCATTCATAAGTGCGATCTACAATATAACACAGGGACTTCCCTGGTGGTCCAGCGGGCAAGATTGCTCTCTCACTGCAGGGGGATGGGTTCAATCCCTGCTTGGGGAACTAAGATTCCACAAGCCACACAGTGTGGCCCCCAAATAAAAGAATAAAAAGGACATCCCCGGTGGTCCAGTGGCTAAGATTCCACCCTCCCAAAGCAGGGGGCCAGGGTTGGATCCCCGGTTAGGGAACTAGAAGCCACATGCAGTAAAGATCCCACGTGGCACAGCTAAGACAGAGCACAACCGAATAAAATAAACAAGCAAAATATGACAGGAAGGAACTCGCCTACACAGAGAAACAGACTCAGAGGCACAGAGAACAGGTCCACGGTTGCCGAGGGGCAGGTGGGGTAGAGACAGGATGGAGTTTGGGATTAGCAGGCGCAAACTCTTACATATAATGGATAAGCAGCAAGGTCCTGCTGTGCAGCGCAGGGAACCATATTCAATATCCTGTGATAAACTATAATGGAAACGAATATGAAAAAGAATCTATATATATGTATAACTGAATCACTTTGCCATGTAGCGGAAATTAACACCACACTGTCAATCAACTATATTTCAATAAAACAAATCATTTTTTAAAGTCTCAGTCATTCACTATCAGGGATGGCAAAGCCTTTGCCCGTCATCTAACTCAGAGGCTGCCACTGCACAGAGCGGGTAACTGAAGCCTCCCTCTCACCACAGATGTATATCTGGCGAATGTCAGGGCAGAGACTGAACACCTGGTCCCCAAGTCCTAAATCAGCGTTCCTCCCCCTCACCAGCCTCGGTGGGGACCTCAGAGGATGCACCCTCGAAACCCACAAACACACATCTTAAAACTACTTCAGCGCCTGGGCTCCAGCCTCAGACTCCCGGATTGAAATCCTGGGTCTTCATCCCACTGGCTGGGTGGCCCAGGAGAACTGGCTTGGTCTCTCAGCCCGTGTCCCAGCACCGTCCTCAAGAGCTGCTGTGAGAACTAACCTATATAAAACCACTTCGGACAATGCTTGGAATGCAATCAGCTTTTGATAAACAGTAGTGATTTTTATGGAGGTGCTGTTATTCAATAAACAGCAACGGTTAGACAGGAAAGGACCACAGTTGGCTGAACACTTTACATGCTAGGTACGGGGGACACTTTACAATCATCACCTTATTTAATCCTTAACAGCTCTGCAAGATAGGTATTGCCATTCCCCCTTCCAAGAGAAGGAAATGAAAAACCTGGAAAAGCTAAAAACCTTGCCAAGACTGCATAGCTTACGAAGAGGCGGGGGGAGGATTCAAATCTAGATTTCCTGAAGGCCCAAGTCCACGCTTTTCCTGTATCAGCTCTAAAACAAGTTTTCTTATGCTTTTTCAATCCCAAGTTTCATAGCATTCAAGTACGATTTGCTTGAACAAGTTCCAACCGGGGCGGGGGGAGGGGGGGTTATGGATCCAATTTCTAGCAAACGCCTACAACACCAGGATCCTATGTCTGCAGTGGGAACACTAGCAAAATCCAGGGTAGGGGAAGAACGCAGCATGTCAAAAGCTGCCTGAGAGGTTTAAGAACCTTCCCCCTGAATTTATAACGTGTCTAGCTGTCATACTCCGGGGCCCTGGGCGCCACTAATTTTTTATAATAGGCGTTGAAGCCGCAGTGTAATATTCTCTCAGACAAAATTTTAAAGAAATGGGGCAAAGCAGCAAAGAGTCCCTTATGGCAGAAGCCGTGGCACTGCTCAAAATGGCTCGCTGTGGCTTTAATTGCTGCTGGCTGGTTTAAGGGTCACTGAGAGGAACAATCAAAGTCCTTCCTCTGCTGGCTGGTTAACCATTAGAGCAACTCGGCAAGGCCCCACGAACCATGGCTGTTCCTGAAGCCAATGGACTTCTGCTGGCTTCGGACTCAGTGTTACCACCCAGAGCATGGACCTTCTAAGGGGCTCAAATGCCTTGGCACTGACCCCGTCCAGAGATGGAGTGTAGGCCCGTCCTCCTGAATCTGCTGGGCTCCTGGCTGCCTGGACCAGCAGATCGCTGCGGAAGTGCCGCTGTGGGACCCCCAAGGCTCTGGTGTTTCCACCTGGTCATCCTGAGACACCCACTGGGGGCAGCCAGACGCCGCAAGGAGGTCAGAGCACCTGGGACCGCCAGGCTGGGGCAGGTGGATGGAAACAGGGGCCAGCTGAGCCCGCAGCCAAGACGCAGAATCCGCGGCCAGACACCATGGTGGGGGGCTCCTCAGACAACCGGCCCAGCCGGGCCTGCGGATGAGCGCACCCAACTGACATCGTGGCCACAAGTGCATGAGGCTCCTCTAGCGAGGACCACCCCACGGAGCTCACTCCAAATTCCCGATCCACAAATCATGGGCAAGAGAAAGCATTTGATTTAGGGTAAAGAAGTTTGGGGGTAATTTGTTAGATACAAATAGGAACTAGGACCATGAGGAAGGACATTTCTTCTTCAAAAAAAAGCTAAAAACCAGGGAGAAAATGTCAAATCTGCCTGTTTCAAATTTATCAGAATGAAGCTGAAGCTTTTTGTGTCAACAAAAGTGTCAGGTGGACAAAGACACCTGAACTCCGTTCATCATGTGGCGTGTGACTCTGACCCCACACGATAGGCATTTACATTAAGCGGATTCGGCTGCAGTGAGAATACACAGCAACAGGCACTCCTGTGATGGTCTTCCTGATGGCAATTCCTATCCGTCAGAGCAAACGCTAATGTCTCTTGGATAAGCCAGCAAAACACAGCATAGGAAAAAAAGTCAGGCCAGAAGAGATCAAAATTGTTTTCCATCTTCCTTTAAGGAAATGAAGGAGGCTGATTCTCTGAGCTCTCTAAGAGCACCTTTGCCAATATGCAAATGACCGTGAGACTCTTGGTTAAGATGTGTTGCATAGGAGGGATACAGCCTCTACTCTAGAAGCATCTACGTGGTGATAGGCAGATGAAGTAACTTTCAGAGACAGAGGGCTGGGTGAAGATACCTGGGATGCCTGCCAAAGGATGAGGTTCAAGAGATGTTTAATTCATCCAGCCAACACACACACACACACACACACACACACACAAATACACTGCTATGTTAAAAGTCTCTACAATAAATGCTCAGAAGGAAAAACAATAGTTCAACATTAAAAGGCTATAGCCCACAGGGACCCCTGCTCTCTGGCAACAGGGGGATCTGAAGATTCTCTCAACCATGGGGACGACAGTGCCGCCAACCCTCAGGGCCCGTCTTCCTTTGAGGTGACGACATCCTAGACACCTTGCAGTCAGAGGGAAGGTACCTGGATAACACTGGGGACACAGTCGGGTCCCTGTACTGCAGGTGCCCAGGTTCCCACAATGGTGCCAGGAAAGTTCACATACTATCTGCAGAACTGTTTAAAAGGAAGACAGCCGATGTGTTTTCAGACAGCAGACTCCATCTCAACACTGACAGCTATTTCTATATTCTAGCCAACAGCCTGCACTAACATCATTCTCCCTAAGTGACACTACAGTGGCTGACACTGTCCAAGGGCTATATGTACCTGCAAGTCTTTATCCATGCAGAAAGGATGCTACTACTCAAACCCATACACTAAGTTTGAATATCTAAACATTCTTAATACTTGGAATGTTTCCCACTGTTCTATCTTGGGGATTGTTTTGTATTGTTACAAATGAGGGTATCTTGGCTGCAAACAACCCTACAAGGCTTTTAAGGCTCTTTTCAAAGCTCCATGAATTACCACGTTGAGAATTTAACAATACAATAATTCACCAAGCAAACCCACCAACATCAGGACTTATTCACAATTAGGGCAGGCACTACCAATCTAGAAATTTTTTTCCTACCAGCCCTCATCGTTCCTAAAATTCCTTCCATGAAAATTCGTTTCTTTGATTCATAAAGATTTCTTTTTCTAATAGTGCTACATTCTCCACCCTTATGCCCTGCCTGTGAAAATGGTCATTGCAAATAATGCAGAAGACATTGAGAAATGAAAAAAATAAAATCCTCAGCATTCTTAGCAGTAACCATTAATAACATGTGAGGCTACGTGCTTCTGAAACTACGATACTGCTTACCCCAACCCCACCATCAATCAACCTGAGTCAAAATTTTTGCAGAATACAATGAACCAGAAAAGTGAAAAGCCACTGGGATGTCACAGCAATGTCAAACGGCAAAAAAAGAAAACCTTGTAAAATCTTACTCTCAATTTCTGTGGGCACTTCACCTTAATCGGTAACAAGCAGAGTCGCATCTGTGGACCATGCTCTGATTCTCTCTGTTCTAGACCCTTTGTTCCTCATATGTACATGTTCTTGTACTCCAAGTATATTTGCTTTTACATAAACTCTAGCATAGTTTTATACAACCATTTTTCCCACTAGCTTCTTTCCCACTGAATAGACGACGGCCATGCGTCCATATCCACACAGCATCCTATTCCGGTGTGAAACACTCTTAAAACTTGAGCATCTCCAAGCAGGGCAGAGTCCTACACCTCCATGAGCTCAGACCTTTGGGATGGAGGGGCTTGGGGGAGGAAGAGGTCACAGGTCGTGCTTTACGCCTCTGTGCCCGGGATCAAGGCTGCCCAGGCACGGCCCCGGGGCCGATGCAGTTCCAGAGCAGGCGCGAGGGAAAAGGGCCCTGCCCGTTCTGCGGGACAGTGTGTGCGGCAGGAGCCACGGCGAGTCCACAGAGAGTCTGGCTCTAACCGTGACTCCAGCCATTCATTCCCCAACTCACTGTGAGCAGGCACTGTAGGGGATACTGGGGCACAAAGATGGGGAGGCCAAGCCCTTCCTACCAGGGGCTGAGTCCAGGGCACAGGGAGCCAGGCCGGCACAGAAATGACCAGAAGACAGCCTGAGAGAGAGCGTGAGACCGGTAGCGCTGCTCAGACAGACTTCTGGAGCCAAGCCTCCAGAGACTCTGAGTCAGCAGGTCTGGGTGGGGCCCAGGACCGGGCAATCCTAACTTGGTTCTGCGGTGCAAGGACCACGCCTTGATGGCATTTCTCGAGGGCAGGGGTTCCCCACCCCCAGGCAACCCCGTCCCCTTTCCCCAGGACACTTGCAAGGCTGGAGATGTTCCTGGTGTCACAACTGGTCAGGGGGGCGCAGGAAGTGGTCTCATTTAGTGAGAGGATGCTGTTAAACCTCTTACAATGGACAAGACAGCCCCCCACAGCAAAGAATGTCAACAAACAGTGTCACTAGCAGAGCTGGGCAATTCCGTGAAAGCAAGATACTCAAGGCCTTGGTTTTATCAGCAGAACAGGGAGGATCGCCTTGATCACACACAGTCCTGCTTAGGATTCAGAGATGCAAAGTGCTTAGAACGGGGTCTGGCACATGGGAGGCACTTTTTTGCCATTACTACTATTATCAGCTCTCGTTACTACTGAAGAGCAGCTAGGAGACAAGGACATTCCAGGAGGGACACAAGTCCTTCCTGCAAGGACCCCACCACGCTACAGCCCTCGCATGCCCTCTCCCAGTAACAGCAGCAACGCTATTCACTGACGGCTTACTACACAACCATCCGTGGGATGAGGAAACTGAGGTTCAGAGGTGTAGAGTAACTTGCCCCAGGTCACACAGCCATCAAGGGACAGTCTGTCAACATCCATCCGCTCAAACATCAAGTGAGCAGCCACTATGTGCCAGGCAAACCTCAGGAGGAGACACAGCCTAACACAGCACAACTCAGGCGGAGAAACAGGTGATTTCCAGAGCCCAGATCTGCGGCTCCAGACCCCGCAGCGTCCATCTTGCTGTAATCCTGGCCCCACGAGCCCTCTCTCTAGCCCCTTGCCCGGAGCCTGTCTCTGACAAAGGGACCTCATGGCAGGGCCCTGGGGAGGAGGGCGGAGCATCTCGCTGGAACCTTCCCTGCATCCATCCTGAACACCCAGCGGGTCCCCCAGCTCCAGGCCAGCCCCGCATGCAGGAAGCCGCGCCCTCCCTGGGGCTGGGCAGCGAGCAAAGCCCTTCCACACACAACGTCTCCTCCTGCCTCAAGCCCCCCAGAACCCCCAGGCCACTCATGACTCCAATTCACAGACCTGGCGACTCAGGCTCCAAAGCAGCAAGTGCCCCCAAAAGTCAGCAGAACTCAGGTTCCAGCCACGGCACCTGAAGCCAAGATGTCCCTCCACACACCCCTTTCCCGTGACTCTGGTGTTTTATTTTCCCCCTGTGACTATAAAGGAGTACAAACTCAAAGCAAATAATTCAGAAAACACAGAAAAAATATAAAGAGAATACATGTCACTCATCTCTCCAGCAGATATAATAGCTGGCATGTAATTCTTCCAGATATGTTTATTCACATAAACATAATTTTTAGAATAGCATCATGATTCTAAATCATGAACCCATGCTCTTGGAACCTGCTTTTTCCCATTCAGATGCATTTCTTGATTAATAACAAGCTGGTCAACAAGTGAAGCCCAGATTCTCTCAACCAGTGCCTGGGCTCGGTATTCATCTGTTTCAGCAACATCCTACTGACAGTTAGGCGGAGTCACAATTCTCCAGCATTTTCAAACAAGGCTGCGGTGAACCCTGCTAGACCTGGATCTGTGCCCAGTTACCCCCTTAGGACAAATTCTTCCAAGTGCAATCGCTGGGTCAAAAGTCACAGACATTCCAGCAGCAACAAGGGGACTGTCACCCAAGCAGGCAGCCCTGAGTCCTACTGATCTGATGGCCAAACTTTGGGTCAGAGCTGGGTGCCCCAGAGGCCCAGAAAAGACGTCACACCCAGCTGGCTACCGAAAGGTCTTCCCCTCCGCAGGCTCCCCTCCCCGCCACGCCATCCAGGCTGCGGAGCATCTGCACAGCCACTCTCCACCCTCCCCTGCCAGTGGCCGGCTCCCGAAAACCCGAGTTCCCAGGCCTCGACGCCAAAGCCCCCGTTACATCAGAGCGCCCCCAACTCCCAAGACCCCGCCCGGGTCCCCCACTCTGTGGCCAAGGCCCCCGGCACAGGGAGGACCCAGCAGCATGAGCCAGAGCCACAGGAGGGCCTCAGGACGGGCTACATGGACGCCTCAAGGGTACTGCACCCTGCAACCAGATGCCCCCAGAGACAGTCAGCCTCACTGTGCAACACACACACACACATACACACACCACACACACACAGAGTCATGCAACACACACAACACACACAGAGACACACCACACCCAGACACACAGACGCACACACACACACCACACACACAGCATACACACAGTCATGCAACACACACAACACACACAGACACCACACACACATCACACACACCATACATACACACACACCACAGTCATACAACACACACACACCACACACACAGATGCACACACACCATACACACACACCATACACACACCATACATACACACACACCACAGTCATACAACACACACACCACACACACATACACACACACCATACACACACACCATACACACAGTCATGCAACACACACAGACATACCACACACACAGATGCACACACATACACACACACACATCACACACACCAGTCATACAACACACACACACCACACACACAGCATACACACAGCCATATCACACACACACACCACACACACACACAGCATACACACATACACACACACACCACACAGTCATATAACACACACACCCCACATAGTCATGCAACACACACACACACCACACAGTCATACAACACACACACCACATAGCATGCAACACACACACTACACACACACACACACACAAACACCACACACAGCATACACACACACATCATACACACACACACCACACCCATACACACAGAGTCATACAACACACACCACACACACTCACACAACACACATACACCACACACACACATCTTACAGAAGAAAGTGCTGGGTACAAAGAGATTCCAGCCTCACTCATGCAACACACACACCCACACACCACACACACACCACAAGCAACACACTCACACCACCCACACACATACACTTTATGAAAGTACAAAAAGATTCCAGCCTCACTCATTCAACAAACACACACACACACCTTAAAGGAGAAAGTGCTAAGATGTGGCAACACTGTCCTCTGAGAAAATAATCTCTCTTCCCCTGACTTGAGCTAGTAATTCATTAGGAAGAGTCCAGGCTGCTCCCAATTCACCCGCTCTTCTCCTCCCCCACCCCAACTTTCCAAGCTCGGGACAGTTTTTTTTAAAGAGAAACTGTTTGCTAGTTTTTGGCAAAGGAGAAGGTTGATGCTGGGTGCAAGCCTTCTGTGAGTCTGAGGAACACAGATGTCCAGAATTCGGATGCTTTTTCAAACCGCCTCCACCCAGGCACAGAGGGAAAGGAAGAGCACGGCCATTTACAATGAAGCGCCTCTGCCCCGCGGGGAAGGGCAGGCTGAAAATGTCAGTGTGCAATGGCTTTCCGAGCCAGAAACACGTGCGCGGGCAACTGGGCCTGGAGAGCCCTTCCTGCTCCTCATCAGCGACCATTTCACCCCAAGATGAGCCCACCTTCCGAGCAGCAGAGGGTAAGGAGACACTACACATGGCGGTGAAAAGCTAAGGAACTGGGTGTGGAATAGTACAAATCCTGATGACAGCGACTTAGAAAGTCCCTGTGCTGCCTCTAGTTTCAAACCTTTGAGAACAGGTCGCGGGGTTGGGTACACAGCGTCCAAGTGCATCAGCACATCTCCCGGCCTGCCGCACCCCAGGGCAAGGCTGTCACAAGCAGAAGGACGGCTTATCTTTCTCCAACCAGCTCCCCCCACCCCAGGGCACCGGTGCTCAGCCCAGGAGGCGCCCCTCCTTAGCACTGACTGTTCCTCTGGAGGGTCCTTCCCCGCCCCAGGCCTGCCCCCTTCAGACAGGCTTTCAGGGAAGCACACAGTGGGTGCTCAAGAAATACTCCATGAGTTAATGATTAAAGCTGATTAACCAATGCGCCTGTGGGAAAATACATGTGTTTTCTTTACTTGAAACATCAAGCTCACATTCAAGAGCCTCTCTGATTAAAGGCTGGGCTTCTCTGGTGGCTCAGAGGGTAAAGCATCTGCCTGCAATGCGGGAAACCTTGGTTCAGTCCCTGGGTTGGGAAAATCCCCTGGAGAAAAAAATGGCAACCCACTCCAGTATTCTTGCCTGGAAGATCCTATTGATGGAGGAGCCTGGAGGGCTGCAGTCCATAGGGTTGCAAAGAGTCGGACACAACTGAGAGACTTCACTTTACTTCAGAGTTTCTGCAATTTCAACCTCCTCTTTTGTGAAACGTGCTCTTTAAATAGGGAAGTGTGTCCTTAGAAGTAGTCATGTGTGGATGTGAGAGTTGGACTATAAAGAAAGCTGAGCACTGAATTGATACTTTGAAACTGTGGTGTTCGAGAAGACTCTTGAGAGTCCCTTGGACTGCAAGGAGATCCAACCAGTCCATCCTAAAGGAGATCAGTCCTGAATATTCATTGGAAAGACTGATGCGGAAGCTGAAACTCCAATACTTCGGCCACCTGATGCAAAGAACCAACTCATTTGAAAAGACCCTGATGCTGGGAAAGATTGAGGGCAGGAGGAGAAGGGGATGACAGAGGATGAGATGGTTGGATGGCATCACCGACTCAATGGACAAGAGTTTGGGTAAACGCCAGGAGATTGTGATGGACAGGGAGGCCTGGTGTGTTGTTGTTCATGGGGTCGCAAAGAGTCGGACACGACCGAGTGACTGAACTGAACTTTCTACTTATAGTTAATACAAAATATTGGCTATATTCCCCATATTATACAAACATCCCTGAGGCTACCTTACACCCAACACTCTGTGCTGATAACCACTAGCTTGTCGTCTACACCTGTGAGTCTGCTTCACTTCTGCCATATTCCCCAGTTGGCTGTATTTTTCAGACTCCGCATATAAGCTGTATTACACTGTCTCTGTCTGACTTCTTTCACTTTCGGGTAATGCCCTCCAAGTCCATCCATGTTGCTGCAAATTTCATTTTTCACAGCTGAGTAATATTCCATTATGCATATACGTACCAAAAATGCTTTGGCTGCACCACGTGCAGGATCTTAGTTCCCCAACCAAGGATCAAAAGCAGCGCAAACCTGGATTCGTAACTACTGGGCCACAGGGAGGTCCTGTGCCGCATCTTTATCCATTCACCCATCAGGGAGCGCATAGGGTTGCTTCCATATCGTGGATGTCGTCAACGGTGCATGAGCACCGGGGTCACCAATTCACTGGAATCACTCCGAGTCACGAGGGTTGCTGGGCCCTGCAGACCATAATCAAAAAGCAAAGGAAAGGAAACGCGGACAGCAGAAGCCCCGCCCCAGAGGCCCTGAAATATACACAGTCAGTCATCGTTATCTGTGAATCTGTCTACTCACTAATTCCAGAAAATACTGTGCCGCTCTACAGCCATGCACGGGCCTGCACAGAGTGCAAGAGGCTCCAGGCGCCCGCGGGGCTGTTCTCGGGGAGGAGGGACTGACCCCTCTGCCCCGCTCCAGCTCTCGTGCTACAAACAGGCGTCCTTGACACAGTCCATTTAGTGCCACACTTTCTGCATTTGTGTGCTTCACATTGGTGATTTTGCTGCTTAAAATGGGCCCCAAGCCTAGTGCTAAAGGGCTGGCTAGTGTCCTAAGCCCAGGAAAGCTGTGATGAGCCTAACGGAGAAAACACAAGTTGAATAACCTTTGATCAGGCTGAGTCACAGTGCTGATGGCCAAGCTCAACATGAATGAACCAAAACTACACATTAAATAAGGTGGCTTTAGGGACCTCCGTGCTGGTCGAGTGGTTAAGACTTTGCCTTTCCTGGATCACAGGGGTGTGGGTGTAGGTTCTATCCCTGGTTGGGGAACAAAGATTCCACAGGCCAGAAACTCAAAACAGAGAACAGAAACACTATTTTAACAAATTCAATAAAGACTTTAAAAATGGTCCACATTTTTAAAAAAATCTTTACAATAAAATCATGTGCATATTAAAAAGCAGAGACATTACTTTGCCAATAATGGTCCGTCTAGCCAAGGCTGTGGTTTTTCCAGTATAGTCACGTACGGATGCGAGAGCTGGACTAGAAAGAGCAGAAAGAAGCTAAGAGCAGAAGAAGTGATGCTTTGGAACTGTGGTGTTGGAGAAGACTCTTGAGAGTCCCTTGGACTGCAAGGAGATCCAACCAGTCCATCCTAAAGGAGATCAGTCCTGAATATTCATTGGAAAGACTGATGCGGAAGCTGAAACTTCAACACGCCGGCCACCTGATGCGAAGAACTGACTCATTGGAAAAGACCCTGATGCTGGGAACGATTGAAGGCGGGAGGAGAAGGGGACAATAGAGGATGAGATGGTTGGATGGCATCACCGACTCAATGGGCATGAGTTTGAGTAAACTCTGGGAGTTGGTGATGGACAGGAAGGCCTGGCGAGCTGCAGTCCATGGGGTCACAGAGTCCGACACGACTGAGCAACTGAACTGAATGTGTCTTTAAACAGAAACACAAAGTTACGAACTGATCAGTGTACGTGGGGGACCAGCGGCTCACAGGAGCCTAATGAGGTTGAACTTACTGAAAGCCTTTGGTCACAACATTTCCCTCAGGAGCCAGTTTCCCGCAAGCTTAGCGGAAACTCCTGCAAACAAGAAGGACCATCCATGTGCTCAGGTGGCTGCTCCCTGGCCCACACCCATCTGTGCCCGCCCTCCCCTGGCACCCCCACCGCTCCCTCCATCTGCTGCTCCGCACACAGGCTCCCTTGCTCCGCTCAGTGTTTTCCAGAGATTCCTCTGTCGGGTCGCTCTTCTACTGGACTCTCAATCCGTAATTACTAGCCACCTCTCCATACCCCAGCCTCAACTGAGACATCAACGCCCTGAGGCAGGGCCTCTGTCTCGAACCCCTATCTGCTTGGATCAGCAGAGGCTGCAAGCCCAACACCAAGGTGGTTGCCCAGTGCCCGCCCAAAGGGACACAGCCCGCCAGACAACGGCCATCCGCTCCCCGGTGGGCTCTGTGAGTGTGAGCAGTGTCCAGAGAGCCTGCGCAGAGGCTGAAACCCCACCAATTAGACCCGGCTGCCCTCCTAAACCTGGTTGGTCTGAAGTAGGATGTGCTCTAGGTGTGAAAGATGTACAAGACTTCTCTGGGTACAAAAATGTATGCAAAACGTCGCACTCGTGGTTTTCCTGTTTTGATTCCACACTGAAATTATTCTATCTCAAAAATTCTGGGTTAAAGGAAATTGGATGGAAATTAGCTCCAGCTGTTTCTTGTTCCTTTTCAACATGGCTGCTAAGGAAGTTTTCATGACGTCCAGAGTTTGCACTATACTTGTCTGAGTCCACCAGAAGGAAATGCAACCCACTCCAGTAACCTTTGCCTGGAAAATTCCACGGACAGAGGAGCATGGCGGGCTGCAGTCCATGGGGTCACAGAGAGTCGGACACGACTGAGCAACTAAGCACGCACACCCTGGTTATAATAAGGCCACGGAAAGGGCAGACGGTGACACAGGCCAGCCTGACCCCCTCTCCCGGCGGCTGCCAAGTGCCCTCCAGAGCAAGGCAGGAAACACCTGTCAGAGTTCCCCGTTACACTCAAGGACGTAAGTGTGTCCAGAAAGGGGCTTCGGAAATCGGGGCTGAAGAGAGTTGAGATGAAACAACTGTGCCTCAGAAGGGGAACACAACCTGGACAGGGGCCGGTGGGGAGCAGCCCTATAAATATGCGCTGGATGAATAAATCGCGCATGCGTGCTAAATCGCTTCAGTCGTGTCTGACTCTGTGACCCAATGGACGGTAGCCCACCAGACTCCTCTGTGCATGGGATTCTCCAGGCAAGAATACCGGAGTGGGTTGCCATGCCCTCCTCCAGGGGACCGTCCCGACACAGGGATTGAACGCACATCTCTTACACGTCTTGCTTTGGCAGGGGGGTTCTTTACCACTAGCGCCACCTGAGAGGCCCTGAATCAATCAGTACTTTGCTAAAAAAAAACACACACACACACACACACACAAATTTCTAACTTGTCTGCTGATATTTGGGATCGCAGAACATGAGAAATGGAAGGGGATCTGAAAAATGACTAGGCTCTGCTGTGTGGCTGACCTGTGAGGACACTGACCTCCGTGTCCTCCCCTGGAGAACCGGTGGTCCCTGCCTCCCACCCTACCTGCCAGGCCCAGGCCACCTGGTAGAACTGTCTATGATGATGGGGAGTTTTCTCTGATCTGTCCAATACCAGGCCTACCGCGCCCCTGCTGCTGCTGCTATGACTGAGGAAGTGAACTTTTAATTTTATTTAATTGTTATTAATTTAAATTCAAATAGCCACACGTGGCTAGAGGCGGCCATCATGAACAGCGCAGCTCTGGGCTGCTGTGACAAGGTGGAAGGAAGTAAAGCTTGTAAAACCCTCGGGGGATTCCCCTGGTGGCCCAGGGGCTGAGACTCTGCACTCCCAATGCAGGGGGCCCAGGTTCGAGCCCTGGTCAGAACCCACACACTGCCACTAAGAGCTCGCGCGTCACAACTACAGATCCTGCGTGCTGTAACCAAGACTCACAGCAGCCAGAGAGCAAGACATTAAAAATTTAAAAAAGAAAAACCTTTTTGGAAACGTCAAACCCTGATAGAAATGAAACAGGTCATGCTGCTAAATGAATTCCAAACGTGAGATTCTAAGAGATTTCAACTGCCCAACAAACAGTCCTGATTCATCATACGTGCAAAAAATTTCCACACACAGAAGGTACTTCATTTGGGGGAGAAGAGGGCTCACAGATGAATCAGAACACAGGAGGAGTCCCTCAGAAGCAGCTCGGCAACCTAGCTTTGCCTCTCGGGCCACCTCTGGCCTCGACATGCAGGGACAAAGCAGGGTGGCCAGGCTGGTGGATCACATTCCTGAGACCTCCCACCCCCTCACCCGGAGAGACCAGCGGCGCCCGCCCCTTCTGCTGACCTGCCCCGCCATTCCTTCTGCTACAGACGCCGGCCCTCCCACAGCTCCCAGACACAAGCTGGGGTTGTCAAACCTGCTGGGAAGTGGTGGGAAAACCGACCACTGCTGGAAAGGGATGGGGGCTAAGTGGGAGCCACGAAGAGTGTCAGTCTGTTCACTCAGGTGGGAAGATGCCCATGAACTTCAAATCGAGGTCTCAGCTCCCCAAATTTTTCCAGGCAGGAAAGCACTTCTGAGACTAAACAGCTTTTCTTTGCCATTAAGATCATTAATATTCTACACCCAAGCAGACAATAAAGAAAAAAAGCAGGAGAGTGGAAGGGCGGGGACAGGGGGGCAGCACATGGTTAGGGCCCAAAAGTCAAAAAAGATCTAAGTCTTTTTGAGGAAACACATGATATTTCCAAGTAGCAATGTAAGGAGTCGCTGTAAAATATTTAAGAGATTTTGTGAGCTCATTCATTCTTATCCATTAAAGGGCAGAGCTAATTTCCCCCCTCAGTCCTTCTAACTTTTCAGCAGACACGTTAACTTTAGGGCTTAAGAGTGTCTAAAGCCCTTGGTTTGGGCCCCTCCGAGTTTCCAGGATGAAAAAACCACGTGAAATTGGATCCTCGTGTGTTCCACCCACAAGCTGGCCTCAGTGGTGTAATTCATTCTGTCGGGCAGCTTGCTATTGCTCAACTTCAAGGAGGGAACGCCAGCAACCACTCTGCAGCTATTAAAACAGAATGAACCAGCCTGGGGTCAGCAGGACAGAAGCCACCTTCACTTCAGGACCCAGCTCTCTGTACCTCAAGTTCAGTCTCCCGCCTGTTGATATCATCCGTGGATTGATTGAGCTTCTCCAGTTCTCCCTGATGAAGAAAAGGGACAGAAAAAAAGACTTCAGGGATGCTTGTCTTTGATTTCCACTGTGACTCAGCCCCAAAATCTGCACAATTACTCTGGTCAGTTTGTAGGAAGAGGAACCAGTCCATATTAATTGTCAAGGAAAACAGTTGTGCCTCGGCTGGAAGAACAAATGAATGTCAGCATTTCTGAAACCCTTTTCTTGATAGAGGCCTTTTTGAAAATGACTTAAGGTTCCAGGAATTTGTCTTTTCTTAGAAGGTTAATTATTTATTGCAGGTTTGTGCCTTCAGGTAAACCCACCTGTTACAAACGGTTTAGAGGCTAAATCAAAATAATGCTTTCTGCTTTAGAGCAGGAATTTTGCAGAAAAGATAATAAAAGAAAACAAAGCCAAGCCTAAAGTATTGAAATCATGCGAACCAAGGGTGGAATTCTGGCATTAACTCACCCGAAGTTGAGCATTTTTCTGTAGAGAGCATTTTCTTTTCCAACTGCCAATTATTCAAACTACCTAGCTGTTTACAAAACAACTAAAACTAGCTTTAATCCTGATCCTTTAAATATTTACAAGCTAACATTTTGTAAAAAGTGCCCAGCATGAAGTTAACTCTTTTCACTCTGCAAACAAAGGATCTTGTTAACAGAATTCCCCTACCAAGAAAACATAATGTAGTAGCCCAAACTGATTTTAATAGAATCCCTAATAGGAAGCTTTTTCCACCTGATTTTTATCTTGCTCACCTGCCATAACAATTCAGTTAAACACAACAGCTGAGTTAAATGAGCTTTTTAATAGATCTGCACACTGAAAAACCAGTTAGGTCTCCAGAAATCGCAGTTCATGCTGAAAAGCAGGGTTTGTTACAAGTGACTTACGGAAGAGTAGAAAAATGGGTCTTACAAAGGGATGTGCTGTGCTTTTTTGCTTAGAGGGTGAAGAGGTTAAGCTGTCACTGAGATCTCGGCTAGGAAATTGCTTTTTAATCATCTCCCGGAGAAATGGAGGCGCAGGAAGCAGGCCAACCCTCTCGCCTTCTCGCGCGTCAGCTTTGCGCACCAGTTGGCCCTGGTTTCTGTTCACACTCGACCTCACAAGGAGGAAAAGCTGGGTTTTAAACCGTTTGAGGCCAGCCGGAGGGCTGTGCCGGGGGTGACAATAAACCCTTCGGTTTGCTAACAATGAATCGGCGCGGGGGCGGGGGGTGGCTCCGGACGGTCCCCTCTGCCAGGTGAGGGCTCCGACCCCCGGGCAGGGCGGCCGCCCCAGGTGTAGGTGGGTGGCCGGCGCCCACCACCCCGGGGGCGCGCGCTGTGCCGCCGGCCGGGCTCCGGGAGTCCGGAGGTTGCGCAGAGCCCGCGGCGCGCAGAGCCGGATCGGGTACCCCCGAACCCGGCGAGGCGCCCCCGCCCCCTTTCCTCTTTGTTGCACGTCCGCCCCAAGCGCAGGGCACGCTGCGGGCAATCTCCCGGGTCCAACCGGGAGTCCCGGCGATGGAGTCGGGCCGCGTCCGCGCGGGCACCGCAGCCTCCCCAGGAACCGGGCGAAACCCGGCGCTCGGAGCCTCTCCCCCGCAGCCCCGGGCCTCCCCGGGCCGCTCCCCTGCGCGCAGGCACCCGGAGCTCCGAGGCGGGCTGAGCGCGGAGGCCAGGGCCCCCGCGCGCCCCCCGCGCCTCCTACCTGGATCCGGGGGTCCACCTCCTCCTCGTCCGCCAGCCCGGGCTCCATCCCGGCTTCCTCCTCCTCCTCCTCCTCCTCCGAGTCCCGGGCGGGCGGCGGGCGCTCCGCCGGCCCCTCCGGGCGGTTCCGCCTCGGCGCCGCGTCCATGCCGGCTGCGGCCAGGGACGCGCTGGGCTGGCAGCCGCAGGTCGCGCCGGAGCCTCCTGGCCACGGCCGGGCGGGGGAGCTGGGCGCCGGTCGCGGCGCGGGTCCCCGGGCTCCGGAGGAAGTGGGCGCGGTCGCCCCCTCTCCGCCTCGGCCGTCAGCGCCGGCCGCTCCGCCCCCGGCCCGCCCCGCGCCGCCCCGGCTCGGCCCGGCCGCCCGGGGAACCGCGCTCCGTCACAAAACCTCCCCACCAGCAAGCCCGTAGGTGGTGAAATGGGGGAGCCCTCACCCCAGTTTTAACTTAGCAGCCGGAAGAGATCGCCAGCTCCCCAAGGTCGGCCGCCGGGTGTCCGGGTGCTCTTCCCCCTCCCGCCTCTGCCAAGGCGAAAGTGACTCCGTGGAGGGAAATTGTTAATCGCTCAGTGGTGTCCGACTCTTTGCGACCCCATGGATTTAGCCCCCAGGCCCTCTGTCCATGGAGATTCTCCAGGCAAGAACACTGGAGTGTGTTGCCTTGCCCTCCTCCAGGGGATCTTCCTGACCCAGTGCTGGAAACCGGGTCTCCTGCATTGCGGGCGGATTCTTTACGGTCTGAGCCACCAGGGAAGCACGTGGAAGGAAAGTCTGGGGGTATTTCCACCATCTGAAGTCCCCTTTAGAAGCTTGTCCTCCGTGACCTTGGACCAGTTGCAAGACTCAAACCCCTGTGTACACTCCAAGCATTTCTGTTCCCTTGGGTGAAGCTGAAGAAATGTATCCCCAGAAAAGGGAACGGAAAGGCGCGCTCACATAGCAGACACGCAATGACCCAGAGGGGAGCCGCCGGCTCTAGCTCCAGGGGTGGATTCCTTGTCCAAAGGCTGTGTCCCCACTGAGCAGAGCTCCACACCCAAGAAGCTCTGCCTTCAGAGTTGTGGGATGGCCCTACCTGAATAGCTGGGAAGCATGGAAAATCCATCGATCAGGGTTGTGGGTGGTTGCGTGTGTGCGTGCAGCCTTCTCCAGGAGACGAGAGTGTTAACCTCTGTTAATGGACACACTCCATCCAAGGGGTTACTGACTGAGGAGGTTTCCTGCCCACCCTGAACAGAATGGGGCGCCAGAACTTGCCCCGCAAACTCAAAAAAATCCAAATAAAGGTCATGTCTGCGCTTTTATGAAATGTCAGGGCCACTGTGATGTCAGGGGAGCAGAAGGTCAGATGACCCTAGCAAAGCAGGCAAGGACATTGCCACTGGCCGTTGCTAACATCTCTTTCACTACAAAAACGCAGAGTGTACGCTCTTTCTACGCAAAGGCTTGTGGCCTGTGGGCTCTGTTGAGTTTGGAGTGCAGACTTACTTGGGAAAGGAGCTTCTTTCTGAGAGCTTGTCATTAAAGCCAGCCTTGGGAAACCTGTTTATGGTTGGTTTTATCAGAAGCCAAGTTGGGGGGTTACCCCTTGGGCAAGGTTCCGCCCTACACACTCTGGCACCGTGGTCCTCCCCATCAAAGGAGTTTCACTGTCTCCTGGAGGTACTACAGGTGTATGTCATGGGTTTGTTTCTGAACAGGTCATACCTGTTCATTGTTCTTTAAATCAAGAGAGAGTCAGCAATTCTTCGTGAGATGTTCTCAAATTCCTTGCTAACGACATAGTTGCTTTTCATTTCCCAGTGAGGGATGAAGGCAGGGTCAAGATGGCCATTAAGAGTCACTTTGGGGCACAAGAGCCACCAGTGTCTCCTTGTTGGCTTGGAACTGAGCCTGTACCTGAATAGACTGACCCCAGCTGTGCACAAACTGAGACAGAGATTAAAAACAAGAAAAGTAAGGTCAGCCCTGATTCTGAACGCTTCCTAGTGGTGGAACCTCATCATCACCATTCGAACAACAGCCTCCAGAGGACATTTCTGTTTAAGTTTAGATTTAAGAGCAATAGGTGGTTCAATGCCTCTATGGGACACAGGGAAACGGCTTCTGAACGTCAGTGTAGACTTTTGTTGCTTAATTTTTAGAAGACCTGGGCCAGCTATAGACAGGATCCCAATAAGTGTTCTGAAGTTTAAAAAAGGAAAATAAAGCACAGCACTATTATATATTTCTATGGACACACACATGTGCACATCCATGCATAGGAAGAGAGCCGCAAGGGAGACTCTGTACCCTCACAAGAGTGGCTAGCCCTGCGAAGGAGGGTAGGGAAGGGCCCAAGACTGGCTAGGATCGGGGGTTGGAGATGTCAGAGGGAACTCTTCATTTCTCGATAATACTTTCATTTTTATCAGGAGGATATATTTATGATTATCTGTGTAATTCTAAGATAAATTTAAGATAATGCATATTGTATTCGTTTTCTGTTGCTGTGTAACAAAGTACCACAAGTTTAGTAGCTTAAAACAGGGCTTGTTTATTAACTCACAGTTTTATAACGGGGAAGGGGGCGTCGGGGAAGGGGGTGTCCCTTGTAGGCTCAGTGGGAAAGAATCCACCTGAAAAAGCAGGAAACACAGATTGGATCCCTGGGTCAGGAAGATCCCCTAGAGGAGGAAATGGCAACCTAACTCCAGTGTTCTTGCCTGGAGAACCCAGTGGACAGCGTTGCCTAGTGGGTTACAGTCCATGGAGTCACAAAGAGTTGGACACAACTTAGCAACCGAACAACTGTAGGCCTGACATTCAGGCACAGTGTGACTAGCTTCTCTGCTCAGGGTCTCCCAGACCAGACCAGGGTGTCGACCAGGCTCCAGACCATTCTGATGGCTCTAAGGAAAAAGTCCCTGCAAGCTCATTCAGGCTGTTGGCTGGATTCGGCTCCGTGCGGCTGTAGGACTGAGACGCCCGTTTCCTTATTGTCAGCCAAGGGCCATTCCTGTCTGCTGGAGGCCACCTACATTCCTTGCGATGTGACCCCCAGCATCTTCAAAGCCAGCAGCAGAGGACCTCCCTTGTGCTGTCTCCCTTTCCGGGGAGACCAGTCCCTTCTAAGGATTCGTGTGGGTAGGTCAGGTCCACACAGGATAAAGTCGACTGTGCCATCTTCACAGCATAATCGTGGAGGTGGCTGTCCCATCATACTCACAAGCTCCCAGCATTTTATCGGAATATGTACAAGAATGGAGCTAAGGTGTACTGCTGCCTACCTCACGTATCAAGGAGGCAAGCCTTATAAGGGGCTTGGAACCCAAATAAATGCCTAATGTTTATTTGGCTGCCATATCTGAGCTGGGTGAATGACTCTAAAGGATGGGCTGGAGATCCCTGGACGTCTCTGAGAACTTTCAGGATACACATGCAATCAAAGCTTGCAGAGAAATACAAGACAAGACTTGCCTTCCTCACTCTCATTCTCTTATGAATATTCACTGGGGTTTCCTAAAAGTTACATGACAACATGGTACCGCAACAGATTGAATGCAGAAGGTATGAGAATCCAGCTATCTGGTAAGCCACACATAAATGGAAAACAATGACCTTGTCAGTATTTTATTTTCTTTTGGAAACGTTTATTCTTCATTTTGAAAGCTAGAGTTATCTTTCATAAAATTATTACATTCACATTAACGTGTAATAAGTGTGCTGTTATTTTTAAATGAATTCATGAAAGTTTTTAAAGTGGTTTTCATTTCGACACAGCAGCAACCACCTGTAGATGTACCACAGAAACAACAGCTCTTCGAGGTCTTCAGTCACTTTAAAAAAATGTAAGGACGTACCGGCAATAAAAAGTTTGAGAAACATTGAGCGAGAGGAAACATACCCTCTGGTTGGAGCTATGCTTTTTTATTTCTATTTAAGTGTCCCACTGCCTCGGTCACTCAAAAGACTCGTCACCACCCCCAAGACCTCGAATTTGGCCACTGGCGGAGTATTTGGGGCACAGTACATTTCCGCCCATTTCAAGAGCCTTTAAATACAATTTAACAATTGAAATGATTGTGATCATTAGATAAGGTGCTGCTCATAAGGGATTAGCTCCTGGGATCTACAGTTCCTGGATTTTTCAGTTCCTCTGAAGAATCCATTGCCCAATTATAGCATTGCCCCCTTTGGAGAAAACAGATTTTTAGTGCTGCGTGTGTGACGTTGGTTTCCAAGGACACAGCTGTGCCTTGCCAGGCTTGGAGGGGTCGGAGTGGTGGGGAGGACGCCTGCACCGCACTGTTGCAGGGAGGGAGACCCCCGAGTGGGCTCTGGTCTGACACTGGGGCATGAATTATCCAAGGAGACACATGTTCTGACAAAGCAGGAGACTGTTGGGAAGGGGCACTGGGTGGAGAGCAGGCGGAGAAGGGCCCCAGGGGCTGCCCTGCCTCGCGGCTCACAGTCGGGTCTCGCGGCGACGCGCTTAGTGTCCAGGCTGTCTCTGGCCAGCCCTGACTCAGGGTCCTTCCTGAGGAAAGATGGATGGAGTGAAGCTGGAGTTCAGCCCACATGGACTCCAGGATCCTGGGAGGCCGGCAGGACACATGTGCTGCCATCGCCTCTCTCTTTTTGACCTTTCCCAAGAAATGGCAGCCTACCCCAGTCCTCTTGCCTGGAAAATTCCACAGATGGAGGAGCCTCATAAGCTACAGTCCAGGGGGTCGCTAAGAGTGGGACAGGACTGAGCGACTTCACTTTCTTTTCTCTCTTTAAATTCTTTCCATTGGTGATCGCTTGTTAGTTGCACGTTCCTTACCAGTATCTCCTGTTTAAGCTGACTCCTGCCCGGGGTTGCTATCAGGCCGAGGTGAGCGGTTTCAGTCAGTGATTCCCCTAACAGTGCCAGAGCTGTGATTTGGGGCAGCTTGATCATATCGCTCATGGTATGGGCAAATGTGTGGACGGCTGACAATGGAACAGAACCCCAGGAACTCCTTCACTTGGAGACATACTCCCTGCTGTCCTTAGAAGAAAAATGCACAGCCTTAAAGTTGCAAGTCATGTTTTCTTCAGGGAGCTCACTGAGGACTGTGGGCGGAGAGGCAGCCTCTTGGATAGCTCTGAATGAACTGCTGCAAAGAGGTAAGGGTGCAGCCAGGACATTAAAAAGTTTGCGCCGGCGTTGCGGGGTGCGGGGGGGTGGGGGGGCGGGGTGGCCAATGTGGTCAAACATCAAAAGATGACTGCTAAGCGCAAAAGGGGAGCTCTCAAGGTAAGACTTTAGTGCTTAGATGCAGAGTCTGGGTTCATTGAAATTATCCCTTAGATAAGCGCCTTCACTGCCTAGGGCCAGCATCCTGGGTTTTCCCACCTGAAACCCCTCGGGGCTGCCTGGGGGGCGGTTGCAGGGATGGGATGATGGCCGCAACATTCTTTGTCCACTGGAAGCCAGGCGACATTTTTTGGCCCCCGGTTCAGTTTACTTTCGCGACCTCCTTGCAGTTTGGTTAAACTAGGGGGAAGTAGGCCGTGTGTGTTTGTTCCCTGTTCCTCCACTTCCTCAAGCTGAAAGCTGTCCTGGGTGAGGATCGCAGCCTCTGGGTTGTCCCATTTGCCCCTGAGGACAGTGGGCTGACCTTTGGAAAAAAGGGGGAGAAGGGTAGCGGGCTGGATGAGCCTGGGTTTACAGATTCCTCCAGAACGGGTCCTTACTGTCAGGATCTGGTTTCTTTCACGGCATTAATACCAACCGCTCCTTTTATAACCCCACCTCCTCAGTGGGGTCGCATGTTTACCGTCCCAGCCTCTTCCTTCCTGAATGATAAAGGAAGCAGGTGTCCAACAGACAGACTGTCTCCCCATCTCGTCTCCCACTGGAATGAGTGCATGGGGATGTTTCTATCCCCATAGGTGTGGAGAGAAACTCCAGCTTATGTAATAAACACTCAAGGAAAATCCTGCCGTGTTCAGGGGGCCTCACTCTCCTGTCTTCGGGGGAAGGGAGCTTGAGTGGACTTAAGGGCAGAAAGAGCAATGGTGTTGGCTGTTCATGCCACTGAAGGAGCAGCCTTTCCCTCCTGGCTGCTGCAAAGGGCTGTGCATGTCCCACTGTGAAAACATGGAGGTCACCCATCTCCTGCCTGCAAAGGCCAGGGTGGTTTTACGGAGAAGACGACACTTGGCCTGGAATGACAAAAAGAATTTTCACAAACAAGAGAGGAAGTGAAGTGAAAGTCGCTCAGTTGTGTCCAACTCTTTGTGACCCCATGGACTCTGTATAGTCCATGGAACTCTCCAGACCAGAATACTGGAGTGGGTAGCCTTGCCCTTCTCCTGGGGATCTTCCCAACCCAGGGATTGAACCCAGGTCTCCCACATTGCAGGTGGATTCTTTACCAGCTGAGCCACAGGGGAGCCCAACAAGAGAGGAGGATTTTGTGAGAGAAAGAAAGGGCTTTCCAGATAGGGAATAACATGGGGAAATCACGGAGGGGCTGGGCCGGTCAGGAACAGCAGGGAGAGAGCCCGTGTAGACCTGGGACCCGGGGAAGACTGGGGGGTGGCTGGAGCAGGAAATAAGCTTAAAGCAGAGTCTGGGGCAGGTCATCAAGGGCCGTGGGTGCCAGGCTCAACCTCTGGACTCTAGACCATGGGCAACAAGAGGCCGTTCACTCATTTGTGGATTTATTCATCCAACGAATATTTACTGAGAACTTAATAGGCCAGAGGTCAGAGTCTCACTATGAACAAAAGACGCAACCTCCCCGCTGTCATGGGGATAACAGACAAGGATACAAGAGGCAGGTCAGGGTGACCAGGACCAAGGGTCCAAGCAGAGGATGGATGGGGGAAGGGAAATGGGGGTGCTATTGTGGTTCTAAGGCTCTCTCAGGAGGGCATTTGAAGCCAAGACCCCAAAGAAGTGAGAGTGCAAATCCTGCATCCCCTTGGAGAAAGCACTCCAGCACCTGAGGATATGCGGGGGTCCCAGGGACTTGAGGAGAGAAAGCAAGATAGTTCGGCAGGGGATGAGGACGCCACCCTTTTCTCAGTGAAACAGTGAGCAAGGTCGTCAGCCGTGAATAAGGAGGCCGTGGGAGGCGCAGGCCCAGCCCCGGAGGCGGGGGAGAGGTGCAGGAGTGGCTGTCGGTGGAGCGGGGAGGTGGGTGCCAGGGGAGTGTGTTCTAGAAGCCAGGTCGCACAGGCCCCTCCTGTGGCTGGAAACTCTGGAGACCAGTCAGCAAGGATGAGTGGTTTTGCCAACCCAGCTTCAGCCCCTGGGTATAGGAGGAAGTTTGTAAGAACGCGGGATTTCACCAGGGTTAGGATTATGCTGAGGAGAAGGCAGTGGCACCCCACTCCAGTACTCTTGCCTGGAAAATCCCATGGACGGAGGAGCCTGGTAGGCTGCAGTCCACGGGGTCGCTGAGGGTCGAACACGACTGAGCGACTTCACTTTCACTTTTCACTTTCATGCACTGAAGAAGACAATGGCAACCCACTCCAGGGTTCTTGCCTGGAGAATCCCAGGGACAGAGGAGCCTGGTGGGCTGCCGTCTATGGGGTCTCACAGAGTCGGACACGACTGAAGTGACTTAGCGGCAGTAGCAGCAGCAGTAGGATTACGCTGGGTTCCCGCAGGGGTAGAGGGAAGAGGTGAGGGGGTTACAGGCTATGACAGGTGTAAGGATTTGCTCGTGGCTCGTGGGATCGATGGAGAAGGGAATGGCAACCCACTCCAGTAATCTTGCCTGGAGAATTCCATGCACAGAGGCGCCTGGCGGGCTACAGTCCGTAGGGTAGCAGAGAGTCAGGCGTGGGATCTAAGCTGGATCAAACGGGAAGGGCTTGCATTAAGGTGGGGTGAAGGAGCAGCTGCTGAAATAGTTCAAGGGAGCATGGAAACAGATTCGAGACTGCAGAATCCGGTGACTGATAAGAGCTGGAGGAGGGAGGCGGTGTGGTGGAGGGGAGTCAAATGTGGTTCCAGGGACTTCCCTGGTGGTCCAGGGGTTAAGACTCTCTGCTTCCCCTGCAGGGGGAGCGGGTTCCATTCCTGTTCAGGGAACTAAGATCTTGCTTGTCTCACGGTGCGGCCAAAAGGGGGAAAAAGGTGATTTCTAGTTTGAGTGATTGGATGACACCATTAATTGGGACCTATTCTAAGGGAGTTTGGGCTGGGAAGGTAAGAAATTATGGTTTTTTATTAGAACATACTGATTTTAAAGGGAAGACCTGGGCAGTTTGACTATCTGTTGCATTTGGAAATAGGGATCTGAGTTACCCAAGGGTTGACCCAAACTCTCCGGAAGGCTTAGATACCCTTCCCTGCCGCAGCAAGTGGGCGCAGCTCACCTGGTCCTCGAGGAGCACACTGGTCTGACCCCTGACCTGGGGGCCTCCAGGAAACAGAGGCGCAGTGGGGTTGGTTCTGGTGGGGCTCTTGGAGAGTTATAGTAACAAGAATCACATCCGAACAGGATTCAGATCCCAGCTGAACCCTTTGTGAGCTGACTTTGGACAAGCTGGCTATTCTTTCTGAATCTGAGTGTCCTCACCTGTGTGCTAAGGGCGCTGCTCAGAGACGTGGACGTTAAATAAAATATTTACAGAATTACTGGCACACGACAAAGCTTCACTTCATGGTGCATTCTGTGTTTTCTCTTCCTCTACCCCATGGCTTAAACCTGAGGGAACCAGGTATGTTATGGAAGAGATCTTTTAAAAGTGTTTAAAAGTGAAATTTACTGAAATCGATCAGCAATACGAATTCAACACATATTTGAGCACCTCTGACGTGTATGCTGAAGAACTGATGCTTTTGAACTGTGGTGTTGGAGAAGACTCTTGAGAATCCCTTGGACTCAAGGAGATCCAACCAGTCCATCATAAAGGAAATCAGTCCTGAGTGTTCATTGGAAGGACTGATGCTGAAGCTGAAACCCCAATACTTTGGCCACCTGATGAGAAGAACTGACTCGTTGGAAAAGACCCTGATGCTGGGAAAGATTGAGGGCAGGAGGAGAAGGGGACGACAGAGGATGAGATGGCTGGATGGCATCGCCGACTCGATGGACATGAGTTTGGGTAAACTCCAGGAGTTGGCAATGGATAGGGAGGCTTGACGTGCTACAATCCATGGGATCGCAGAGTCAGACACGACTGAGTGACTCAACTGACATGTATGCGCTATTCCAGGTCCCAGTTCGAGCACCCCAAACATGCAGATGATAAAGTCATAGGGTCTTTCTACTTGGCAAGATACACCACCACTAGACTTGGACCCCAAGGAAGTAGCCACAGATTTCCTTACTGTGAAATTAAGGCTCTTTCTGCCAAAAGTTAACATCATTTAAATGAAGATTTCCTGCAACACAGATCTTTTAAAAAATTATTCGCATCTGCTTGTTACTGCTGCTGCTGCTAAGTCACTTCAGTCATGTCCAACTCTGTGCGACCCCATAGACGGCAGCCCGTTAGGCTCCCCCATCCTTGTTAGCCCCTTTAAAATGGAAAGTGCTCTTCCAGACTAAAGAACGGGTTGTATCCGCACTCATCCTGGTGGCAGCGTCCACGTGCCATCCTGCACCCTTACCTGTCAGAGGTGGCAAGCTGGGGGCTCCTGGCTTGATCAGAGTGACGGCATGTGTGGTCCAACTGGCACAGAGCTCTACAGATTGGAGTTAAAATCCAGCAATTTAAATGCAGGCAATACAACAAGGAAATTCGCACTCTCTGTTTCGCAGGAGTCTAGAGATGTGAGGAGTGGCTGACCGCTTGGAAAGTATATGTTAGCTTCAGAGCCTGGCAGGCCAGCCCCCACACTCTCACAGGCCGCAGCCTGGCCTAAGGTGGTGCTGAAAGGTGAGGAAGAGACGCGAGTGCCCTCTGCCTTCCCCCCTACTGACTTCTAAGGACTGTGGCTCAGGGCAAGAGGGAAGAGAGCTTCAAAGCAGACCTCAAACCCTTCAGTGATGCTTTCCACCCCCTAGATGACTGGTTCTTAGAACTCAAGGAGCAGCAGAAGCCTGTTCTTTGAAAGGGATCAGAGCCTCCAGATCACAAAGCATCTGTTTAACTCTGTGACTCAGTGACATTGGTATTTTGCCAAACTGTCTTGTGCTGTGGCTGCTCCCCTCCAATGAGAACCTTTATTTGTGTCCTAAATGGAATTAAGCTCAAGTCTCTTGACCCAGATAAATTGAAGGCTAGAGTACTTAGAGGACCCAGGAAAGAACTTCCATTGTTTATCTCTGATATTAAAGGGCCTGCAGATATTTTGAATGGTGCTGGAATCATGGAGACAGGAAAAAAGTGTTCTGTTCAAAAGACAAAGGTTCCCTATGTGCACTGGAGATGCAGGCAGAGAACAGACTTACGGCAGGGTTGGGGAGAGGAGGGAGAGGGCGAGATGACTGGAGAGAGCAGCGCAGAAGCACACACGCGATCATACATGAGACACACAGACGGTGGAAATTGGCTGCATGACTCAGGGGACTCAGCCTGGGGCCCTGTAAGAACCTGGAGGGGTGGGAAAAAGGGGGAGGCAGGAGAGAGGTTCAAGAGGGAGGGGACAGATGTACACCTACGGCTAATTCGTGTTGGTGTATGGCAGAAATCAAACCAATGTTGTAAAGTAATTATCCTTCAATTAAAAATAAATAAATCAAAAAAGAAAAGAAAAAAAAAAAAAAAGAGGTTCCGTACAGTGCAAATCGGTGAGCATGTCAGACTGCAGACACACTTCTCGGGTGGACTTTAAGGGGAAAGGGCGTTTCTGTGCCACAGAAGAAAAATGATCGATCACCGTGGCCTGGCTTGAGTTAGCCAAGAACAAATCACGTCAGCCTTGCCCTCCCTTCCTTATTCCACTGGTTTATTAGTTCAGCCAAGGAAGGAAACACGCAAGACAGGAGATCTTCATTGTTCCAAGACAATCGGTACAGGAAAGGGCCACGTAAATTAACCCACTTATAAAGGAAAGCAAAATTTTACATTAAATAATGAAAAGGGGGGTTTTGTTGGGGCTTTACTCGGCAAATAAGCTTAAATTTATGAAAATAAGTTTTTTTTTCTTCTCTTAGAAATACTGTTGACAGTTATTTACTGAGCATCAGTTATGCGACGGCCTCCGGCAATGAAGACACATCGGTGAACAAATTAGACAAAAATCCCTGCCTTCATTGTGGCTGAGAGTCTAAGGGGAAAACAGGGGGAAAAAATTAAATACGAAAGTAAACAAAATACTTAGAGTGAGTGATAACGATGAGTTGTTAAGATGAACAACGGAAATAGGATAATCAAGAGGCGTGAGGGTGGGGGCCGCCTCAGGCAGGAACTGGAGAAGGCTCTCTGTGAATGTGGTGTGTGAGCTGAGATTTGAGGAGGAGGAGTGAGGCAGTCACACTCTGCAGGAAAGAGCGGTCAAGGCGGATCCGCAGGAAGGAGTGACCGAGTCGGCGGAGCCCCCGAGAAGGGGGCCGGCGGGACCGCCCTCCGTATGGCCAGGGAGTGAACAGGGGGGGATTCGGTGTTGAAATGAACACGGTGACACATCAGATGGCGTGGGGCTTGGAGGGCCGCCGGCAAGCGCTTGGATTTTATTATCCGTGTGAGATGAGAAGCCATGGGAGGGATTGAAGTTGAGGAAGAGCAAGATCCGTCATACATTTGAAAGGTGACCGTGGCTGCTCTGCGGAAATGGGACGGCATGAAGGCAAGACTGGGGGCAGGAACGTGAATTAGGAAGCTGTCACAAGGGCCCAGGCAAGGGACGGGGCCCCTAGGCCAAGTGGCAGCGGGGAGATGGAGTGGGTTGCCTGAGAGCATATTTTGGAGACAAATCTGACGACCCTTACTCTTTCATTAGGTGTGGGAATGGGCAGAGGCACTAAGAAAGACTGTCGAGATTTTGACTTGAAAAGTGGCTAAAGGTGGTGTCATTTGCTGGGTGGGGCAGGGAAGACTTGAGGAAAAGATTTGCTGTTCAGAGGTGTGTTTTTGTAGCCTACATGTCCATAAACAGATGAATGGATAAGGAAGAGGTGGTATATTTATACAATGGAATATTACTCGGTCACAAGAAAGATGAAATAACGCTATTTGCAGCAACGTGGATGGACCTAGAGAGTAGCATATGTAGTGAAGTCAGACAGAGAAAGATAAACATGATATCACGCATATGCGGAATCTAAACTATGACGCAAATGCACTTATCTACGAAACAGAAATAGGCTCACAGACACAGGGGACATACCTGTGTTTGCCAAGGATGGGGTGAAGGAGGGACGGAGCGGGAGCTTGGGGTTAGCAGATGCAGACTATTACATGTAGAATGAATAAGCAAGGTCCTCCTGTACAGCACATCAAGCGAAATTCAGCTCCCATAAAGGAAAATGATACAGAAAAGAATGCACGCGTGTGTAACTGAATCCCTTTGCTGTACGGCAGAAACTGGCACACCATTGTAACCATACTTCAGTAGAGCACATTTTTTAGAATGAAGTGTGCTTTTGGACATCTAAGTCCGCGAGGCTATTGAACACACAAGTCGAGGTGTCAAGTGGACAGGAGGATCCACATCTGAAGGCCACGTCCACATTTACGAATTCGAGAGTCAGCAGCATCTGGGTAATATTTAAAGCCAGGGGGCTGGGTGGGATCACTTAGGGCGTGGAAAACACGGATGGGGAGAGGACCAGGACAAAGCTGGGGGCTCCCCGACGCTTGGAGGCAGGGCGTTGGAGAAGAGTTTTGCCGCTGGCTCATTAGAATAGCAACACCCACCACCGCGAAAATGATCAACTATTGAAGAATTTTCTTCTGATGTATTTTTTCTGATAAACCTTTAATATCATACAATATGAAATTCTTCAAATAAGATTTGACGTTTGCAGCACAGTCATAATCTGTGTAACTCTGGACTTCCCTGGTGGTCCACTGATTAAGAATCCGCCTGCCAATGAAGAGGACAGGGTTCCAACCCCTGGGCCGGGAAGATCCCACCCTCTAGGGGTGGGCAGCTAAGCCTGTGTGCCTCAGCAACTGAGCCTGAACTCTGGAGCCTGTGAGCTGCAACTGCTGAAGCTGGGCCCCGAGCGCGCATTCTCCACAGCGAAGAGAAGCCCCTTCTGGCCACAACATACAGCAACAAAGGCACAGTGCGGCCAAAAATAGATGAACTTTTAAAAATAAACAGTATAACTTCAGCAAAAGTATTTGAGGCGTTTGTTGATTTTTTCCCCGGGTGCCTCTTACCCTTTGGACAGTAGTATCTTCTCACTCAAGGCGTCTTTATGGTCCCCATCCTCCTGCTCTAACACTGCCATTTCCACGTTTGTCAATGACTTTGCCAATGACAAGGGCAGTTTCCCAAAATGGCTTTCCTGATCTTGAAATCTTGTTTCTTTTGCAAGACGGACGTTCCTGTTGCCGTCAAGGCTGATGTTATTTCCCTTGCATGTACGTTGCTTTCTTGTAGCCTGACTACTCTAGAGACAGGGTACTGGACAAAGATTTCAACCCCGCAGACAGGCACAGAAGCTTGGTTTTTCAGGAAGGGATCTGAGTGGGTGAGGTCAATTTTCAGTGATTAATCTTGTGGCATGATGCCATTAGTTGTCTACAGCGCATTCTACCAGCTCTTCACCAAATCCATTCTCGCTGTCTTTAAGCTCCTAGTTGAGCAGCATCTTCCTGCTGCCTGCTTTGCTGAGTGAGCGACAGTGATAGCCGTTTTCACGCCTGACCCACATGATCTTCCCGCGTGTGCTCGTCTATGCGCTGAGCTCCTCCAGGCTGAATGCCGATGACAGCGAAGCCCTGGAGAACGGCCCCCAGGTCCCAAGGGCTGCCCAGATGAGAGTCCCAACCTGAGTGCCCTGAGTGGTTACCTAAGCTACAGATGGAATTCCATTGCCTTTAGCTATTGAATATTTGGGTTTGTTTATTACCGTGACTTCATTTATCACAGATAACACACTGCTCCACTTCCCTTCGGGAATGGGATACAGCATTCCCAGTAACGAGGAGCCCTTCACAGGTTTCAGTAAGCCACTTAGGAGGTGTCATGTGACTTCCTACACTTCTGCTTAGAAATGCATTTGCTAGCCCAGGACACAGATGTCATGACTGACTTAACCAAAACCAACAGCTAATGAATCACTGTCCAACCACACACTCTCCTTTGGGCTGGACTCTCAGCTCTGTCCCTTTCAACATTTGCAGTGACTCGGCTGAGCATAGAGAAGACATGCTTCTCAAACATGCAAGGTCCACAATGCTGGAGGAGGTTCATACAGATCTTGGAATTGGATTTCCATCATACTGGCGTGCTGTAGAGAAAGTGATTGACAAAGACTCTGACCTAACGGGCAATGGTGGTCATTCCCTACAGCCTTCAGGGAAAGTGGGCTATAGAGAACAGTGAAATTCACTGGGGCTAAATGCAAGGTCCTGAACTTAGTCTAAGATACTCTAGAACAAGATGGAGAAACATGGCTTAAGATAGAACATTTAAAAAATAATTTGGATGCTTAGGCTGCATTACAGAAGATATTGTGTCTAGAATGAAGACCCCAGAGTGAGACCCCTTCCTGGAGTTTGCAGTCAAGGACCAGCCTGGACATGAGGTTTGTTCAGGGTGAAGTGACCAGGGTATAGATTTTCACTTTAGAAAAATAATTTTCTGTTGGTTAGCGTGTTTTTTCTTTTCTTTTTTGGCTGTGTGACGTGTGGTATCTTAGTTCCCTAACCAGGGTTTGAACCCATACCCCCTGCATTAGAAGCAAGGTATCTTAACCACTAGGCTTCCCAGGTGGCTCAGTCGTAAAGAATCTGCCTGCAATGTAGAAGCCACAGGAGGCATGGGTTTGATTCCTGGGTTGGAAAGGGTCCCCTGGAGGAGGGCATGGCAACCCACTCCAGTGTTCTTGCCTGGAGAATCCCATGGACGGAGGAGCCTGGTGGGCTACAGTGCAGGGGTTAGCAGAGAGTTGGACTCGACTGAGCACACACTTAACCGTGGACCAGGGAAGTTCCTGTTGGGTAAGTTTATCTAATTGTCAGTTGAGCTGTCATAATAGGTAGTGAGCGCCCTGTCTTTAGAATGTTTAAACAACTTAGCCAGATGAAATTATTGATGTTCAGTCATTTTTTACCTATAAAGACAGCAATTTCATATGGCTTAACCTAACCCTTCGTGGAGATGGTGGAGGGTGAGTCAAACAATTGAGCAAGTGACAGAAATGCTACTCAAATTGGCTTAAGAAAGGAAAGGAAGGGTGACCGTGGAATAGTAGGGTTCATGTAACTTAAAAATCCAAGGTACCTAAGGAGACAAAGGAACAGTAGATTAAGACACTGATGAGAGAAATCAAAGATGACATAAACACATGGAGAGATATTCCATGTTCCTGGGTAGGAAGAATCAATACTGTGAAAATGACTATACTACCAAATGCAATCTACAGATTCAGTGCAATCCCTATCAAAGTACCAATGGCCTTTTTCACAGAACTAGAACAAAACCTTTCACAATTCATGTGGAAACACAAAAGACCCCGAATAGCCAAAGCAGTCTTGAGAAAGAAGAATGGAGCTTGAGGAATCACCCTTCCTGACTTCAGACTATCCTACAAAACTGCAGCCATCTAGACAGTATGATGCTGGCACAAAAACAGAAATACAGACCAATGGAACGAGATAGAAAACCCAGCGATATTAGAATACTGCCTAATGCCATACACAAAGATAAGCTCAGAATGGATTAAAGACCTAAATGTAAGACCAGAAACTATAAAACTCTTAGAGGAAAACATAGGCAGGACACTTGATGACGTAAATCAAAGCAAGATTCTCTATGACCCACCTCCTAGAGAAATGGAAATAAAAACAAAAATAAACAAGTGGGAGCTAGCTAAACGTAAAAGCTTTTGCACAGCAAAAAGGTGAACACTGGGGCACGCGTGTCTTTTTCACCTTGTCAATTCTGGCTTCCTCAGGGCTTATGCCTAGGAGTGGGATTGCTGGGTCCCACAAACAAGGTGAACAGACAACCCTCAGAATGGGAGAAAATAATAACAAATAACAAATAATAACAAAGGAAGCAACTGACAAAAAATTAATTTCCAAAGCATACAAGCAGCTCATGCAACTAAATACCAAAAAAAGCAAACCCAATCAAAAAGTGGGAAAGGGACCCAAAGAGACATTTCTGCAAAGACATACAGGCAGCTAACAAGCATGTGAAGAGACGCTCCCCACTGCTCGTTATTAGAGAAACGCAAATCAAAACTACAGCGAGATACCCCCCACACCAGTCAGAATGGGCATCATCAAAAAGTCTACAAACAATAAATGCTGGAAAGGGTGTGGAGGAAAGGGGACGCTCTTTTCAAAGGGAACATCGGTGGAGGGAACGTGAACTGATGAAGCCACTATGGAAGATGGTATGGAGATTCCTCAAAAAGCTGGGGATAAAACCACCAAAGGACCCAGCAATCCCACTCCTAGGCATAAGCCCTGAGGAAGCCAGAATTGAAAAGGTGAAAAAGACACGCGTGCCCCAGTGTTCACTGCAGCACTATTCACAATGGCTACCACATGGAAGCAACCTGGATGTGCATCAACAGGTGAATGGATAAAGAAGCTGTGGCATGTATATGCAATGGAATATTACTCAGCCATAAAAAGCAACGCTTTTGAGCCAGTTCTAATGAGGTGGACGAACCTAGAGCCTATTATACGGAATGAAGTCAGTCAGAAAGAGAAAGATAAATATTCTATACTGCCGCATACATATATGGAATCTAGAAAGATGGCACTGATGGATTCATTTTCTGGGCGGCAGTGGAGAAGCAGACATAGAGAACAGACCTATGGACACGGGTGGGGGGGGGGGAGGCGGGAGAGGTCTGGAGAGAGTAACAGGGAAACTTCCATTACCGTATGTAAATAGATAGCCAACGGGAATTTGATTCAGAGAACTCAAACAGGGGCTCCGTGACCATCTAGAAGAGTGGGATGGGAGGGAGACAGGAAGGAGGTTCAAAAGGGAGGGGACATTAGTGTACCTGTGGCTGATTCTTGTTGATGTTTGACAAAAAACCACAAAACTCTGCAAAGCAATTATCCTTCAATTAAAAAAATTTTTTTAAAAATGTTTTGGGGGAAAAGTAAGCTAGAAAAAAGAAAAAAAAAAGCATTTTCTTTATAAGAAAATAACATAGAATTTAAAAAAAAAATCCAAGGAAATTCTTGCATCAAGTACAGTTCAGTCCAGGCGTCTTCCTCACCGTGTCCACCTCTTGTCTGTGCGCGCCCCTTGTTGGCCTTGTTTCCAAACACGCCTGCCCCTGGCGTGGACAGCTGGGCCCCAGCAGCTCCAGGCTTGGGCTGAACCAGCCTGACGACTCTCAGTCACAATTCCTGCACCGACTCTCATTGAACTGACCTGGGCCATCCCTGAATCCATCACTGAGGCTGAGGGGTGGGGATGGGAAGAGGAATGAGCAGCTGGCTTGGCCTTCACTGCAAGTTGATCCTGGAGTCCAGACAGGGTGGGATGAGGAGAACGGAACTTGCCACACAGCCTGAGCAAAGGGCAGCCTTGCAGAACAAAGAGTGACGAAGCGTGAGGAGCTACGGGTCGAGCTGAGTGATGAAAAGGACCAGCCCCGTGAAGGTCCAGGGGAGGTGTGTTCCAGGCGAAGAGACCAGCTGGAGCTAGTTGGAGGGATGAGCAGGTGGGTGTGAAGGACAGAAAGCAGGTCAGTGCATCCATGATCTCTGGCTAAGACAGAGCATCAGAATCTAATGGCTTAAGGGGATAACCATTTCCTTCTCACTGTCTGTGAAATCTCCAGTCCCACCAGGCAGCGCCAAGTGATCCCAGCTGTAGTCCTATGGAGGCTGGGATCTTCTGGGGGGCTCACTCACATGGCTGGGGGGCCCCCTGGGATGACAGCCTAGAGCAACGTTCTCCTGCACGTGGCCTCTCCATGTGGCTTTTGTTTTTTCACAGCTTGGTGGCTGGACTCCAAGAGAGGAGGCAGAAGTTGCCAAATCTCTTAAATCTTCAGTTCGAGAAGTAAGTCCTGGAACATCCCTCCCACCACATTCCACTGGCCCCAGTCATCATGAGGCCAGTATATCCGGGAGTGTGACTTTGGAGTCCAGAGACCAAAGGAGCCAGAGGGGCTGGGGGCAGACATCTCAGGAGGCTTCCTACCCCAGCCAGCCTGTCTGGTCCCAGCAAGGCGCAGAGCGTGCGGCGGGGTTGGAAAGGCAGACAGAGGCTAGACGGGGGTCAGCAAACTGTGACCCACAAGCCGGATCCAACCCATAGCCTGTTTTGTAGATGAGGTTTTCTTGGAAAGAGCCATACTTATATTCCTGCGGCTGCGATCGTGGTCCAACAGCAAAGCTGAGAACCAGTAACACAGACCATGTGGTTCACAAAGCCCCAAACAAGTACTACCCCACCCTTTACAGGAAAGTTTACTGACTGACCCCTGGGTAAGTCAGGGGGTGCCTTGTACATCATGATGAGAGATTTGGATTTTCTTCTAAGTCACAAGAAACCACTGGGGGATTTAAAACCAGCGATTCAGATGACCTAACCTCCATTTTTAAAAGACCTGCTCTGGGAATGGATCGCAGGAAGTTACACGTGAACGTGGAGAACCACTTGCAGGCCATGGGGTCATCCAGAAGAGAGAGGACAGAGTGAAAAACCAAGAGGAGGCGGGTCTGGCACACGCGTGGGGAAGAGGAGGCCCACAGGACTTGCTGAGTCGTTGGCTTCAGAGATGAGGGGAAAGAGGAATCACACATGACTTCCAAGTTTGGGCTTAAACAGCTGGGCCAGTGGTCCCATTAACGACAAAGAGAAAAGGCCCCAGGAGGAACAGGTTGGGTGAAAAAGAGCTGTTGAGAGTTCTGTTTTGCACATACTAAGTTTGCGACATTTGTGATGCATCCAAGAGGCAAAGTCTTGTAACCAGGTAAACACTTGAGCCTGCAGCTTGGAGTCTTAGTTAGAGAATAGCTGGAAAATAGATATTGGTAAAAGCCAGAAGCCGGGGAGAAAGGTCTCCCGGGAGGTGGTAAGGAGAGACCCCTAGGCTGAATGAGACCAGAGGACCTGAGGCAGGGAAATCAATGGAGAGATTAAGACAGAGTATCTGGGAAGGCAGGAGAGAGCTGGGAGGTGACGGGAAGGGGAGATCCACTGGCCTGAATGCTCCTGATTGGTGGAGAGACAGGTAGATAAAGAGGTGACCACCAAATCTGGTGACAGGAGGTCTGTCTGAAACCGTGACCAGAGCAGTTTCAGTGAGTAGGTCGTGGGCACTGGCTGGACGGGATTGACGGAAACGTGGATGTGGCTGGTAGAGACAGCAAATACACAGAGGCCGCTTTTGACGAGTTTTGCTGACTAATGACTCAAAACCACGCATGTCGGCTATAGGCTCACGGCCAGTCCCTTTCACTGCTGCGGAGCTTTGACTCCACAAAGCGCCTACTATGGGCCGGCTTATTACTTGTCTGTGACCCTGATGAGGCATTCTTTTCCTGATAGTTTGTTGGGAAGATGGACGGAAGACATCAGAAACCCACGCATGGAGATTCAAGAAAAAGGAAAGCTTGCAGCCACGGAGAGATGAGTGTAGATTTTCAAATGGGTTTCTCCCCGCCGTCAGAAGGCTGCAAACCCAGAAGGCCAGCAGTTTCATTTCTGCTGGGTGGACACACAGCTCTTCCGTCTTCACTTTTGCAAGGAAGCTCCTTCATGCAGATTTCTGAAACCTGCTGACAAATATAAACGTGCCACCCAAAGGATAAGCAGATTTCTGGAACTGGACACAAATGTATCCCATGAGGAGACAAAAGATCCTTTTGTTTCGATTCTTCTTTTTTTTCCTTCTGGGAAACATTTAGTTTCTTATGAGGAACATCCAGGACGAAACACTCAGGCACAGAACATATTGTTATTATTTTTTTTTTATGTTTTTTTTATTTTTATTTTTATTTATTTATTTATTTATTTTTTAATTTTAAAATCTTTAATTCTTTCATGCGTTCCCAAACATGAACCCCCCTCCCACCTCCCTCTCCAGAACATCTCTCTGGGTCATCCCCATGCACCAGCCCCACGTATTGTTATTTTTAAAACTAGTTAATCACAGACTGTAGAGGAGATGATTTTGTATCTAATTAATTCTGTTCCCCAGGTCTTCCAAAAGATGATATGGCCCCAGAGTCTGAGCTATGAACCATTTGCCATCCTATGTTATAGAGGTGCAGACCGACGCTTTAGGCTGACTGTCTTCCTATGTCATAGAAAATGTGCGTTTACAGTCACACACATTCCGCGCTTCCACCTTCCCCCATGACCTGATTTAGAATCCCAGATCTGCTCCTTAGAAGGCCGTGTGACCTGAGTGGGCACTCAACCTCCGTGAGTCACAGTGGCCTCATCTGTCAACTGGTGATAGCAGATCTACCTTGCTGTCATGTATTAAATAAGCTAATATAAATAAAAGCACTGCTCACTCAGTCGTGTCCGACTCTTGGCGACCCCATGGACTGTAGCCTACCAGGCTCCTCCGTCCATGGGATTTTCCAGGCAAGAATACTGGAGTGGGTTGCCATTTCCTCCTCCAGGGTGTCTTCCTGACCCAGGGATTGAACCCAGGTCTCCCACAGTGTAGGCAGACGCTTTACCATCTGAGCCACCAGGGAAGTCCTGTGATTAGCAGTGTAGTCTTAAGCAAGCATCTTGCTCTCGAAGGTCACCTGTTGGCATAAGTGTCTCCCGTAAGTCGCCCCCAAGGGCTCCTTGCCAAGCGCCCCAAGCTCTCCTCTTCCCAGACCCGAAGTTCCAGGCAGCCCCTGGCCTTGCTTCCGTTGCCCCGATGAAGAGGACCCTCTCCCTTGTTTTCTCTAGCTCTGAAGATGGCACCATGGGGACTGCCGAGTGGTGGAAATAAGGGAAGCCCTAGTTTGGGCCAGTTTGCAGCTTGGCTTTAAAGGTTCCCAAAGCCACAGCTTGCTCAGGAGGGAAGGTTCTGTCCCCAAACCATGTGGGACTCTGGGTCAGCCTCTTAAAGATGGATGAAGGGTGACAACCGGGCTAGGGAGGACCCTCGCTTGGGCCTGACTATGGCTGTGAAATGCGTCTGTCCTGAGAACAGACAGGAGTTGGAAGGCCAGGCCCTCCGGGGGAAAGGCGCTTGTCTTGGCCCTGACCTGACCGTATGTGAGCCAGCCACCTTCGCCCTTTCCAGACTCTTGACACAAAGAAACAGCTGCAGAAGTTACACCAGGTCCTAGGGACATTTCTCTCTAAACAATCAGGCTTTGTTTTTTGAGAGGGTGAGGATTGTGAACAGAAGCCAGGGGTTTTCTGCTGCCGATCACCTCCCCTCCACCCGTCTGGGGCTTCAGGAGGAAGGCACACTCTGTGCACATCGCCAGGGAACCTCAAGTCCCCTCCTCAGGGTGTTTTGCAGCTTTGGTGGTTCACTTCACCCTTACACTGGCAGCCCAAAGTACAGGGGGCTGTTAACATTCCCAGGGCAACCCTCAACCCCCGGGGGAATGGAAAGTCGGAGACAAAAGGCCTCGGTCTCTGGTTCTTCAGGGGAGCAATTCTGGGAGACATTCTACAGCATCTCTTGGAGGGTCCCCAGCAAGAGCAGGCCCCCACGGCTCACTAGGAGAGCCAGTGATGCACGCAGCCTCTGCTGGCCTTTCCTCCCCCTCCTCTCCCATCCCTTCACTCCTGGCCCCAGGTCCCTGCCCCAGAAGTTTCCTTGAACCCAAGATCCAGGTCTTGGTGAGAACCTAAGCTAAAACACGCATCAGTAAACCCAATGGAAGTCTGTTTTCCTTGAAGAGTCAGAAACAAAGTTGCTCCTCTGAACCAGAGCACAGAGGGACCCCGGCCGTTGGCAAGTGGAGAATCCCAGAGGCCGCACCAGCATGGGCTCAGCTGGGCCCGCCACTAACACGGGGAGGCTGTCGGGCAGACTGTCGACAGAGGCCAGGGTCTGTGGACGGCGAGGGGAAAGAGTCTGGCCCATCCTGGGCCTGGGGGACACATTTCTCCACCCTGGTTCTGTTGCAGGAAAAAGGACCCCTTCCAGGGCCCGAAACTGGGCTCTTGTCTAACACTCAGAAATGAACTGTCCGAGGAGACATGTGTGCTGACAAAGCAAGAGATTTTATTGGGAAAGGGCGCCCGGGTGGAGAGCAGTAGGGTGAGGGGACCCAGGAGAACTGCTCTGCCGCTTGGCTCGCAGTCTCAGGTTTTATGGTGATGGGAATAGTTTCCGGGTGGTCTTTGGCCAATCACTCTAATTCAGAGTCTTTCCTGGTGGTGCATGCATCGCTCAGCCAAGATGGATGCTAGCGAGAGGGATTCTGGGAAGTGGACGAACACGCGGTGTCTCCTTTCGACCTTTCCCGAACTCTTCCGGTTGGTGGTGGCTGATTAGTTCCGTATTCCTCACCAGGATCTCCTGTCATAAAACAGCTCATGTGAATGGTTACTATGGTGCCTGGCCAGGGTGGGCGGTCTCGGTCAGGGCGCTTCCCCTGACAGCTCTCGAGCAGAAGGTGGGAAGGGAGAGGCTGTGGGTTGGGAGAGAGACAAGTGTTCGATTGGACCGTGGAGGCCTGGGAGGCCTGAATGGAGGTCCCAGGGTCGGAAAGCAAGTGGGCAGGGCGGACGCGTGGAGGGGAGGTGGTCTGGTTACCTGCAGGGACCAGGGCTGCAGGCCAGGGTGAGAGCGTCTGTCCCCCCATCTGCTGAGGGCCCGGCCCTGAACGGAGAAGCCGGGCAGCCCTCGCAGCCCTGACCCAGACTCTCTGGCCTCAGGGCTGTTTGTACGGCAGGAAGTGAGGAGAAGGGGACAGGAATAAAAAACAGTCCAGCAGGGCCCAAGAGAGACACCTGCAGCCCAAGAGCACAGTTTCCACCCCCAGAAAGGAAAAGCAGAACAAAAGGTGACTATTAGCAAAGGGGGGTTTCCGAGAACCATCAACAGCGACCCAGAAGACAAATAGTCACCTGCCTTCCTTCCGGCTGACTCTATGAGGTCGCTTTATTCTTCTTCGGCTCTTGGAGCCGACAGAGAAAACACAGTTCTAGTGTTACTGGGAAAAGAAATATTTCTTTCAGGTACTCAGAGTAATTTTTGTTTTTACAAGGAAACTGGGTAGTCAGCTACAAGTACAGTTGTCAAAGTAGGGACAGTGGATGTTGTGGAATTACTCAGATTCTCCTGCAACAAGACAGCACATCAGAACCCATCAGTGGATCTAGGATGTGAGAATTTTGGCAGTACTTTAAATGATTGAATTTTCCGATACTGAACAACCTCTGTCCCACACCCAATCAAGCCAAACCAAAACAGTCCACCCGAGACCTTCTCAACCAGTTGGTCTTTGCGATGCTGTCATCTCTAGACAAATAGTTTGAGTTCCATAATGACAATAATCAGATTTATTACTGTAGGTCATCACGGTTGTTCTCTTGTGAGGACAGAAAGCAGTTTGCTGGTGAAGGATTAACCTTTAATCTTAACTAAAATTCTTGCTTCATAATTCCTAGTCTCAAAATGCCTCCACTTAATGTTAATTTTAAATGCAGCTATGTGTGCTAACCATAGGGATTTAAACTGCCAAGGCCTGAATAGGAAACTCACTGCGTACGTTAAAAAAATTCTTCAGGACTATGTGAAAAATTAACTTTTTTAGACTTTACTTTTTATTACAATTTTATTTATTAATTTTTGGCCGTGCGGGGTCTTCCTTGCTGCTTGGGGTCTTCTCTAGTTGTGAGCAGGGGCTCCTCTCGCCTTGCGGTGTGCGGGCTTCTCACTGGGATGGGGCCTCTCGTGGAGGAGCACAGGCCTACAGAACTCAGGCTCCATTAGCTGGGGCTCGTGGGCTCAGGAGTCGCAGCTCCCGGGCTCCAGAGCACAGGCTTGGTTGTTGTGGCAAAGGGCTTAGTTGCTCCGCAGCATGTGGGATATTCCCAGACCAGGGATCGAACCCGTGTCTCCTGCATTGCCAGGTGGATTCTTTATCACTGAGCCACCAGGGAAGCCCTGAAAAATTAAATTTTGAAAAAGTGAGGATCATACAGAGATGAATGTGGTTTTACATGATCCAATATATACCTTTCTTTGTTTGTTTAGCTGGCAGTGGGCGTCTGCAGGAAAACCATTCTCTCTTCGAACAATCTGAAGTCTCTGGAGTATCGACAAGATGCCTCTAGGCCTGTGCTGTCCAAGGCCGTAGCCACCTGTGGCCTTCCAACACTTGAAAATGAAGCTGGTCAAATTTGAAAAATGCCATTTGACTCGTAACAGACTTTGAAGGCTTCGTATGAAAGAAAGAAAGTAAAATATTGCAGTAGTTTTTCTATTGATGATACGCTGAAAGGATCACACTTTGGACATACTGGGTTAAAGGAAACATATTGTTAAAGTTAATGCAGTCTGTTTCTGTTTCCATTTTTAATGTGTCTGCTAGAAAATTTAGAAGCCCAACTGCACGGCTCCCCCTTTGGTGCTACGCTGACCTGCTTGTCCTGAAGCAGCTGAGGGCCACCCTGTTGGAGGGGAGGGGAGAAGGCTCATCTTGAAGTTCCTGTGCAAAACAGGTCCTGTTTTCCCCTTGAGGGTGTGTTGGGGGCCAAAGTTTCCTTTCAGGGGCTGCTGGATGTCACTTGCGAGTGAAGGTGCTGTAACTCTTTCATCAGGGAGCTCGTCTACCCCACAGCAACTAGATGTTGCTTCCTACAGTTCCCAGGGCTTTTCTCCCTCCCCCCTCCTCTTTTTCCTTTTCTTTCTCCCTCAAAAAGCGTGATTGTGTAATTGGCTTATCATACGTTTTCACAACTATGCAGCCACCACCACAATCCAGTTTTAGGACAGTTCCAGCACCCTGAAGCTTTTCCTCACACTTTTTTGTACTCAATCCCTGTTCCCAGCAGCCTCTAGGAAACCACTGATTTGCTTTCCATAGCCATAGTATCTCCTCTTTGCAGAAATTTCATGTAAATGGGATCAAACAATGGGTGGTCTTTTGTGTCTGGCTCCTCTCTATTAGCGCATTGGTTTCCAGGTTTATCCGCGTTTGCAGGGCCGCTGTGGCCAGCTCCAACGTTTTAGCCTAGAGGAGAGAGAAAGCGGTGGAAGGAAATTTCGGGACATTCCTCAATGAATTTGTATGAGCTTAGAAAAGTTGCTGAGGAAAATAAAAGCACATCGAGAATTTCATGTCACACTGGGATGTGATGATAAGTTACTGACGGTCTGTCTTTCCTCCTGTTTTAAAAATAAAATGGCCTGCATTGGAAAACAATATTCATTTCCCATTTTACCTTCCTGTTCTTAGTCAGAAAGTGACATAATTCGTACATTATTGTACTCATAGTGCAGATAAAACCGTGATATCCAACAGTTCTTCTCCTTTACGGAGTGCTTTTTAAACTAATGATGATAAACTTGCTCCCCAGTATCCATGCTCTCTCACCTAGGAACCGAGCAGATGTAACTGCTTTTTATGGAATTTAACAGCGTGACAGACACTTATTTGTTCAAAGAAGTCTGAGTTCTTACGACTCCACTTATATTGGGATCTAGCATATGAATCTGACATCCCACGGTCCTGAGATTTTACACTGCAAGGCATGGTGTTTGTTTGATTAACAGACAACAACAGAGATGAAGAAACACTCCAGGGACTCAGTTTTCTTTGCTAATAAGCAGGTACCAAAATAATGAATATATTCTGACACAACCACCCCTCCCCTCTCCCCCCCACCACCCCCTGGCTTCAAATCACTGACAAGTGTAACCATAATAATGGCTCTGAAGTGTGTGGGTGGCTGGGATTTTTGATAAACACACTCGTAAAGGCCAAATCACACATAAGTTGCTGAAGCAATATTGGGGTGAAAATCACAGGCTACGGCAAGAAGTGGAGGGCGGGGAGCCGCTGAACACTGCAGGGTGGAGTTAAACCTCTTTCAGTAACATTTTAAAATCAAATGAAGGAGAGGCTCATTTGTTTACTGTCTCTTTTGCCCGTGATGGCACGTCTCCCCTGCCATCCCCACTGAAGCAACGCCGTGTGGAGGCTGGCGGCGTTCTAAGGCAGCTCTCTCCCCCACACACCGGCCTTTCCCCAGGCACCCGTGGGGCCCGTCTGTGGGCAGCTTCTGCAACCGCAGCTCTCTGGGCTCACACGTGAGACCCCCAGGCCAGCCCTCAGAGACAAGGGAGAGCTGCTGGTGGATGAGCCCACCACCCCCTCACCCTGGCAGGACAGCTGGCTGTGTTCTGCACGACCTCTCAGAGGGGGCCTGCTGCCCTCGGAGGCAGCCTGCTGGTTGCCCTTTGTAGCTTTGCTCCCTCCCGTCCACCACATCCTCCTTCCCTAGTGTGGCCTGGAATCACTTCCCAAATGCAACCTGCCACAAATCCTTACCTCGGGTTCTGCTTTTGGGGACATCAACTAAGACGGTTACCACATTTTCAGATGAACGTAGACTTTGAAGGGATTCTGTGACTACTTCTTTTTCAGCTGAAAATTTCATGTCATTCTTAGGAAGACCTGAAGAAGGCAAACCAAGGCAATGAGAGTCTTATCAAACAGCAGCTCTATTCTGGAGCAGTGTCACCTGAGGTTACCATGTTCCCATGTCCAAATTCACTCTGCTCACCACACAACAGGCCAAGAAATCCGAGAGACAAGGTGTTGAGGCAAGGAATGTGATGTTATGAGGCAAGCTGGCAGACCGAGAAGATAGCAGACTAATGTCTCAAAATAACCATCTCGTCAGGGTCTGGATGCCAGATTCTTTTATAGAACTGATGGGGAGGAGGTGAGGAGGCAAAGTAAAAGGCCATCAACCTTGCAAATATCCCCTGCAATGGCCAGCCTCAGGATGGGATATGTTAATTTCTTCCTTCCTGTGGTCATCCAGCATATTAAAAAGCAGACACATTACTTTGCCAACAAAGGTCCATTTAGTCAAAGCTATGGTTTTTCCAGTAGTCATGTATGGATGTGAGAGTTGGACTATAATGAAAGCTGAGCACAGAAGAACTGATGCTTTTGAACTGTGGTGTTGGAGAAGACTCTTGAGAGTCCCTTGGACTGCAAGGAGATCCAACCAGTTCATCCTAAAGGAAATCAACCCTGAATATTCATTGGAAGGACTGATACTGAAGCTGAAATTCCAATACTTTGACCACTTGATGCAAAGAGCTGACTCATTTGAAAAGACCCTGTTGGGAAAGATTGAAGGCAGGAGGAGAAGGCGACGATAGAGGTTGAGATGGTTGGATGGCATTACCGACTCGATGGCCATGAGTTTAAGCAAGCTCCGGGAGTTGGTGATGGACAGGGAAGCCTGAAGTGCTGCAGTCCATGCTGAAGTGCTGCAGTCCATGGGGTCGCAAAGAGTCGGACACGCCTGAGCAACTGAACTGAACTGAACTATACTGTAGCCATCCACAGGTCTAGAGAGTCAGGGTATCTCCCTGAACAAAGGCAACTTTGGCTTAACCTTCAGGCAGAGGGGAAGAGTTCCCTGAGGTAGGCCATTATGTATGATTATAATAACAAAAGCAAAGAAAATCAAAGGTTAAAGTCAAAGAAACAGATCCAGCTTGGAGTCAAAATGGGCTCTTCCCTGTAACAATGTCTCCCTGATTCTACAGTAAACACTCTGTGGTCTGGGACCAGGGGGCTGGACACTGCCCAAAGCTGCACATGCATTAGCTGATTTCATTCTTAAAACAGCCCCCTGAAGTGAGGATTACTATTGTCCTCATTTACCAAGGAGGAAATTGGGAGGTGAAAGTTAATTTGGCCACAATCACATGGTTCAAAAAAGCACCAGCAGGATTCCAACCCAGGCAGCCTGGTTTCAGATCCTCAGAGCATAGCCTCTGACACAGGCGTGAGCCTGCGAGAGGTGTTTGATAAATTCTCACTTGATTGAGGAATTACTGCATGTGGAGAAAGGAAAGAAGATGGTCTATGTAATATCTTCAAATGTTTGATCATGAACCCTTTGGCAGTCTGTGAAGTCCATAGAGTCTTTCCCAAAACAATACACACACACACACACACACACACACACACATATATATTTGGCCACGTATGTGTGTGTGTGTATATATATATATTATATTATATTATATATATGGCCATGTTGTGAGACATGTGGGATTCTAATTCCCCAACCAGGGATCAAACCTGCTTCCCCTGCAGTGGAATCGTGGAGTCTTAACTACTGGACCACCAAGGAAGCCCCCAAATCAATATTTTCAAGGGCATAAAAGAAAACACATAAGATTACAGAGGAAACCAAATATTAAAATGCATCTATCAAAATACTACCAACAGTTGTGACAGGGCAATACACACATCCATCCTATAGGGGTGATTACATCCTGCAATGGGCTCCATAAATGTCTTAAATCTGCATGTGATGGGAATGGACTGAGCTGCCCAAGGGGCTGGATGCCTTTAGGAAAGACCTCAGAATGGCTGGCCCAGAATCTGAATTACAAGACCTCTTCCTTCTGAGTCACCCTCCAACCTTCATGAGCTTCCTAAAATACAGATTTGATTGTATTTCTTACCCATCTTAAACCTTTCAATGCTGGCCTTCCGTTGTCTCCAGAATAAAGTCTAGGATGCCCAGGGTGACGGTCAAGGTTTGCATCATCTGAACACAGGGATTTACCTTACCAGCCTCTGGCCGTGTCTCCTGTGTTCCTTATACTCCAGCTGCAGTAAGTTTCCTGCTTCCTGTGCCTAGAGTGAGGGAGAGCGCCACGGCAGAATCCTTTCCCTTCAGGTGAAACTTCTCTTCAAAGTCTTCACCCACGGCCCCCCTCCTAGGTAAAATTAATCACTCCTCTGAGCGCACATAACTTTCCACAGGCCTCTACCATAGCCTAAGTAACAGACGATGTTACAGTTACTGTGGGCATACGTTCGGGATTACTACGTTAGCAATACCTTCTTAATCTCAGACAGGACCCAGCAGAACCTCCAGCCCAGGATGAGAGTTCAATTATCATTGGTTAAAACCGATCCGAGGGTGGGATGCGAGCAGCTGATTCGTCACAAATTTGAGATAACCATGTGGACTGTCTCAGTATATCCCAGCAAACAATTATGGATCATTAAAATCATGGCAGATGGTGATTGCAGCCATGAAATTAAAAGATGCTTACTCCTTGGAAGGAAAGTTATGACCAACCTAGACAGCGACATTCCTTTGCCAACAAAGGTCCATCTAGTCAAGGCTATGGTTTTTCCTGTGGTCATGTATGGATGTGAGAGTTGGACTGCGAAGAAGGCTGAGCCCCAAAGAATTGATGCTTTTGGACTGTGGTGTTGGAGAAGACTCTTGAGAGTCCCTTGGACTGCAAGGAGATCCAACCAGTCCATTCTGAAGGAGATCAGCCCTGGGATTTTTTTGAAAAGAATGATGCTAAAGCTGAAACTCCAGTACTTTGGCCACCTCATTCGAAGAGTTGACTCATTGGAAAAGACTCTGATGCTGGGAGGGATTGGGGGCAGGAGGAGAAGGGGACGACAGAGGATAAGATGGCTGGATGGCATCACTGACTCAATGGACGTGAGTCTGAGTGAACTCCGGGAGTTGGTGCCACCGAAATCATGAAACTTCCTTGAAAACGGTTATCTTCAAATTCCATGTGAAATTGGCTATCTCTTGCATAATATATTAACTTTTGTTATCAAAGTAATGTCACTGGTTTTGCTCAAAAGTTTAAGTAAAATGGACATTTTCTTAAAAAAAAAAATCTGTCCTCTTACTCCTGTGCCTTCTGCTGCTGCTGATAATCCTGTGGGTGCAGGGACCCAAGCTGAGAAGCAGGGACCCAAGGCTCCTCCTCTAGACCCAGAGATGAGGGCACCATTTGGCTGACTTTTACTAGAAGTCCCAGGAGAGCCCTCCACCCCCCACCTCCAGGCAGCTGGATGCTAAACATGCGGTATCTGGCAGGACTCTGCCTCCCAGCAAGCTCAGATAATTATCCCCAAACCCATCCATTTTCTCATCTTCCTCCAGGGTCTGTCGGGGGTGACTCACTCTGGGACATGAAATAGCTGGTGGGTTTTTCCACGAGGTCGCTTTGTCTTTGCTGCTCTTGTTTCCATGATTCTTTGGTGGCTCCTGAGGCTTTATCACCCCTGACACATGACTTCCTTCTTGGCCTCACGCTTCTCTTTGACTGAGGTGGGCCTGAGTACATGCCCACGTCCTTCCTTTAATCTCAGTTTAATCTGCTTTCTTATGTTTTAACTACAGTGGAGTGGAAAGAGCGTGGGGTTTTGAGCCAAGCAGAGCTGGTTGCCGCCCCGGCTCTGCTGTTAACTGGCTGTGTAACAGTGTGGAAACGGTGTCACGGCTCCTGGCCACAATATGCTCATCAGGGCACATGGGAACGGTCACATCCATTTTCCAGAATGTTGTGAGGAATAAAGGTTAGGTCTGTAGATGCACGTACCTTATTTAGCATCTGGCACAGAGTAAATGAGAAATGCGATTCTCATTTCTTTCCTTCTACTGGAGAGAGAGTCTAGCTCTGTAATCTGAAACTCTGGTTGGTGTTGGTGCCCAGTGAAGAGCCAGAGGCAGTGACACCCGCAGGCAGCCAACCCGGGGGGCAGGGGGTAGGGTGCCAGCCTTAGTATCTCCAGCTCCTACTCAGGGGGCTTACAGCTATGATTCAACAAATATCTCTAGACTGAATAAATGGATAAAGAGACAAGAGATCACTTTCTTCCAGAACAATAAAGGACTGTAGATGAATCAGTTCAGTTCAGTTCAGTTCAGTTGCTCAGTCGTGTCCGACTCTTTGCGACCCCATGAATTGCAGCATGCCAGGCCTCCCTGTCCATCACCAACTCATGTCCATTGAATCAGTGATGCCATCCAGCCATCTCATCCTCTGTTGTCCCCTTCACCTCCTGCACCCAATCCCTCCCAGCATCAGAGTCTTTTCCAATGAGTCAACTCTTCGAATGAGGTGGCCAAAGTACTGGAGTTTCAGCTTCAGCATCATTCCTTCCAGAGAAATCCCAGGGCTGACCTCCTTCAGAACGGACTGGTTGGATCTCCTTGCAGTCCAAGGGACTCTCAAGAGTCTTCTCCCAACACCACAGTTCAAAAGCATCAATTCTTCAGCGCTCAGCCTTCTTCACAGTCCAACTCTCACATCCATACATGACCACTGGAAAAACCATACCCTTGACTAGACGGACCTTAGTCAGCAAACTAATGTCTCTGCTTTTGAATATGCTATCTAGGTTGGTCATAACTTTTCTGCCAAAGAGTAAATGTCTTTTAATTTCATGGCTGCAATCACCATCTGCAGTGATTTTGGAGCCCCCCAAAAATAAAGTCTGACACTGTTTCCACTGTTTCTCCATCTATTTCCCATGAAGTGATGGGACCAGATGCCATGATCTTCATTTTCTGAATGTTGAGCTTTAAGCCAACTTTTTCACTCTCCACTTTCACTTTCATCAAGAGGCTTTTTAGTTCCTCTTTACTTTCTGCCATAAGGGTGGTGTCATCTGCATATCTGAGGTTATTGATATTTCTCCCAGCAATCTTGATTCCAGCCTGTGCTTCCTCCAGCCCAGCATTTCACATGATGTACTCTGCGTATTAGTTAAATAAGCAGGGTGACAATATACAGCCTTGATGGACTCCTTTTCCATTTGGAACCAGTCTGTTGTTCCATGTCCAGTCCTAACTATTGTTTCCTGACCTGCATACAGGTTTCTCAAGAGGCAGGTCAGGTGGTCTGGTAACCCATCTCTTTCAGAATTTTCCACAGTTTCTTGTGATCCACATAGTCAAAGGCTTTGGCATACTTGATGAAGCAGAAATAGATGTTTTTCTGGAACTCTCTCGCTTTTTCCATGATCCAGCAGATGTTGGCTATTTGATCTCTGGTTCCTCTGCCTTTTCTAAAACCAGCTTGAACATCTGGAGGTTCATGGTTCACATATTGCTGAAGCCTGGCTTGGAGAATTTTGAGCATTACTTTACTAGTGTGTGAGATGAGTGCAATTGTGCGGTAGTTTGAGCATTCTTTGGCATTGCCTTTCTTTGGGACTGGAATGAAAACTGACCTTTTCCAGTCCTGTGGCCACTGCTGAGTTTTCCAAATTTGCTGGCATATTGAGTGCAGCAGTTTCACAGCATCATCTTTCAGGATTTGAAATAGCTCAACTGGAATCCCATCACCTCCACTAGCTTTGTTCGTAGTGATGGTTTCTAAGGCCCACTTGACTTCACATTCCAGGATGTTTGGCTCTAGGTGAGTGATCACACCATCGTGATTATCTTGGTCGTGAAGATCTTTTTTGTATGGTTCTTCTTTGTATTCTTGCCACCTCTTCTTAATATTTTCTGCTTCTGTTAGGTCCATACCATTTCTGTCCTTTATCGAGCCCATCTTTGCATGAAATGTTCCCTTGGTGTCTCTAATTTTCTTGAAGAGATCTCTAGTCTTTCCCATTCTGTTGTTTTCCTCTATTTCTTTGCATTGATCGCTGAGGAAGGCTTTCTTATCTCTTCTTGCTATTCTTTGGAACTCTGCATTCGGATGCTTGTATCTTTCCTTTTCTTCTTTGCTTTTCACTTCTCTTCTTTTCACAGCTATTTGTAAGGCCTCCTCAGACAGCCATTTTGCTTTTTTGCATTTCTTTTCCATGGGGATGGTCTTGATCCCTGTCTCCTGTACAATGTCACGAAACTCATTCCACAGTTCATCAGGCACTCTATCTATCAGATCTAGGCCCTTAAATCTATTTCTCACTTCCACTGTATAATCATAAGGGATTTGATTTAGGTCATACCTGAATGGTCTAGTGGTTTTTCCCTACTTTCTTCAATTTCAGTCTGAATTTGGCAATAAGGAGTTCATGATCTGAGCCACAGTCAGCTCTGGGTCTTGTTTTTGTTGACTGTATAGAGCTTCTCCATCTTTGGCTGCAAAGAATATAATCAATCTGATTTTGGTGTTGGCCATTTCTAGATGAATAAGTTATGTCAAAGCAATCAAATATTAATGATGCGTACCATGTGACAAACACATTTCCAAAAACCTGTCTGCCACCTTCATCTCTGACCCTGCCTGCCAACAACTCAGCAGCAACCATGCTGGGGGAGCGGGCGGAGGTGGCGGAGGCCTGGGAGGGTCAGGCAGCTGTAAGCTCAGAGTGGGTGGGCTGAGTGGAGTGTAAGGCTGCAGGGATCAGCAGTCAGGGCAAGCGGGGTCAGCGGGAACAGCCCGGAGAGGTGTTGCGCTGTGATTACTGTTGTTTCAGCATAAATACATGTTGTTGTGTTTTAGCTCTGACAGGTAATTGCTGTGTTTCTGGGCTGCGGTGACAGGCTCTGACCGTGGAGGTGTCTGTGATGAGTGAGCTCAGATGACTGAGCTCGGCGTGGCATTACCACGGTCTGAAGGGCCGGTGACCCTGTCCCCCAGCCTGGGTCCTGCCTTGTGACCGCCCCTGCCCCTCCCTTCTCCACACCTCGGCCATGGGGCCCTCTCCCCCCGCCACAATGTGGTCTTGTTGACCTCCCACCTGTGACCACCCTCAACCCTGTCCCAGTGAGAGTCCAAAGCCCGCCCTTGGCACTCAGCACCCAGCCCCTGCCTGCCCGCAAGACTGGCATGCACAGACACGGCAAGCCCATGCCCTCCTCGCGGCCTCCGTGGCTCCCGGTTCCTTCCTCCCAGGGCTGACCCTTCCTGCACACTCGGACGGCTCGTTTCCTGCAGCATCCCTCCCTGACTCTGAGCTAGTGAGCTCCCTCCCTCCCTCTCAGCCTCCGCCCTCTTATTTTCTCCACATCCCTGTGATCACCTTATCTGTTTCTGGTCGGCTTTCTTCATTTTCCCTTCCCCTGAGGACATGCAGGTCTCAAGGGTTCACGTCCGTTTGCTTCATTGCTCTGTCTCCGGTCAAAGGGCCCCTCCGAGGTGCTCAGTCATCATTTGGTTTGGTGAATAATAGATAAAACCTGTCCCACGGGGAACAGACAAGCTCGTGCAGCAGAATCTCTGCCAACCCCTTGCCACCGTCCCTGCAGGGTGAAGACGGCGGTGTCTGACTCCGCACAGTGCAGGGCTCCCAGGAGCTCTTTAGGGGCCCCTGACACCACAGGGTAACCCGCGAAGCTGCTGACGACCCCCTGCCACGGAGCCCTCCTACCAGGCCAGGAGAGTGACCGCTCAGTGACTGTCACCACAGCTGATGTGCACACCGAGGTGGACTCCCACACTAGGCAGCCGCCTAGGTCAAGAGTAACGGTGCTGTTCACAAAGAGTTCAGTAGCAACGAAAAAGGACTCTGGGTATCTCAATAAAATGGGAGCTTCCTGGAACGATGTCAAGGCTCGCAATTCCAGAAAGAGAAATGGAACTGGCACAATTAAGCCAGGGAACCAAGGAAGCGCAAAGCAGAGCAGATGAACATCGCAGCCAAGGACGCCACCAGGGCAGGAAACGCACCACACTTCCCAAGGACGTTAGGCGGGCCCAGCCCTCTCTTGTCCGCTCCCTTCAGGGTCAGGAAAGGGCAACCTGACCTGAAAAGGTGTCTGTGGATTAACAAAGCAGCACGCTGTGCCCTGCCAAGTCTCCTGCTGAGAAACAGAGGTGATACTCACTCCCACCTCGGAAGGTCCTGATCAGACCTGGGCCTTGTCAGGACCACAGGGGCAACGTGCTCCCAGCAAGTCTGGGACAGGCTTGTTCTGGCAGCCAAGCAGATGTCAGAGTCCCATGCCTTCCAGGAGCAGGGGGTCAGGACCTGAGAGAAGCCTGCTGGATGAGAGTCAGCACGGAGGGATGAGGCATGTGCTTGCGTGGAGGTGGCGCCTCCCCCAGGCAGCCCCCCTGAACACACCTGTGATGGGATGCTCTTTGACATCTCGCAACTCTCCTCTCCAAAGTGCTGATTGAGTGGGCTCATGGGGGGATGTCCTAATTTTGAATCAACCTCTAGGGGTGTGAGGCATCGAGCAGAACGTGAGAGCCAGTTCTTTCATTTTCAGAAATTTTCAAGCCACCTAAGATCGTGTTGCTAGCTTAAAATTAGCACCATTCTTTGCGAGAAGCAAAATTAGCTTAAAATGAACTATGCTTAAAATTAGTCCAGGTTGGAGTATTTACACCACAAGAATTGACAAAGGCTGCAAATCAGGCCTTTTTAAAAATCTTTGCCAGAGCTGGTTATTAAACCAGCAAAGTATTGCTTGTATTCCTGAAATCAACTGTGCCTGGTCTTACTCTCTATTTTTATCATTACTGGATTTTATTTTTAATCATAAGTGAGATTTGTCTGTAGTTTTGTTCTGTTTTTTGCTTTGGGGATACATTCTTTGTCAGCTTTATTTCTTAAAGTTTTCCATATTTTTTAAGGCCAGTTTTTACCTCTGATTTTCAGTCATCTAGGGAATATTTTAAAATGCAGGGCCCCAAGGCATGCACCTGATTAATTAAATAAGAATCTCTGAGGGTGGGACTCAAATGTCAGTATTTTTTTTAAAATCTTCACATAATTCCAATATTCAGCCAAAGTTGAGAACCAGTGCCTCAGCCCAGTGTTTCTTGATCACTAATGTGCATGCATCACATTTCTAGGGGATTTAACTCCTGTTAAAACACAGAATTTAATTTAGCAGCGAGGATGGGGGCCAACAAACTCCCAGGGATGCTGCTGCTGCTGGCCCCACTTTGAGTAGCAAGGACTTGAATAACAGTGTAATCATCTATATTTTAAATTATTTATTTATTTATTTTCGGCTGTACTGGACTTGAAGTCTAGTAAAGCCAAAAATTAAAAAAAAATTAAATAAATAAATGATTCAAATAAATTAAATAAATAAAGGTCAAGACATGCATGCAGGTCAAGAAGCAACAGTTAGAACCAGACATGGAGCAACAGACTGGTTCCAAATTGGGAAAGGAGTATGTCAAGGCTATATGTTGTCATCCTGCTTATTTAACTTCCATGCAGAGTACATCATGAGAAATGCTGGGCTGGATGAAGCACAAGCTGGAATCAAGATCACTGTAGAAGGTAACTGCAGCCATGAAATTAAAAGAGGCTCGCTCCTTGGAAGAAAAGCTATGATGAACCTAGAGAGCATATTAAAAAGCAGAGACATTACTTGGCTGACAAAGGTCTATCTAGTCAGAGCTATGGTTTTTTTCAATAGTCAGGTATGGATGTGAGAGTTGGGCTATAAAGAAAGCTACATGCCAAAGAATTGATGCTTTTGAACTGTGGTGTTGGAGAAGACTCTTGAGAGTCCCTTGGACTGCAAAGAGATCCAACCAGTCCATCCTAAAGGAGATCAGTCCTGGGTGTTCTTTGGAAGGACTGATGCTGAAGCTGAAACTCCAATCCTTTGGCCACCTGATGGGAAGAGCTGACTCATTTTAAAAGAGCCTGATGCTGGGAAAGATTGAAGGCGGGAGGAGAAGGGGATGACAGAGGATGAGATGGTTGGATGGCATCACCGACTCAATGGACATGAGTTTGAATGGACTCTGGGAGTTGGTGATGGACAGGGAGGCCTGGTGTGTGGCAGTCCATGGGGTCACGAACAGTCAGTCACGACTGAGCGGCTGAACTGAACTGGACTGTACTTCAGTGCTGCCGGTGAGCTTTCTTTAGTGGCCGCGAGAGGGGCTACTCTGCCGCACGGGCTTCTCATTGCAGTGGCTTCTCTTGTTGCGGAGCACGGGCTCTGGGGCTCACAGGCTCTAGAGAGTGGGTCCAGTATTTGCCGCATATAGGCTGTTGCCCCATGGCATGTAGAGTCTTTCCAGACCAGGGATTGCACCCATGTCCCCTGCATAGGCAGGTAGATTCTTAAGCACTGGACCACTTGGGAAACTCAGTCATGTCCGACTCTTTGTGACCTATTGGACTGTTGCCCACCAGGCTCCTCCCTCTGTGGGATTTTTCAGGCATGGATACTGGGGTGGTTGCCATTTCTTTCTCCAGGGGATCTTCCCAACCCAGGGACGGAACCTGGCTTTCCTGTATTGCAGGCAGATTCTCTACCATCTGAGCCATCAGGGAAGCCCCTCTGTATTTTAAGATTAAGTGAAATTCAGTTACACAGACATTTCATTCTGATGCCTTTTCCATATCAAATCTTGTTACTTTTCCATTCTGTAAATGTTTTATTTAAAATATGTTTCTACATCAATTTTGGTATTTAACATTTTGTGAGGGTTTTTTTTTCCTAGGTTTTCAAATTGACTACCGCAGAGTGACATTTAATGGTCTCTTTCATTATTTTAAACTTTCCTGTATCTATAATTACAGCAATTAAAAAATCAATAGTTTAAAAAATATTACTCCAATCAGCCAAACATCTGTGACTGACTAATCCTTGAGTTCCAGTTGTTTTTCCTTTTTTTAATATTTACTTATTTGGCTGCACGGGGGTCTCAGTTGCAGCACTTGATCTCTTAGCTGGGGCGTGTGGCATCCAGTCACCTGACCAGGGGTTGAACCCACACTGGAAGCACAGAGCCTCAGCCACTGGGCCACCAGGAAAGTCACCATTTTTCTGGTTTTGAGTTGAGCTTTTGACTCCAGAAGAGTCTGTTGAGATACACTACCAAAGATGTAATCTCAGAAAACAGTTTCAGAGCTGCATTCTCCTTCAGCTCTGTTCAGTTCAGTTGCTAAGTCGTGTCCAACTCTGTGACCCCATGGACTGCAGCACGCCAGGCCTCCCTGTCCATCACCAACTCCCAGAGTCCACTCAAACTCATGTCCATTGAGTCAGTGATGCCATCCAACCATCTCATCCTCTGTCATCCCCTTCTCCTCCTGCCCTCAGTCTTTCCCAGCATCAGAGTCTTTTCCAATGAGTCAGGTCTTCCCATCAGGTGGTCAAAGTATTGGAGTTACAGCTTCAGCATCAGTCCTTCCAATGAATATTCAGGACTGATTTCCTTTAGGATGGACTGATTGAATCTCCTTGCCATCCAAGGGACTCTCAAGAGTCTTCGCCAATACCACAGTTCAAAAGCATCAATTCTTCCGGTGCTCAGCTTTCTTTATGGTCCAACTCTCACATCCATACATGACTACTGAAAAAGCCATAGCCTTGACCAGATGGACCTTTGTTGGCAAAGTAATGTCTCTGCTTTTGAATATGCTATCTAGGTTGGTCATAACTTTCCTTCCAAGGAACAAGCCTTTTAATATCAAGGTTGCAGTCTGCATCTGCAGTGATTTTAGAGCCCAAGAAAATAAACTCTGTCACTATTTTCATTGTTTCCCCATCTATTTGCCATGAAATGATGGGACTGGATGCCATCATCTTAGTTTTTTGAATGTTGAGCTTTAAGCCAACTTTTTCACTCTCCTCTTTCATTTTCATCAAGAGACTCTTTAGTTCCTCTTCGCTTTCTGCCATAAGGTTGGCGGCATCTGCGTATCTGAGGTTATTGATATTTCTCCCAGCAAACTTGATTCCAGCTTATGCTTATCCCACCCAGCATTTCACATGATGTACTCTGCATATAAGTTACGTAAGCAGGGTGACAATATGCAGCCTTGACGTACTCCTTTCCCAATTTGGAACCAGCCTGTTCTTCCATGTACAGTTCTAACTATTGCTTCCTGACCTGCATACAGATTCCTCAGGAGGCAGGTCAGGTGGTCTGGTATTCCCATCTCTTTCAGAATTTTCCACAGTTTGTTGTGGTCCACACAGTCAAAGGCTTTGGCATACTCAATAAAGTAGAAGTAGATGTTTTTCTGGAACTCTCTTGCTTTTTCAATGATCCAACAGATGTTGGCAATTTGATCTCTGGTTCCTCTGCCTTTTCTAAATCCACCTTGAATGTCTGAAAGTTCACAGTTCACGTACTGTTGAAGCCTGTCTTGGAGAATTTTGAGCATTACTTTACTAGTATGTGAGATGAGTGCAATTGTGCAGTAGTTTGAGCATTCTTTGGCATTGCTTTTCTTTGGGATTGGAATAAAACCTGACCTTTTCCAGTCCTGTGGCCACTGCTGAGTTTTCCCAATTTGCTGGCATATTGAGTGCAGCACTTTCACAGCATCACCTTTTAGGATTAGGAATAGCTCAGCTGGAATTTCATCACCTCCAGTAGCTGTGTTCGTAGTGATGCTTCCTAAGGCCCACTTGACTTTGCACTCCAGAATGTCTGGCTCTAGGTGAGTGATCACACCATCATGGCTATCTGGGTCATTAAGATCTTTTTTGTACAGTTCTTTGGTGTGTTCTTGCCACCTTTTCTTAATATCTTCTGCTTCTACTAGGTCTATACCGAATTATGCTTACTACTATGTAATTAAATCACTTTATATGGGGAAACTGAGGCACAGAGGGGCATATGACTTACACTTCTGACTGAAGTTCAATTAGGGATAGCAGATACATCACCTCCAGTCCTTAGTGTAACTTCTACAGTTCAATAATTTATTAATATTGCCAAATGTGAATAATATATAGGGCACCCAAAGCCTTTTATATTCAGACCTCTTTTGTGATGTTCCATGATCCCACAGAGGAAGTGCTATTATTAAGAAAACCAATTATGGAAACTTGTGTACCATTTGTGAAAAGTATAATGGTACTTCCCTGGTGGCTCAGCAGTAAAGAATCCTCCTGCCAATGCAGAGACATGGGTTCAATCCCTGGGTCGGGAAGATCCCACTCTAGTTTTCTTGCCTGGGAAATTCCATGGACAGAGAAGCCTGGTGGGTTACAGTCTATGGAGTGTTAAAAGCGTCAGACATGACTTAGCTACTAAAGACCAACAACAAAGGGCTTTCAGTGCATCAGTTGGGGTCAGGATGGGGCGGGGGAGACAGTTCAGTCCATGACAGGAGCCAGATGGATATCTGCAATTCTGAGAGCAAACAGACTTGGCTCTTGAGGCCAGGTCAGGAATATGCTGAGTCACCCATGCCCCCATCATTTTATCCCACCAACTAAGTTTATTTTGTCCTTCCATTCATTTATGCCTCTAACATTAATCGGGTCTAAGCTGTGCCCAGAACTGTGCAGCTACTGGACACGGATGCTGCCATCAGGGAGAGGTCACAGCGCTGTGGGGCCAGCACCCAGATGGCCGGGTCCTGGCTGGAGGCCCTGGTGACAGAGACCCGCTTCCTGGAGAAGGTGGCTCTGACTCAGCCCTAAATATGCCATAGAGTCATCCCGTCAAGGAGAAGGAGGCTCCTTTAAACAGTAAGCCTCCAAAGCATCCCTATTTGCCTAGACCCACCTGGGAGGGGAACTTAGAGTTTGTGTTAAAAGTTTCTGCTCAATCTGTGGGCCACGGATCAGGAGCATTGGATCACCTGGGAGCTTCTTAGCTAGAAAGGGATCCCAGAGCCCATCTCAGACTCACCGAATCAAACCCCGTAGCTTAACAAGATCTCTAGGGGATTCGTGTGAGCATTAAAATCCAGAAAACACTGATCAAATGCAGTGCTGCTGTTCACAACTGGAGAAACCAAGACCCAGAGAGAGGAAGTGATCCTTTCATGATGACACAGCAATCAGAACCAGAAAAGCCCCAGATCTCAGCCCCCAACCCCCAACTTGCAAACATCTTTCTTCCGTAGAGTAGCATATCTGAGAGGTTCATATCATGTAATGAGGCTGATATTTTTACACAACAAGCCCTGGAGGCCTCACCAGGGGCTCTCACCTGTCAGGTGAGCACTTGGGGCCCTGAAAATTTTCCTCTGCTGACAGTGCTCTGGCCGCTGTTTGGGGTGGTTTGACTGCTTTCAGGCAGCCTCCCACCACGTTTGTACGCTCCTGGGCGTTCACTGGTCTCCCTGTTCTTGTTGACACAGTCGCTGCTGCTGCAGAGAAGGGGTTAAACGCATCCTGGAGCCTGCTGTCCCAGGACAGCCTCTGGCTGAGGTGTGCTCCCATCTTCTATGTGTTTCTCTCATTTCCTTGATGCATTCCTTCACATGGCGGACACTGCTAATTGTCTGGGTCAGGGAATCTCAACCCTTGAATTTGGTTGAATTGTGGTACCTCTATACACCTCACAGAAGCAAAGGCAAATACTTCTTGAAGAAAGGAATCTTCACTTTACACCTAAAATAATTCAATGAGGCAAACAAACAAGGCAGTTTTATTGATACTTTTGGGAACCGGAAACTCCATCATGTAATGTAGTCTTCCCAGAACTAAGTAGAACTTCTAACAACAACAACAACAACAACAAAAATGCAGTCACCAAAACACATACATACATTCTAACTGTAACGGAAGCTTCACCGCAAGAGAAATACAACCAAAGAAGGAAGTAGAGAATTCAAACCTGGAAGACACGTTTGAAGAAATGAGCCGGACTGTCGTTCCAGGAGACAACAAGATGGAACATACAGAAGAGAAGAGACATAGACAAATATTTTAAAGCCTGAGCGCACATTTCACCGGAGGCCTGAAAGGAGTGAGACAGGGGAAGGTCTGACGGGGCAGCCTTTACGGCACTGATGGATCCAAGGTGTTCTGAAAAAACAAGGACAGTCTCCACGCCTGTGCTTTCAGGCGGGTTCCTTCTCCTCGGGATCAGAGAGGCAGATCAGAGGACTGAGTCCCCCTCCAGCCTCATTGTCAGCTACAGCATTTTCCCTCTGGGAGTCTTTTTATTTCTCTTTCATCTATTTCCAGTAGGTCCTTATCCTATGTGTGAAAATTTTTTTAAAAATCCAGTGTTTATTTTGGATTTTACACACAGACATAGTTCCTATGCAAAAAAATAATGTATATATAGTTCAGTGAATATGAAAGTGTCTTCCTTTTTTCTGGCATTGCTGATGCTAGAGACATCTAGGACAGAAACCAAATCCTTTGCGGAGGCTGAGTGGCAGGCCCACCCCCGGTGACTGTGTGGTTTGTACACCCCATGAAAACACCTGCTAAGACGATGGAGGGGTTAGAAAGCAGCTACCGTTCTGCTTGCCAAGCTGTGTGCCCTCGCAAGACACTTTATCAGTCAGAGGGCGCCTTCCACACAAAAACGCTACACCACACTACACTCCGGCTGCGTTTGCCCTAAGCAGGACTTTTATTTATTTTTCACAAAAGTGCTCATTTCTTAATGGGGTTCCACCAATCTGTCCACTGGAGAAGTGTCTAATAAAAGAAAAATTCCTTCTTGGTTACCTCAAAGGCCTGCCAAAAAAGCTAGGTAGCCGTGTGTGTGTGTGTGTGTGTGTGTGTGTGTGTGTGTGTGTGTGTGTGTAAGGGCATGGCTTGTAGGCTAACTCATTGTCTAGCTTCACCTGGTCTGAGGGCCCTGTGTTGCAGGACTGTGATGCTGAAACCAGGCCTGCCCTGGCAAACTGGGGAATTTCCCACTCTGGGGAATTTCCTCTAGCTGGGCACCTTGGGATTGTCATTTCATGACGGAGGGAAGTTCCTGGCGTTTCCCCTGTCTCATCCCCTGTGGTTTCCTTGCCTTGCGGTGACCCTTGTGTTTAAAGGGCATAGACATCACAGAGGAAAGAAGCCCGATCCTGCAAAGCGTGCCTCTACTGGGGACGTTCTGGCGTCAGCGCCTCAGACCTCCTGATTGACTTAGAAGTTCACTCTTTTTCCTCCCATCCCTCTGTCCCAAAGGTGCTGGCTTAACTTCTATGCATTTCCTCTTTGCACAACTCTGTTCTTTCTTCCCACCTCTGCCCTGCATGCCCTCAGAGCACTACTTCTCTGCTCTTTCGATGGCTGAATACAAAAGGCTCCCTTCCTAACCTGACCCCCAGGCACACCTCTGAGTCCTGGTTGCTTTATTTAGTTGCCTTCCTCCCCTCCCTGACTAAAAAAGAATGTTTATTTGTTGCAAAATATTTAGAGTACAGAAAAGTAGTAACATTTTATGCGACTGAATTTCTTACCAGTAATTTTTCTATGAATATTTTTACACAGTTCAGAACAGACTGCATAGTTTTATATTTGGATTTTCTTTTTTTAACTTAACAACACGAACACTGTATTGAAATCCTAAAAACATTTTCCTATGACAGTCATATCAGCAAGATAGCAGGCCAGGAAGTTATAGACCCTGCTTCCCCCACAGAGACACCTAATTAACCACAATGTATATAGACCAGCACCCCTCCATGAGAACTCTAGAGCCCAACTGAGAGGCTGTAACACCCATAACACTGTAAAACCAAGAAGGGATTCCAGAAAAAGGGGATGCTACAATTGTGGTGTTGGGCAATTGCTCAGCTGTGTCTGACTCTTTGCAACCCCATGGATGGCAGCATGCCAGGCTTCCCGGTCCTTCACTATCTCCCTGAGTTTGCTCAAACTCATGTCCCTTGAGTTGGTGAGGCCAGCCAACCATCTCATTCTCTGTCATCCCCTTCTTCTCCTGCCTTCAATCTTTCCCAGCATCAGGATCTTTTGCAGTGAGTCAGCTCTTCACATTAGGTGGCCAAAGTATTGGAGTCTCAGCTTCAGCATCATTGCTTCCAATGAATAGTCAGGGTTGATTTCCTTTAGGATTGACTGGTTGGATCTCCTTGCAGTCCAGGGGACTCTCAGGAGTCTTCCCCAACACCACAGTTCGAAAGCATCAATTCTTCAGCCTTCAGTCTTCTTTATGGTCCAACTCTCAAATCCATACATGACCACTGGAAAAACTATAGCTTTGATTATATGCACCTGTGTCAGCAAAGTAACGTCTCTGCTTTTTAATATGCTGTCTAGGTTGGTCATAGTTTTTCTTCCAAGGAGCAAGCTGTAGACCGTCCTTCCCTCACAGAGACACCTAATTAACCACAATATATAGACCAGAACCCCTCCATGAGAACTCTAGCACCCAGCTGAGAAGCTGAAACACCCAATCCACTGTAAAACAAAGAAGGGGTTCCAGCAAAAGGGGATGCTACAATTACGTTGTTGTTTAGTCGCTCAGTCATGTCCAACTCTTTGCGACCCCGTGGACTGCAGCACACCAGACTTTCCTGTCATTCACCATCTCCTGAAGCTTGCTCAAACTCATGTCCATTGTAACTCCTATAACTCAGCAGCAACAAAATCAAACAACTCAATTAAAAATGGGAAAAAGACTGGAAGTGTCATTTTTCCAAAAGTGATGTATAAATGGTCAGTAAGTATTGGAAAAATATTCAGCTTCGCTAAACATCAGAGAGGTATAAATCAAATCACAATGAGATATCACTTCACACTCATTAGGACGGCTGCTATCAAAAATACACAGATGACAAGTGTCGCCAAGGAGGTGGAGAAATTGTAACCCTCGTTCCAAATGATGGGGTCATAAGATGGTTCCACTGCTGAGTTCCAGACCAGCATGGCAGGGTAGGAAGGCCATGGACTCACCTCCTCCCACGGACACAGCAAAACTACAGCTACACACAGAATAAGTATCTCCGAGACTGACCCAAAGGTGAACTGAACAGATTTTCTATGACTAAGGTTATAAAGAAAAGGCCACACAGAGATGGAAAGTGGGGCAGAGATGCAATCCTGTACCTGGTGGAACTTTCTCTGGGGATGGAAGTGCTTGAAAATACCATTTTTTAAAAATAGTTATGGAAAACACTATCACCCAGCTGGCCTGGTGCTGGCAGGCACCATATCTATCACTTTCCATCAACCTAGCTAAAACCATGCACCCCACTTCAGTGATCCCCCAAGAACCTGTCCCACCTAAAGCAGCTCCCACTCCACCCCACCTGGCAGGTGGCCCTGGCTGAAATCAAGCCCCGCCAAAGTGGCTTCTGCTTTGGGGACCAGCCCCACACACCAGCACACCCATATCTGTTGTGGCCCACCCACAACAGGAGGACACACGCAGGTGTCCACTCAGGGATCACCACTGGAGCACCCGGCTCAGGTGACGGGGGAGGAGTGTGCCACCGAGCTCCACAGGGCTTTCTACATAAAGAAAGGCTTTCCACTCTTTCATGGCCAGGAGATAAAGCTGACATAGCTTATCCATAGAAACAAACATAGAAAGTCAGGCAAAATGAGATGAAAAATACCTGCAAACAACTTACCAGATAAAGGAGCTCAAAGTAATAAATATGCTCACCAAAGTGGGAGAGGAAAGGATGAACTCAGTGAGAACTTCAGCAAAGAGGCAAAAATATTAAAAAGAAGTAGTCAGAAATGAAGAATTATAACAATTGAAGTGAGAAACGCACCAGAGGAATCAACCGCAGTTTAGAGGATACAGAAGAATGAGTCATCAGTCTGGAAGACAGAATAGTGAGAATCATCCAACTGGAAAAGAAAAAAGACTTTTAAAAAATGATAGTTTAAGGGATCTCTGGGAAAACATCAAGCATACTAATGCTCACATTATAGGGGCCCCACAAGGAGAAGAGAGAGACAGAAAGGGACAGAAAACCTATTTGAAGAAATAACGGCTGAAGATTTCTTTAAACTGCAGAAGGAAACACATCCAAGTCCAGGAATCACAGAATCCCAAATGAAAAGAACCAAAAGACCCACATAAAGACATATTATAATTGAAAAGTCAAAAGTTAAAGATAAAGAGAGAATCTTAAAAGCAGTAAGAGAAAAACAACTAGTTACATATTAGGGAACATCCAAAAAACTATCAGCTAATTTTTCAGTAGAGACTTTATAGGTCAGAAAGGACTGGAATGATATATTCAAAGTGCTGAAAGGCAAAACCTACAATCAAGAGTACTCTATCTACCAAAGTTATGATTCAGATTTGAAAGAGAGATTTAGAGTTCCACCTGAACTGCCTCCTGAGAAACCTGTATGCAGGTCAGGAAGCAACAGTTAGAACTGGACATGGAACAACAGACTGGTTCCAAATAGGCAAAGGGGTACGTCAAAGCTATATATTGTCACCCTGCTTATTTAACTTATATGCAGAGTACATCATGAGAACTGCAGGGCTGGAAGAAGCACAGGCTGGAATCAAGATTGATGGGAGAAATATCAATAACCTCAGATATACAGATGACACCACTCTTATGGCAGAAAGTGAAGAAGAACTAAACAGCCTCTTGAGGAAGATGAAAGTGGAGAGTGAAAAAGTTGGCTTAAAGCTAAACATTCAGAAAACTAAGATCATGGCATCTGGTCCCATCACTTCATGGCAAATAGATGGGGAAACAGTGGAAACAGTGGCTGAGTTTATTTTTCTGAGCTCCAAAGTCACTACAGATGGTGACTGCAGCCATGAAGTTAAAACACGCTTATTCCTTGGAAGGAAAGTTGTGACCAACCTAGACAGCATATTAAAAAGCAGAGACATTACTTTGTCAACAAAGGTCCATCTAGTCAAGGCTATGGTTTTTCCAGTAGTCATGTATGGATGTGAGAGTTGGACTATAAAAAAAGCTGAGTGCCAAAGAACTGATGCTTTTGAACTGTGGTGTTGAAGACTCTTGAGAGTCCCTTGGACTGCAAGGAGATCCAACCAGCCCATCCTAAAGGAAATCAGTCCTGAATATTCACTGGAAGGACTGATGCTGAAGCTGAAATTCCAATACTTTGGCCACCTGATGGGAAGATCTGACTCATTTGAAAAGACCCTGATGCTGGGAAAGATTGAGGGCAGGAGGAGAAGGGGACAACAGAGGATGAGATGGTTGGATGGCATCACCGACTCAATGGACATGGGTTTGGGTAAACTCCGGGAGTTGTCAGACACGACTGAGCGACTGAACTGAAATGAACTAAGATGAACAAAAGCTAAAGGAGTTCATCACAACTAAACTGGTCTTATAAAAAAAAATGTTAAAGGGACATCTTTAAACAGAAAAGAAAGGTCAAAACTAGAAACAAAATTATAAAAGAAAAAAACTCATCAAAAAGGAGGGCATTACTAAGTGGTAAAAGGATCACTCCAACAACAGGCTACCACTGGCAAGTATCGATGCACCCAACATGAGAATTACCTGAATACAAATATCAACAGACATAAAGGGAGAAATAGACAGCAGTACAATGACAGTAGAGAACTCAACACTCTACTTAGATCAAAGGACAGATCACCCGGACGGAGTATCAGTAAGGAAACATTGGCCTTCAATGGCATATTATACCAGATGAATTTGACAGATACCTATAGAATACTCCACCAGAAAACAATAAAACACACGTTCTTTTCAAGTGCACAGGGAACATTCTCCAGGACAGGTCACATGATAGGCTACAAAACAAGTTCTGATGAATTTAAGATTGAAATCACATCAAGAATCTTTTGTGACCACAGTGTTATGAGGCTAGAAGTCAACTACAAGGAAAAAACTGTAACACACCCTCCCGCCCCAGTACATGTAGGCTAAAGAACAAACTTCTGAACAACCAGTGGATCAACAAAAATCAAAAGGAAATTAAAAAATGCCTTGAGACTCATGAAAATGGAAACACAATGTTCCAAAATTTATGGGACACAGAAAAAGCAATTCCAAGAGGGAGTTGGGTTTATAGTGATACAGATCTCCAACAGGAAACAAGAAAATTTTCAAATAAATGATCTAAGCTTACACCTAAAAGAAGTAGAAAAAAGAGAATAAACAAAGCCCGAAGTTAACAGACAAAAGGAAATAATAAAGACCAGAATGGAAATAAATGAAATAGAGACTGAAAAGAAAATAAAAGATCACCAGATAAACGAAGTTGATAAACCTTTCAGCTATACTCATCAAGAGAAAAGAGAAAGTGCTCAAATAAATAAAACCCGCAATGAAAGGGAAATTACAACTGACACCAAGAAATCTGAGGATTATAAGAGAGTTAATACAAAGAATTAATACCAAGGGAACATTTCATGCAAAGATGGGCTCAATAAAGGACAGATATGGTATGGACCTAACAGAAGCAGAAGATATTCAGAAAAGGTAGCAAGAATACACAGAAGAACTGTTCACGACCAAGATAATCACAATGGTGCTAGAGCCAGATATCCTGGAATGTGAAGTCAAGTGGGGCTCAGAAAGCATCACTATGAGCAAAGCTAGTGGAGGTGATGGGATTGCAGTTGAGCTATTTCAAATCCTGAAAGATGATGCTGTGAAAGTGCTGCACTCAATATGCCAGCACATTTGGAAAACTCAGCAGTGGCCACAGGACTGGAAAAGGTCAGTTTTCATTCCAATCCCAAAGAAAGGCAATGCCAAAGAATACTCAAACTACCACACAATTGCACTCATCTCACACGCTAGTAAAGTAATGCTCAAAATTCTCTAAGCCAGACTTCAGCAATATGTGAACCGTGAACTTCCTGATGTTCAACGTGGTTTTAGAAAAGGCAGAGGAACCAGAGATCAAATTGCCAACATCTGCTGGATCATGGAAAAAGCAAGAGAGTTCCAGAAAAACATCTATTTTTGCTTTATTGACTATGCCAAAGCCTTTGACTGTGTGGATCACAAGAAACTGTGGAAAATTCTGAAAGAGATGGGAATACCAGACCACCTGACCTGCCTCTTGAGAAAACTATATGCAGGTCAGGAAGCAACAGTTAGAACTGGACATGGAACAACAGACTGGTTCCAAATAAGAAAAGGAGTCCGTCAAGGCTGTATATTGTCACCCTGCTTATTTAACTTATATGCAGAGTACATCATGAGAAACGTTGGGCTGGAAGAAACACAAGCTGGAATCAAGATTGCTGGGAGAAATATCAACAACCTCAGATACGCAGATGATACCACCCTTATGGCAGAAAGTGAAGAGGAACTAAAAAGCCTCTTGATGAAAGTGAAAGAGGAGAGTGAAAAAGTTGGCTTAAAGCTCAACATTCAGAAAACGAAGATCATGGCATCTGGTCCCATCACTTCATGGGAAATAGATGGGGAAACAGCGGAAACAGTGCCAGACTTTATTTTGGGGGGCTCCAAAATCACTGCAGATGGTGACTGCAGCCATGAAATTAAAAGATGCTTACTCCTTGGAAGAAAAGTTATGACCAACCTAGATAGCACATTCAAAAGGAGAGACATTACTTTGCCAACAAAGGTCCCTCTAGTCAAGGCTATGGTTTTTCCAGTAGTCATGTATGGATGTGAGAGTTGGACTGTGAAGAAACCTGAGCACCAGCGAATTGATGCCTTTGAACTGTGGTGTTGGAGAAGACTCTTGAGAGTCCCTTGGATTGTAAGGAGATCAGCCCTGGGATTTCTTTGGAAGGAATGATGCTAAGGCTGAAACTCTTTTAAGTACTTTGGCCACCTCATTCGAAGAGCTGACTCATTGGAAAAGACTGATGCTGGGAGGGATTGGGGGCAGGAGGAGAAGGGGACGACAGAGGATGAGATGGCTGGATGGCATCACTGATTCGATGGACGTGAGTCTGTGTAAACTCCAGGAGTTGGTGATGGACAGGGAGTCCCGGCGTGCTGTGATTCATGGGGTTGCAAAGAGTTGGACACGACTGAGCGACTGAGGTGAACTGAACTGAATACAAACAATTATACCCCAATGAATTGGAAAATCTAGAAGAAATGGATAAATTCTTAGAAACATGCACTGTTCCAAGACTGAATCAGGAAGAATTAGAAAATCTGAACAGAGTGACCCCTAGTAATGAAACTGAATCAGTAAGTAAAAAATTCCAAAAAACCAAAGGCCAAGGACAAGATGGCTTTACACGTGAATTCTACCAAACTTGTAAAGAAGAATTAATACCTATTCTTTTCAAACTACAGTTGACCCTTGAACAATGCAGCTTCAACTGCATGGGTCCACTTATATGAAGGTATTTTCCAATAGTAAATACTACAGTACTATATGGACTGCTGGTTGATTGAATCCACAAACATGAAGAGCCTGGATATGGAGGGCTGATTCTAAGTTATACGTAAATTAATGTCAACTGTATTTAAAAAAACTGAAGATGAAGGAATGCTTCCAAATTCATTCTATGAGGCCAATATCACCCTGTTACCATAGATAGATACTACCAAAAAAAAATTACAATCCAAAATTCCTGATGAACATATAGGCAAAAATCCTCCATAAAATATTAATCAATCAAATTCAACAGTCCAGTAAAAGAATTATACACTTTCAATAAGTAGGATTTATTCCAAAGATGCAAGAATGGTTCAATATTCACAAAACAATCATTGTGATAGCCATAGTAACAAAAAAGGATAAAACCCACACTGTAGGTGGATTCTTTACCGTCTGAGCCACCAGAGAAGCCCATAAAACCCACATGATCATCTCCCTAGAGGCAGAAAAAGCATTTGACAAAATTCAACACCCATTTACGATACAAATTCTCAATAAAGTCGGTATAGAGAGACCATACCTCAGCATAAAAAAGGCCATATATACAAATCTATAGCCAATCAATGGTGAAAAGCTAAAATCTTTTTTTCTAAGATCATGAACAAGACAAGAATACCAATTCTTTCCACTTTTATTCAACATAGCATTGGAAGACTTAACAAAGGTAATCAGACAACAACAACGACGAAAAAAGCCATCCAAATTGGAAAAGAAAAAATACAACTGTCATTATACAGATGACATGATACTATATACAGAAAATCCCAAAGACTCCATACCCAAAAAACTAGTAGAACTAATAAATGAATTCAGTAAAGCTGTGAGATATAAAACCAATATACAGTAATCTGTTGCATTTCTATATACTCATAATGAACTGCCAGAAAGAGAAATTTAAAAATCAGTCCCATTTACAATTGCATCAAAAAATAAAACACCAGGCCTTCCTGATGGTCCAGTAGTTAAGAATCTGCCTGCCAGTACAGGAGACATGGGTTTGATCCCTCCTCCAGGAAGATCCCACATGCCGAGGAGCAACTCAGGCTGTGTGCCACAACTCCTGAGCCTGTGCTCAGGAGCTCAGCACCTAGAGCTCACAACAGGAGAAGCCACGGCAGTGAGAAACCCACACACCACCTTGCTCACTGCAACTAGAGAAAGCCCACCCACAGCACCAAAGACCTAGTGCAGTATAAATAAATAAATATTTTTTAAAAAGAATAAAATACCTAGGAACAAATTTAATCAGTAAGGTACAGGGCCGACACTTGGAAAACTATAGGACATTGATGAAGAAAATTGAAGATGACACAAATAAGTGGAAAGATAGGCTCAGACGGTAAAGCATCTGTCTACGATGTGGGAGACCCGGATTTAGGGACTAGAAGAGTTAATACTGTTAAAGCATCCAAACTACCTAAACCAATCTACAGCTTCAATGCAACTCCTATAAATATATGTATGGAGCTATGAAAGACCCCAAAATAGTCAAAGCAATCATAAAGAAGAACAATATTGAGCATATCATACTCCCTGATTTCAAACTATACCACAAAGCTATAATCAAAATTATAGCACTGGTACAAAAACACAGAGATCTGAAGATGGCGGAGGAATAGGACGGGGAGACCACTTTTTCCCCCACAAATTCATCACAAGAACATGTAAACGCTGAGTAAATGCCACAAAACAACTTCTGAATGCCGGCAGAGGACATCAGGCACCCAGCAAAGCAGCCCACTGTCTTCGAAAGGAGGTAGGAAAAAATATAAAAGACAAAAAAAGAGACAAAAGAGGTAGAGACGGAGCTCCGTCCCAGGAAGGGAGACTTAAAAAGAGAGAAGTTTCCAAACACCAGGAAACACTCACTGCCGAGTCTTTTGCGGGCCTTGGAAGCACAGAGGGCAACATAACCGGGAGGAAAAATAAATAAATAATTAACACCCACAGATTACGAGCCCAGCGGTAACTCCCCCAGCGGAGAAGCAGCGCAGACGCCTGCACCCGCCACTAGCAAGCGGGGGCTGGGCAGGGAGGCGCGGGCTGCAGTGCTTAGAGTAAGGATCTGGCCTGAATGCCCCGAGGGCAATCTGAGCGAACTAACTTGGGCTAGCAAACTAGACTGCGGGATAGCTACCGCGCAGAAAGCCCAAAGACACCGCCAGGCTCGTGCACAGAACAAAGGACTGAACAGAACTAGCCGGCTGCAGACCATCCCCCTCCAGTGACAGGCAGCCAGAGCCGGAAGGGGGCAATCGCAGCCCCAGAGAGACATTATCTACCAAGCTGCAAGCAGGCTTCTTTGCTAACTAAGACTTCTTGGGGTTCTGGACAGTCAACATCTGCCTGAGAAGGTGCACCGGTTGTACACCCAGAAAACTGAGCGGCAGGGACGGGGGAGGCAAGAAGTCGCAGCGACCACGCTCACTAAACACCTCATCACCTGAGCTGCTCGGACCTGGGAAGGGCACAAAACGCAGGCCCAACCTAGTCTGCACCTCTAAGAACTACCTGAGTGCCTGAACCTGAGCGGCTTAGACCTGGGAGGTGCATACAGCCCAGGGCTGGCCTCGGATGGTTCCCAGTGGAGCAACCTAGAGCCTGAGCAGTGTGGGCAGGGAGGGTACACGCGCCGTGAGCGGGGGCAGGCCCAGTGTGGCTGAGGTACTGCGAGCACACGCCAGTGTTATTTGTTTGCAGTGTCCCTCCCTCTCCACAGCACGACTGAACAAGTGAGCCTAAAAAAGTGTCCACAACTGCCCCCCTTGTGTCACAGCGGAAATCAGACACTGAAGAGACCAGCAAACAGAAGCTAAAACAGAGGGAACCGCCTTGGAAGTGACAGGTGCAATAGATTAAAACCCTGTAGTTAGTACTGACTACATAGGAAGGGGCCTATAGATCTTGAGAAATATAAGCTGGACCAAGGAACTATCCAAAAATGAACTGACCCCATAATACCCACAACACCACCAGAGAAAGTCCTAGATATATTTTTACTATTTTTACAATCATTCTTTTTTTTTTAATTAAAAAAAAATTTTAAGTCCTCTATTACTCCTTTAATTTTCACTTTTATAGCCTACTATTACTTTGCAAAAAAAAAGACCCTATTTTTTAAAAGCAAACTTCATATGTATATATTTTATAATTTTTGTGACTTTTTTTTCTTCTTTTCTTTAATATTGTATTTTTGAAATTCCAAACTCTACTCTAGATTTTTAATCTTTGCTTTTTGGTATTTGTTATCAATTTTGTACTTTTAAGAACCCAATCTTCAGTACCCATTTTTACTTGGGAGCGAGATTACTGGCTTGATTGCTCTCTCCCTCTTTGGACTCTCCTTTTTCTCCACCAGGTCACCTGTGTCTCCTCCCTACCCCCTCTCTTCTCTACCCAGCTCTGTGAGTTTCTGTGTGTTCCAGACAGTGGAGAACACTTAGGGAACTGATTACTGGCTGGATCTGTCTCTCTGCTTTTGATTCCCCCCTTTTATCCTCCTGGCCACCTCTGTCTCCTTCCTCCCTCTTCTCTTCTCTGTATAACTCTGTGAACATCTCTGACCAGTCCAGACTGTGGAGCGCACATAAGGAAGTGATTACTGGCTAGCTTGCTCTCTCCTCTATTTATTCCACCTCATCTCATCCGGGTCACCTCTAACTCCCTCCTCCCTCTTCTCTTCTCCATGTAACACTGTGAATCTCTCTGGGTGTCCCTCACTGTGGAGAAACTTTTAATCTTTAACCTAGATGCTTTATCAATGGTGTTGTATAGAAGGAGAAGTCTTGAGACTACTGTAAAAATAAGACTGAAAACCAGAAGCAGGAGGCTTAAGTCCAAAACCCTGAGAACACCAGAGAACTCCTGCCTCCAGGGAACATTAATTGACAGGAGCTCATCAAACGCCTCCATACCTACACTGAAACCAAGCACCACCCAAGGGCCAACAAGTTCCAGAGTTCCAGAGCAAGACGTAACATGCAAATTCTCCAGCAACACAGAACACAGCCCTGAGCTCCAATATACAGGCTGCCCAAAGTTACTCCAAAACCACTGACATCTTATAACTCATTACTGGACACTTCATTGCACTCCAGAGAGAGGAAATCCAGCTCCACCCACCAGAACACCGACACAAGCTTCCCTAACCGGGAAACCTTGACAAGCCACTGATACAACCCCACCCACAGTGAGGAAACTCCACAATAAAGAGAACTCCACAAACTGCCAGAATACAGAAAGGACGCCCCAAACTCAGCAATGTAAACAAGATGAAGAGACAGAGGAATACCCAGCAGGTAAAGGAACAGGATAAATGCCCACTAAACCAAACAAAAGAGGAAGAGATAGGGAATCTACCTGATAAAGAATTCCAAATAATGATAGTGAAAATGATCCAAAATCTTGAAATCAAAATGGAATCACAGATAAATAGCCTGGAGACAAGGATTGAGAAGAGATGCAAGAAAGGTTTAACAAGGACCTAGAAGAAATAAAAAAGAGTCAATATATAATGAATAATGCAATAAATGAGATCAAAAACACTCTGGAGGGAACCAACAGTAGAATAACAGAGGCAGAAGATAGGATTAGTGAATTAGAAGATAAAATGGTAGAAATAAATGAATCAGAGAGGAAAAAAGAAAAACAAATGAAAAGAAATGAGGACAATCTCAGAGACCTCCAGGACAGTGTTAAATGCCCCAACATTCGAATCATAGGAGTCCCAGAAGAAGAAGGCAAAAAGAAAGACCATGAGAAAATACTTGGGGAGATAATAGTTGAAAACTTCCCTAAAATGGGGAAGGAAATAATCACCCAACTCCAAGAAACCCAGAGAGTCCCAAACAGGATAAACCCAAGGCGAAACACCCCAAGACACATATTAATCAAATTAACAAAGATCAAACACAAAGAACAAATATTAAAAGCAGCAAGGGAAAACCAACAAACAACACACAAGGGGATTCCCATAAGGATAACAGCTGATCTTTCAATAGAAACTCTTCAGGCCAGGAGGGAATGGCAAGACATACCTAAAGTGATGAAAGAAAATAACCTACAGCCCAGATTACTGTACCCAGCAAGGATCTCATTCAAATATGAAAGAGAAATCAAAAGCTTTACAGAGAAGCAAAAGCCGAGAGAATTCAGCACCACCAAACCAGCTCTCCAACAAATGCAAAAAGATATTCTCTAGACAGGAAACACAAAAAGGGTGTATAAACTTGAACCCAAAACAATAAAGTAAATGGCAACGGGATCATACTTCTCAATAATTACTTTAAATGTAAATGGGTTGAATGCCCCAACCAAAAGACAAAGACTGGCTGAATGGATACAAAAATAAGACCCCTATATATGCTGCTTACAAGAGACCCACCTCGAAACAGGGGACACATACAGACTGAAAGTGAAGGGCTGGAAAAAAGATTTTCCATGCAAATAGAGACCAAAAGAAAGCAGGAGTAGCAATACTCATATCAGATAAAATAGACTTTAAAACAAAGGCTGTGGAAAGAGACAAAGAAGGACACTACATAATGATCAAAGGATCAATCCAAGAAGAAGATAAAACAATTATAAATATATATGCACCCAACATAGGAGCACCACAGTATGTAAGACAAATGCTAACAAGTATGAAAGGGGAAATTAACAGTAACACAATAATAGTGGGAGACTTTAATACCCCACTCACACCTATGGATAGATCAACTAAACAGAAAATTAACAAGGAAACAAACTTTAAATGATACAATAGACCAGTTAGACCTAATTGTTATCTATAGGACATTTCATCCCAAAACAATGAATTTCACCTTTTTCTCAAGTGCTCACGGAAACTTCTCCAGGATAGATCACATCCTGGGCCATAAATCTAGCCTTGGTAAATTCAAAAAAATTGAAATCATCCCAGGCATTTTTTCTGACCACAATGCAGTAAGATTAGATCTCAATTACAGGAGAAAAACTATTAAAAATTCCAACATATAGAGGCTGAACAACATGCTGCTGAATAACCAACAAATCACAGAAGAAATAAAAAAAGAAATCAAAATATGCATAGAAACTAATGAAAATGAAAACACAACAACCCAAAACCTGTGGGACACTGTAAAAGCAGTGCTAAGGAGAAAAGTTCATAGCAATACAGGCATACCTCAAGAAACAAGAAAAAAGTCAAATAAATAACCTAACTCTACACCTAAAGCAACTAGAAAGGGGAGAAATGAAGAACCCCAGGGTTAGTAGAAGGAAAGAAATCTTAAAAATTAGGGCAGAAATAAATGCAAAAGAAACAAAAGAGACCACAGCAAAAATCAACAAAGCCAAAAGCTGGTTCTTTGAAAGGATAAATAAAATTGACAAACTATTAGCCAGACTCATCAAGAAACAAAGGGAGAAAAATCAAATCAATAAAATTAGAAATGAAAATGGAGAGATCACAACAGACAACACAGAAATACAAAGGATCATAAGACACTACTATCAGCAATTATATGCCAATAAAATGGACAACTTGGAAGAAATGGACAAATTCTTAGAAAAGTACAACTTTCTGAAACTGAACCAGGAAGAAATAGAAAATCTTAACAGACCCATTACAAGCACAGAAATTGAAACTGTAATCAGAAATCTTCCAGCAAACAAAAGCCCAGGTCCAGACAGCTTCACAGCTGAATTCTACCAAAAATTTAGAGAAGAGCTAACACCTATCCTACTCAAACTCTTCCAGAAAATTGCAGAGGAAGCTAAACTTTCAAACCCATTCTATGAGGCCACTATCACCCTAATACCAAAACCTGACAAAGATGCCGCAAAAAAAGAAAACTACAGGCCAATATCACTGATGAACATAGATGCAAAAATCCTTAACAAAATTCTAGCAATCAGAATCCAACAACACATTGATAAGATCATACACCATGACCAAGTGGGCTTTATCCCAGGGATGCAAGGATTCTTCAATATCTGCAAATCAATCAATGTAATACACCACATTAACAAATTGAAAAATAAAAGCCATATGATTATCTCAATAGAAGCAGAGAAAGCCTTTGACAAAATTCAACATCTATTTATAATAAAACCTCTCCAGAAAGCAGGAATAGAAGGAACATACCTCAACATAATAAAAGCTATATGTGACAAACCCACAGCAAACATTATCCTCAATGGTGAAAAATTGAAAGCATTTCCCCTCAAGTCAGGAACAAGACAAGGGTGCCCACTTTCACCACTACTATTCAACATAGTTTTGGAAGTTTTGGTCATAGCAATCAGAGAAGAAAAAGAAATAAAAGGAATCCAAATTGGAAAAGAAGAAGTAAAACTCTCACTGTTTGCAGATGACATGATCCTCTACATGGAAAACCCTAAAGAGTCCACCAGAAAATTACTAGAGCTAATCAATGAATATAGTAAAGTTGCAGGATATAAAATCAACACACAGAAATCCCTTGCATTCCTATACGCTAATAATGAGAAAATAGACAGAGAAATTAAGGAAACAATTCCATACACCACTGTAACGAAAAGAATAAAATACTTAGGAATACATCTACCTAAAGAAACTAAAGACCTATACATAGGAAACCATAAAACACTGGTGAAAGAAATCAAAGAGGACACTAATAGATGGAGAAATACACCATGTTCATGGATCAGAAGAATCAATATAGTGAAAATGAGTATACTACCCAAAGCAGTCTATAGATTCAATGCAATCCCTCTCAAGCAACAACGGTATTTTTCAGAGCTAGAACAAATAATTTCACAATTTGTATGGAAATACAAAAAACCTCGAATAGCCAAAGCAATCTTGAGAAAGAAGAATGGAACTGGAGGAATCAACCTGCCTGACTTCAGGCTCTACTACAAAGCCACAGTCATCAAGACAGTATGGTACTGGCACAAAGACAGAAATGTAGATCAATGGAACAAAATAGAAAGCCCAGAGATATGGACATCTTATCTTTGACAAAGGAGGCAAGAATATACAAAGGATTAAAGACAATCTCTTTAACAAGTGGTGCTGGGAAAACTGGTCAACCGCTTGTAAAAGAATGAAACTAGAACACTTTCTAACAACATACACAAAAATAAACTCAAAATGGATTAAAGATCTAAACGTAAGACCAGAAACTATAAAACTCCTAGAGGAGAACATAGGCAAAACACTCTCCGACATACAACACAGCAGGATCCTCTATGACCCACCTCCCAGAATATTGGAAATCAAAGCAAAAATAAACAAATGGGACCTAATTAAACCTAAAAGCTTCTGCACAACAAAGGAAACTATAAGCAAGGTGAAAAGACAGCCTTCGGAATGGGAGAAAATAATAGCAAATGAAGCAACTGACAAACAACTAATCTCAAAAATATATAAGCAACTCCTGCAGCTCAATTCCAGAGAAATAAATGACCCAATCAAAAAATAGGCCAAAGAACTAAACAGACATTTCTCCAAAGAAGACATACAGATGGCTAACAAACACATGAAAAGATACTCAATATCACTCATCATCAGAGAAATGCAAATCAAAACCACAATGAGGTACCATTTCATGCCAGTCAGAATGGCTGCTATCCAAAAGTCTACAAGCAATAAATGTTGGAGAGGGTGTGGAGAAAAGGGAACCCTCTTACACTGTTGGTGGGAATGCAAACTAGTACAGCCACTATGGAGAACAGTGTGGAGATTCCTTAAAAAACTGGAAATAGAACTGCCTTATGACCCAGCAATCCCACTGCTGGGCATACACACTGAAGAAACCAGAATTGAAAGAGACACGTGTACCCCAATGTTCATCACAGCAGTGTTTATAATAGCCAGGACATGGAAGCAACCTAGATATCCATCAGCAGACGAATGGATAAGAAAGCTGTGGTACATATACACAATGGAGTATTACTCAGCCACTAAAAAGAATACATCTGAATCAATTCTAATGAAGTGGATGAAACTGGAGCCTATTATACAGAGTGAAGTAAGCCAGAAAGAAAAACACCAATACAGTATACTAACACATATATATGGAATTTAGAAAGGTGGTAATGATAACCCTGTATGTGAGACAGCAAAAGAGACACAGATGTATAGAACAGTCTTTTGGACTCTGTGGGAGAGGGCAAGGGTGGGATGATTTGGGAGAACAGCATTGAAACACGTATAATATCATATATGAAACAAATCACCAGTCCAGGTTTGATGCATGATACTGGATGCTTGGGGCTGGTGCACTGGGATGACCCAGAGGGATGGTACGGGGAGGGAGAAGGGAGGGGGTTCCAGGATGGGGAACACGTGTATACCTGTGGCGAACTCCTGTTGATGTGCGGCAAAACCAATACAATATTGTAAAGTAATTAACCTCCAATTAAAATAAATAAATTTATATTTTAAAAAAACACATAGATCTATGGAACAGAATAGACAGCTCAGAACTAAACCCACATGGACATGATCAGTTAATTTACAACAAAGGAAGGAGGGGAAGAAATGGTCTCTTCATTAAATGGTGCTGAAAAATTAGACAGCTACATGCAAAAATTTAAAAAAAAGGAAAAGAAAAAAGAAACTGTACTACTATTATACACCATTTACAAACATAAACTCAAAACGGATTAAAGACTTAAATGTAAGACTTGAAACCATAGGACATAGTCAGTATATCTTTGACACTGATTTTAGCAATATTATTTTGGATTTGTCTCCTCAGGCAAGGGAAACAAAAACAAAGATAAACAAATGGGACTACATCAAACTAAGAAGCTTTTGCACAACAAAGGAAACCATCAACAAATTAAAAAGGCAACCAACTGAATGGGAGAAGATATTTGTAAACAATATGCCCAATAAAGGTTTAATGGCTAAACTATAAACAGAACTCACACAACTCAACATTGAAAAAAACAATAATTAAAAAATGGGCAGAGAATCTGAATAGACATTTTTCCAAAGAAGATATACAGATGATCAATAGACATATGAATAGACATCACTAATCATGAAGGAAATGCAAGTCAAAACCACAAGGAGATATCACCTCACACCTGTCAGAAAGTTATTATCTATTATTTCATTATCCAAAAGACAACAAAGCATTGGCAAGACTGTGGAGAAGACAGAACCTGCATGCATGGTTGGTGGGAACATAAATTAGTGCAGCCACTATGGAAAACAGTATGGAGGTTCCTCAAAAAATTAAAAATAGAACTATCATATGATCCAGCAATTCTACTTCTGGGTACTTATTTGAAAAACATGAAAACACTAATTCAAACAGATATATGCACTTCTACATTCACTGGAGCACTATTTACAAGAGCCAAGAAATGGAAACCCCCTGTGTCCATCCATACAGGAGCAGATGGAGGGCGATGCATGCAGTTGGCCCTTGAGAACCGTGAGGATGAACTGCGCGGGTCCACTTACACGTTGTTTATCAATAAATAACTGCTATTACTACACAGTATACAGTTGGTGGAGTCTGTAGAGTTACCTGTAAATTGAATTGTGGATATAGAGGGCCAAATCAAGAGTTATACACGGATTTTTAAAATTTACTTTTGGCTGTGCTGGGTCTTTGCTGCAGGAGCGCTTCTCTCGTTCTGGCGAGTGCGGGCTCCTCTCTAGCTGTGAGGTGCGGGATTCTCATTCTGGAGGTTTCTCTCCTCGTGGGCACAGGCTCTAGGCATGCAGCTTCAGTGGCTGCGGCCGAAGGATCCAGAGCACAGGACAGCTGTGGAGCATAGGCTTAGCTGCTCCACAGGCTTAGCTCCTCGGCATGTGGCGTCTTCCCAGTTTAGGAACTAAACCTGTGTTCCCTGCATTTGCAGGTGGATTCTTAACCACCGGCCCACCATGGATTTACAACCACACAGAGGGCTGGTGCCTATAACTCCTGGGGTTATTCAAGGGTTAACTGTATACACAAGGGTATATTACCCAGCCATTAAAAAAAAAAAAAAAGGAAAACTTGCCATTTGTCACAATGTGGATTCACTTAGTATTATTATAAGTGAAGTAAGTCATACAGAGAAAGGCAAATACTGTATGGTTTCACTTATATGTGTAATCTAAAAACCAAAAGAAATAAACATGCGCAACGAAACGGAAAGTCTTAGATACAGAGAACAAACCGCTGGCGGCCAGAGGGGAGCAGGCGGGGAGCTGGGCGAAAGAAGTGAAGGGGATTAAGAGGTACAGACTGCTACTTATAAGACAAATAACTTATGGGGCTGTGGTGTATGTAACAGCATAGTGGGCATAGCCAGTCGTAATAACTTTTTATGGTGGCAGATGGTTACCAGGGGCCTTCCCAGGCAGTGTCAGCAGTGAGGAAAAACCTGCCTGCCAATGCAAGAGATGTTAGTGATGCAAGTTTGACCCCTGGGTTGGGAAGATTCCTGGAGGAGGGCATGGCAACCCACTCCAGTACTCTTGCCTGGAGAATCCCATGGACAGAGGAGCCTGGCGGGCTACAGTCCCTGGGGTCTCACAGAGTTGGACGCAACTGAAGCGATGGCATGCATACATAGTGACTAGATTTATCATGGTGATCAATTTGTGTTGCTTATAAATGTCAAATCACTGTGCTGCCCACCTGAAACTAACAAGATGCTGTATGTCAACTATAATACTTCAGTAAAAAGGGGAGATAGTACAGCTGCTATGGAAAATAGCACTGAGGTTCCTCAGAAACTTAGAAATAGAAATACCATATGATCCAGCCATTCTACTTCTGAGTTTATAGCCAAAGAATTAAAAGCAGGGTCTCATGGAAATATTTGTACCCCATGTTCACAACAGCATTACTCACAACAACCAAAGGTAGAAGCATCCCAAATATTTGTTGATTGATGAACAAAGTGTGGTATATACATAAAATGGAATTCTAACTTTATTTCCTTCCTTAAGCGGGAAGGAAGTTCTGTCACATGCTACAACATGGATGAAGCTTGAGGGTATTATGCTAAGTGAAATAAGTCAGGCACAAAAAGATAAAACTTGTATGATTCCACTCATCTGAGGTATCTAAAGCATTCAAATTCATAGAAACAGAAAGCAGAATACAAGGCTGGGGAAAGGGAAATGTTATTTAATGGGTAGAGAGTTTCAGTTTTGCAAGATGAAGTTCTATTGCACAACAATGTGAGTATAGTTAACACTATTGGACTGTACACTTAAAAATGGTTCAAATAGTAAATTGGGTTTTTTTTTCTTTACCAGTCAAAAAATAGCTGGTAAACTGGTGTGATGCCCCTTAACTGGCTTAACCATTCTTCTACTAGCTATTCAGATCAGAAGTCAGCAAACTGTTTCTTAAAGGACCAGACAGTAAATATTTTAGGCTTTGTTGGCCATAGTCTCTGCTGTTACAGCAGGAAAGAAGATGTAAACAATATGTCCTTGAGGGTGGCTGTGCTTCAGTACAAATGCATCTGCAAAAGTAAGAGGAAGGCCATCATGTGTTGAGCCTGGGTTTAGACTGTTTCTACAATTTCTAATTTCTAATATTATAAAAATGCTGCTAATGAATGTCTTTGTGGAAAAAGTCTATATATATTATTTATATAATACATATACTTTCCTAAGTTTTTTTTTTTTAATCGACTTCTGCTTCATTGATTATGCTAAAGCCTTTGACTGTGTGGATCACAACAAACTGTGGAATATTCTTAGTGAGATGGGAATACTACACCACCTTACCTGCTTCCTGAAAAACCTGTGTGCAGATCAAGAAGCCACAGTTAGAACCAGACATGGAACAACAGACTGGTTCCAAATTGGGCAAATACATCAAGGCTATATATTCTCACCCTGCTTATTTAACTTATATGCAGAGTACATCATGCGAAACGCAGGGCTGGATGAAGCACAAGCTGGAATCAAGATTGCTGGGAGAAATATCAACAACATCAGATATGCAGATGATATCACTTTAATGGCAGAAAGCAAAGAAGAACTAAAGAGCCTCTTAATGGAGATAAAAGAGGAAAGTGAAAAAGTTGGCTTAAAATTCAACATTCAAAAAATGAAGATCATGGCAAATAGATCGGGAAAATATGGAAACAGTATCAGATTTCGTTTTCTTGGGCTCCAAAATCACTGTGGACAGTGACTGCAGCCACGAAATTAGAAGACGCTTACTCCTTGGAAGAAGAGCTATGACAAACTTAGATAGTGAATTCAAAAGCAGAGACATCACTTTTCCAGCAAAAGTCCATACAGTCAAGGTTATGGTTTTTCCAGTGGTCATGTATGGATGTGAGAGTTGGACCATAAAGAAAGCTGAGCAGCGAAGAAATGATGCTTTTGATCTGTGGTGCTTGAGAAGACTCTTGAGAGTCCCTTGGACTGCAAGAGATCAAACCAGTCAATCCTAAAGGAAATCAACCGTGAATATTCATTGAAAGGACTGATGCTGAAGCTGAAGCTCCAATACTTTGGCCACCTGATGTGAAGAGCTGACTCATTTGAAAAGACCCTGATACTGTGAAACATTGAGGGCAAGAGAAGAAGGGGGTGACGGAGGATGAGATGCTTGGATGGCATCACTGACTCAATGAACATGAGTTTGCGCAAGCTCAGGGAGATAGTGAAGGACAGAGAAGCCTGGCATGCTGCAGTCTATGGGGTCACAAAGAGTCAGATGTGACTTAGTGACTGAACGACAATAACAATAGATAGATAGATGAGCCAAGTGTGGTATATACATAAAATGGAATTTTATTTTATTTCCTTCCTTAAGTAGGAAGGAAATTCTGTCACATGCTACCACATGGATGCAGCTTGAGGACATTATACTAAGTGAAATGAGCCTATATATAATAGCCTATATATTATATATACAGTAATACTATGTATATATAGTAACTTTTCTTAGGAAAGTATGTATATTATAAGTATATTATATACTTTCTCTTCTTAGGAAAGAATTCTACAAATTCTTAATGGAGTAAAATTACGGCTATTTCTAAGGTCCTTGAAGCACACTCTTGGATACGGCTTGAAGCTGCTTTCTGATCCTGATTTAGCAACACCTTTGGACTCTGCTGAGGCAGTACCTGGAATGGAGAGCCTAAGGAGAGCCTAAGTTCTAAGGCTGCACCACTCAGTCCAGCTCCGCCTCCTTGTCTCTGCCCCTGCAGGTCTGCCAGGCCCTTTACCCTCAGCCAGCAGGCCATCTGCCTCCTGCTCAACCTGTCCACCAACCCGTGTGCTGCCTTTTCCTTCCCAGCGCACGAGTCACTCAGTTCTCACGTGCAGACTGCACGCAGGGACTTCCTCCAGCTCCTTCTGGAAACCCTAGAATATGACAGCAAGAGGATCCTGCACCGCACAAAAGCACACAGAGACGATAAGACGTGGTGGGGCTTGAACACAGAAGGATGAGTAGCCGCTGACTTGTAGATGACAAGCTGAATCTGAGGCCCAGGGTGAGGAAAGGCAAGGAGCGACTCAGCCTGCTGAGAACTCCCACAGGCTCTGTGGCCCAGTACTTGGTGGTACCAGCTGTTTCCAGAAGTGTGGGTGCAGATGGCACTGGGTGAAAGTCATTAGAGAGTGTCTCTTCCCCACGTTCACACAGCCAGACCACTGCATGGCCCCAAGCCCGCAACAAGACTAAACGGCTGAAAACACAAGTCTCTGGATAAAGGCACAGCAGGCAGCCGTGAGGACGGGGCACCGGACTGAAGACAGCACGATACTAGAGATTCTCACAGTGAACTGAGAGAAAGCTTACGTGCCAAGGGCTGAGATCCGCCCCACTCTTCGCTGGCTTGGCTCCCAGACCACAGGTAGCTAGGATGGTATCTTCCAGGCACATACTGGAAGATACTTTCTGGAGAGACCTAAAGATACAAAAATGTGGGTTACATAAGGCAACAGGTGGATTGCCATACAGAGAAGCCCACGTTATCAACTCCCCATGATGCACAAAGTTCTCAGCAGCTTTTAGCTCCCCATTTTAAAATATGAATGGAAAACCAAGTTTCCCCACAAATCTGAGGAGAGCCTCTAACAAGAAAGGTAGAGACCAAAACAGGAAAGGAAAAAAAAAAAAAAAGTAAATGGAGGGTGATGACTGGGCCTCTGAACATCCGGATAGGTTAGATATTATTTCTAAGTGTGTCTGTGAGGGTGTTTCTGGATGAAGCCAACGTTTGCGTCAGTAGGCTGAGTCGAGCAGATTGCCCTCCCTGTGTCAGTGGGCCTCACCCAATCTGCTGAGGACCTGCACAGAATGAAAGCCTGAGTGAGAAAGAATTCTCCCTGCCTGTCTGTATCTGGGTCATTGGTCTTCTCCCGCTTTCAGACTCAGACTTGAACTTAAACAACAATAGTCTTGCATCTCAGGCTGTCAGACGCAGGCTGAAATTATCCTGTCTGCTCCCCGAGGCCCCCAGCTTGAAAACTGTAGATCCTGGACTTCCCAGCCTCCATAACTGTGTGAGCCAACTCCTTATAGTAAACCAACCTCTCTCTCTCATTTATCTTTAAATTACCCATCTCTTTGCTTTGTTGTGAATTTCTCTATTCCCCTCCTGTTTTCTCATCTTCAACGTCAGACATTTATTTGTTTTGCTAAGTTTATATTATCCTTAATAAACCCCCCAAATCCATCCATTTGTCTGTCTGTTAAATGTCTTCACTTGTTTGAGAAGATAAAAAACATCTAACTGTGTGGATAAAATCAAATAACAAAATTATAATAAAACACTGACCAAATAAATATTATATATTTATATAACTATAAATATATATTATTATATATACAATATATATTATATATAATTATATATATTGCTCTGCTTTCTCCAGAGAATCCAGACTAATACAGAAACTATACAGGGAGATGAAAACCTAAACCTCACCTCTAAGGAGAAAAATTAGAATCAAAACTTATTTTTTCCCCAATGAAAAATTAAATATTGAAGAATATGATTTTGTCAAATAGGGTTGAGAAAACAACAATCACAGAAAACTAACCAGTCTGATCACATGGACCACAGCCTTGTCTAATTCAATGAAACTATGAGCCATGCCGTGCAGGGCCACCCAAGATAGACGGGTCCTGGTGGAGAGGTCTGACAGAAGATGGTCCACTGGAGAAGGGAATGGCAAACCACTTCAATATTCTTGCCTTGAGAACCCTATGAACAGTATAAAAAGGACTGAGTTTTGGAGAGTCACAAATTATTGCAATATCTAACATTTTTGACCAAACTTCAAAGAACTGATTTTTGCTCCTTTGGGAGACAATACTGCCCCTGTGCAGAGTGTATGCCTTAGATCAGAGAGGACATTACTTCTGTGAAATAAGACTCAGTTGCTATTTTTAAAATGGACATTGGAAGAATAAAAAAGGGTTCTTGGAAATTAAAATTATAAAAGCAGAAATTTAAAAACTCACTGAAAGGATGGCGAGCAAGATCTCCCAGAAAGCAAAATGCTAAGAAAGAAGATGGCAGAGAAGGAGAGGACGGATTGCAAAATGATGGCATCAGTTCAGGAAGCTCAACGTTTTCCTAATGAAAGTTCCAGAAAGAGAAAACAGGTGGGGTATGTGTGTGTTTGTTTTAGTGGTGAGGAATAATTCAAGTAAATTTCCCCAAGGGACTGAAGAATATGCATTTCCAAACTCAAAGCAGCCAGGGAGAGCCGAAAGGAGCAGATGAAACCCCCTTCCAAGGCACCTCCCCAAGACTCCAGAGCACTGGGAGCAAAAAGACTGTCCTGAGACACCCATTCTCTTACTCCCAGGAGGTGCCTTCCAGCTCCTGGTCGGTAAGAATCCCAAGGGTGGACAAGGCTTTTCTAGCAGATTTGTCACGAGGATTTCAGCTCATTTAACCTGACTGTGGCTCAGATCATGAACTCCTTATTGCCAAATTCAGACTTAAAGAAAGTAGGGAAAAACCACTAGACCATTCATGTATGACCTAAATCAAATTCCTTATGATGATACAGTGGAAGTGAGAAATAGATTTAAGGGACTAGATCTGATAGATAGAGTGCCTGATGAACTAGGGAATGAAGTTCATGACATTGTAAAGGTAACAGGGATCAAGACCATCCCCATGGAAAAGAAATGCAAAAAAGCAAAATGGCTGTTTGGGGAGGACTTACAAATAGCTGTGAAAAGAAGCGAAGCGAAAAGCAAAGAAGAAAAGGAAAGATATAAGCATCTGAATGCAGAGTTCCAAAGAATAGCAAGAAGAGATAAGAAAGCCTTCTTCAATGATCAATGTAAAGAAATAGAGGAAAACAACAGAATGGGAAAGACTAGAGATCTCTTCAAGAAAATTAGAGACACCAAGGGAACCGTTCATGCAAAGATGAGCTCGATAAAGGACAGAAATGGTAGGGACCTAACAGAAGCAGAATATATTAAGAAGAGGTGGCAAGAATACACAGAAGAACTGTACAAAAAAGATCTTCACAACCAAGATAATTACGATGGTGTGATCACTCACCTAGAGCCAGACATCCTGGAATATGAAGTCAAGTGGGTCTTAGAAAGCCTCAATACGAACAAAGCTAGCGGAGGTGATGGTATTCCAGTTGAGCTATTTCAAATCCTGAAAGATGATGCTGTGAAAGTGCTGCACTCAATATGCCAGCACATTTGGAAAACTCAGCAGTGGCCACAGGACTGGAAAAGGTCAGTTTTCATTCCAATCCCAAAGAAAGGCAATGCCAAAGAATGCTCAAACTACCGCACAATTGCACTCATCTCACATGCTAGTAAAGTAATGCTCAAAATTCTCCAAGCCAGGCTTCAGCAATATGTGAATCGTGAACATCCAGATGTTCAAGCTGGTTTCAGAAAAGGCAGAGGAACCAGAGATCAAATTGCCAACATCCGCTGGATCATGGAAAAAGCAAGAAAGTTCCAGAAAAACATCTATTTCTGCTTTATTGAGTATGCCAAAGCCTTTGACTATGTGGATAACAAGAAACTGTGGAAAATTCTGAAAGATGGGAATACCAGACCACCTAACCTGCCTCTTGAGAAACCTGTATGCAGGTCAGGAAGCAACAGTTAGAACTGGACATGGAACAACACACTGGTTCCAAATAAGAAAAGGAGTACGTCAAGGCTGTATATTGTCACCCTGCTTATTTAACTAATATGCAGAGTACATCATGAGAAACGCTGGGCTGGAAGAAACACAAGCTGGAATCAAGATTGCTAGGAGAAATATCAATAACCTCAGATATGCAGATGACACCACCCTTATGGCAGAAAGTGAAGAGGAACTAAAAATCCTTTCGATGAAAGTGAAAGAGGAGAGTGAAAAAGTTGGCTTAAAGCTCAACATTCAGAAAACAAAGATCATGGCATCTGGTCCCACCACTTCATGGGAAATAGATGGGGAAACAGTGGAAACAGTGTCAGACTTTATTTTGGGGGGCTCCAAAATCACTGCAGATGGTGACTGCAGCCATGAAATTATAAGACACTTACTCCTTGGAAGGAATGTTATGACCAACCTAGACAGCATATTCAAAAGCAGAGACATTACTTTGCTTACAAAGGTCCGTCTAGTCAAGGCTATAGTTTTCCTAGTAGTCATGTATGGATATGAGAGTTGGACTGTGAAGAAGGCTGAGTGCCAAAGAACTGATGCTTTTGAACTGTGGTGTTGGAGAAGACTCTTGAGAGTCCCTTGGATTGCAAGGAGATCCAACCAGTCCATCCTAAAGGAGATCAGTCCTGAGTGTTCATAGGAAGGATTGATGTTAAAGCTGAAACTCTAGTACTTTGGCCACCTCATGCGAAGAGTTGACTCACTGGAAAAGACTCTGATGCTGGGAGGGATTGTGGGCAGGAGGAGAAGTGGATGACGACAGAGGATGAGATGGCTGGATGGCATCACCGACTCAATGCACATGAGTCTGAGTGAACTCCGGGAGTTGGTGATGGACAGGGAGGCCTGGAGTGCTGCGATTCATGGGGTCGCAAAGAGTCGGACACAACTGAGTGACTGAACTGAATTGAACCCAAGAGGTTTTGAAAGGAGTTCTGAGGGCTAGATCACTTTTTCCCTTACTGTAGAAAGAATATATGCTCATTACAGAAAACATGGACATTTCAGAAAAGTATGGAGAAGGAAAAGCATCATCTATAATTGAAAAAAAGTCTGAACGTTTATTTATTTACCAGCATGGAGCTTTCTTTCTCAAGCTTTATTCCTTTCATAGGAAAAAGGAGCCTTAATTTACTTATAATTATTTTTAATTAGAGTTGACTATGTATTTTTTTTTTGTTTCCAAACTTATTCATTTTTAATTGAAGGAAAACTGCTTCAGTGAATTGTGTTGGTCTCTGCCACACAACAGCGTGAGTCAGCCATAGGCGCACGCATCCCCTCCCTCTGGACCCCCCTCCCCCCTCCCACCCCTTCCCACCCCTCTAGGTTGTCACAGAGCCCCGGCTTGAGTTCCCTGGGTCACACAGCAAGCCCCCATTGGTTATCTGTTTCACACGTGGTGTGTGTGCTTCCATGTCAGTCTCTCCATTCATCCCTCCCCCCTTTCCCCCCACCTGTGTCCATAAGTTCTGTCTTGCGTCTCCACTGTTGCCCTGTAAATAGGTTCATCAGTACCATCTTCCCAGATCCCATACACATGCATTTATATAGGATGGCAGTTTTCCTCTTTCTGACTTACTTCACTCTGTATAAGAGGCTCTAGGTTCATCCACCCCATTGGAACTGACGCAAATGTGTTCCTTTTTGTGGCTGAGTAATATTCCGTTGTGTATACACCATACTTCTTTATCCAGTCACCTGTCCATGGACATCTAGGTCACTTCCATGTCCTAGCTATTGTAAGTAGTGCTGCAATGGACACTGGGGCACACACGCCTTTTTCAGTTTCGGTTTCCTCAGAGTATATGCCAAGTAGTGGGACTGCTGGGTTATATGGTAGTTCTGCTGCTGCTGCTGCTAAGTCACTTCAGTCATGCCCAACTCTGTGCGACCCCATAAACAGCAGCCCACCGGGCTCCCCCGTCCCTGGGACTCTCCAGGCAAGAATGCTGGAGTGGGCTGCCATTTCCTTCTCCAGTGCTTGAAAGTGAAAAGGGAAAGTGAAGTCTCTCAGTCGTGGCCGACTCTTAGCGACCCCATGGACTGCAGCCCACCAGGCTCCCCCGTCCCTGGGAGTCTCCAGGCAAGAACGCTGGAGTGGGCTGCCATTTCCTTCTCCAATGCATGAAAGTGCAAAGAGAAAGTGAAGTCCTACTCTCAGCTTGTTCAGGAATCTCCATATCATCTTCCATAGTGGCTGTATCAGTTTATATTCCAACCAACAGTCCAAGAGGGTTCCCTTTTCTCCACACCCTCTCCAGCATTTATTATTTGTGCTTCTTTTTGGCCATTGTGACCAGTGTGAGGTGATCTCTCTTTATAGTTTTGATTTGCATTTCTCTAATGAGCCATGTTGAGCATCTTCTCATGTGTTTATTAGCCATTTGTATGTCTTCTTTGGAGAAAAGTCTGTTTAGGTCTTTTTGCCCACTTTCTGTTGGGCTGTTTTTCTGGTATTCAGTTTTATGAGCTGCTCGCATATTTTAGAGATTAATCCTTCTTCAGTTGTTTCATTCATTATTCATTTTCTCCCACTCTGAGGGTTATCTTGTCACCCTGTTTGTAGTTTCCTAGGCTGTGCAAAAGCTAATTAGGTCCCACTTGTTTATTTTTCTTTTTATTTCCATTACGTTGGGAGGTGAGTCACAGAGGATCTTGCTGTGATTCAATAGAGTTGACTGTATTTTTAGCAGTTATAATTCCTCTGGGAATCATCTAGTTTTGATATTCTTCCCGATGTGCTTGGTAAGATATCCTAGAGGAGATGTGGGCCACGTTCTCATCTCTGCGGCCATCCCAGACCGCGATGCTTCTGCTGTGGACGTGTGGAAATGCTCTTTCTAAGCGATGCCACTTGCTGCACTTAGGTTTCCGGTAGTCTGTCTTCCTGTTCCTCTTTCCTCTGGTGTCTTGCGGGTTTGGGTTCCTCTCTGTTGCCCTGGCTTAGTGAAGACCTGGCTGGGGCTGCCCCTCAGCACGTGCCTGCACTCTCCTCCCTTCCAACCCTGTGATTCAGCCACAGGGACCCCATGGGGCTCTCTGTCCAGCTGGCACCTACTGAACACCATCCAGTGAAATGTCACACATCGGAGAGAGGCAGAAAGCAAAAATGAAGAAGAAAAAAAACCAGCTGATTTTATTTTTGCTTTTGGTAGTGGAGCCTATTTAAGTTTCTGTTAAATATTTGTTCCTCAACAGCAGACTTGCTCCTGGAGTGTTTTTCTCTCTTGGTGGACATAATTTATTTCACGATTTCCCCTCCCTTGATGGACAACTGTGAAATACGGAGCCAAAGGCTGTCAAAGTTTAACTGAATAACATGGGAGGGAAACAAGGGTCCACGCTGCGGTTCCCTCTCTTGCTTTAAACCCAGACAAGCACAAAAGCACGTCCACAGAACCATCTGAGAATGACGAAGAGGCCTTGCAGACCGCTTCAGAGTCCACTGCCTAACAATGTCGTCATAAGTAGGCAAAGGAGAATGGACGCTGGATAGAGCACCTTCCTTTCTCATCCCCACAGCGAGGCAAAAATTGGCCTTATGAGCTGAAGCTGACCTAGAAAACATATTTGTAAGGTTTGCCCTTCCTCTTCAAAGTACAAAAATGGACACACTTGAAACGCAATTAAGACTGGGGCCGGAGAAGGCCAGTGGGACTATTTGGCGTCTAGCGCCACCTTGTGGTGGCTCATTCAAATCCCAGGCCCTTTCAAAGGGTCCCGTAGGACCGAATACTGACAGCCTTCTTGAAGAGTGTAGATTAAGTCATTTTCTTAGGCGATAAAAACTAACAGAAATAACGAGAACTTAACTGTAACTCTACAGTAAGCAAAGTCCTCACTTAGTCCTGGTAGCAGTCCCACGCTGCAAGTATTAGGATCTCAGTCCTAGAAGCATGACGGCCAAAGCTTGAAGAAGCAGGCTACGTGTATGCAGCGTCCTGGACTTAAACCCAGATGTTCATATTCTAAATAGCGTAACACAGTTAGAACTGTTGCATGCAGTAGACATAGAAACTCAAAAGAGATTAATAGTGCCATATAGTGCTGCATATGCTATGATGTTGTCCAGTTGCTCAGTCGTGTCCAACCCTGCACCCTCTGCAGCACGCCAGGCCTCCCTGTCCTTCACCATCTCCTGGAGTTTGCTCAGCTCAGTTCAGTTCAGTCACTCAGGCATGTCTGACTCTTTGTGACCTCATGAACCGCAGCACGCCAGGCCTCCCTGTTCATCACCAACTCCCGGAGTTTGCCCAAACTCATGCCCATTGGTTGGTGATGCCATCCAACCATCTCATCCACTGTCATCCACTTCTCCTCCTGCCCTCAATCTTGCCCAGCATCAGGGTTTTTTTCAAATGAATCGGTCAGTTCCTTGCGTCAGGTGGCCAAAGTATTGGAGTTTTGGCTTCAGCATCAGTCCTTCCAATGAACACTCAGCACTGATTTCCTTTAGGATGGACTGGTTGGATCTCCTTGCAGTCCAAGGGACTCTCAAGAGTCTTCTCCAACACCGCAGTTCAAAAGCATCAATTCTTTGGCACTCAGCTTTCTTTATAGCCCACTCTCACATCCATACACGACCACTGGAAAAACCATAGCCTTGACTAGACAGACATTGGTTGACAAAGCAATGTCTCTGCTTTTTAACATGCTATCTAGGTTGGTCATAACTTTCCTTCCAAGGAGTAAGCATCTTTTAATTTCATGGCTGCAGTCACCATCTGTGGTGATTTTGGAGCCCCAAAAAATGAAGTCAGCCACTGTTTCCACTGTTTCCCCATCTATTTGCCATGAAGTGATAGGACCGGATGCCATGATCTTAGTTTTCTGAATATTGAACTTTAAGCCAACTTTTTCACTCTCTTCTTTCACTTTCATCCAGAGGCTTTTTAGTTCCTCTTCACTCTCTGCCATGAGGGTGGTGTCACCTGCATATCTGAGGTTATTGATATTTCTGCCGGTAATCTTGATTCAAGTTTGTGCTTTATCCAGCCCAGCGTTTCTCATGATGTACTCTGAATATAAGTTAAATAAGCAGGGTGACAATATACAGCCTTGATGTACTTCTTTTCCTATTTGGAACCAGTCTGTTGTTCCATGTCCAGTTTTGCTCACTCATGTCCATCGAGTCAATGATGCCATCCAACCATCCAGTCATCTGTCTTACCCTTCTCCTTCTGCCTTCAATCTTTCCCAGCATCAGGGCCTTTTCTAATGAGCTGACTCTTCGCATCAGGTGGCCAAAGTATTAGCGCTTAAGCTTCAGCATCAGTCCTTCCAATGAATATTCAGGACTGATTTCCTTTAGGATGGACTGGTTGGATCTCCTTGCAGTCCAAGGGACTCTCAAGAGTCTTCTCCAACACCACAGTTCAAAAGCATCAATTCCTCAGCGCTCAGCTCTCTTTATGGTCCAACTCTCACATCCATACCTGACTACTGGTAAAACAATAGCTTTGACTAGACAGAACTTTGTTGGTAAAGTGATGTCTCTGCTTCCTCATATGTCTGTCTAGGTTGGTCACAGCTTTTCTTTCAAGAAGCAAGCAACTTTTAATTTCATGGCTGCAGTCACCATCTGCAGTGATTTTGGAGTCCAAGAAAATAAAGTCTGTCACTGTTTCCATTGTTTCCCCATCTATTTGCCATGAAGTGATGGGACCAGATGATATCATCATAGTTTTCTGAATGTTGAGTTTTAAGCCAGCTTTTTCACTCTCCTCTTTCACTTTGAAGAGGCTCTTTAGTTCCTTTTCGCTTTCTGCCAGAAGGGTAGTATCATCTGCATATCTGAGGTTATTGATATTTCTCCCTGCAATCTTGATTCCAGCTTGTGCTTCATCCAGTCTGGCATTTTCCATGATGTGCTCCACATATAAGTTAAATAAGCAGGGTGACAATATACAGCCTTGATGTACTCCTTTCCCTCTGGGAACTCCTCTCTGTTGTTCCATGTCCGGTTCTAATTGTTGTTTCTTGACCTGCATACAGATTTCTCAGAAGGCAGGTCAGGTGGTCTGGCATTCACATGTCTTTAAGAATTTTCTGCAGTTTGTTGTGATCCACACAGTCAAAAGCTTTAGCATAGTCAATGAAGCAGAAGTCGATGCTTTTCTGGAATTCTCTTCCTTTCTCTATGATCCAACTGATGTCAGCAATTTGTTCTTTGGTTCTCTGCCTTTTCTAAATCCAGCCTGTACATCTGAGAGTTCTCGGTTCATGTATTGCTGAAGCCTGGCTTGGAGAATTTTTAGCATTACTTTGCTACCATGTGAGATGAGTGCAATTGTGCGGTAGTGTGGGCATTCTTTGGCATTGCCTTTCTTTGGGATAGGAATGAAAACTGACCTTTTCCAGTCCTGTGGCCACTGCGGAGTTTTCCCAATGTGCTGGCATATTGAGTGCAGCTTTCACAGCATCATCTTTTAGGATTTGAAACAGCTCAGCTGGAATTCCATCACCTCCACCAGCTTCGTTCATAGTGACGCTTCCTAAGGCCCACTTGACTTGGCACTCCAGGGTGTCTGGCTCTAGGTGAGTGATCGCAGAGTCGTGGTTATCTGGGTCGTGAAGATCTTTTTTGTACAGTTCTTCTGTGTATTCTTGCCACCTCTCCTTAATATCCTCTGCTTCTATTAGGTCCATACCATTTCTGTCCTTTATTGTGTCCATCTTTGCATGAAATGTTCCCTTGGTATCTCTAATTTTTTTTTTAAAGAGATCTCTAGTCTCACCCATTCTGCTGTTTTTCTCTTTTTCTTTGCATTGATTGCTTAGGAAGCCTTTCTTATCTCTCCTTGCTATTCTTTGGAACTCTGCATTCAGATGAGTATATCTTTCCTTTTCTCCTTTGCCTTTTGCTTCTTTTTTAATCTATTTGTAAGGCCTTCTCAGATAACTATTTTGCCTTCCTGCATTTCTTTTATCTGGGGGATGGTTTTGATCACTGTCTCCTTTACAATGTCACACACCTCTGTCCATAGTTCTTTAGGCACTCTGTCTATCAGATCTAATCCCTTGAATCTATTTGTCACTTCCACTGAATAATCACAAGGGATTTGATTTAGGTCATACCTGAATGGACTGGTGGTTTTCCCTACTTTCTTCAATTGAAGTCTGAATTTGGCAGTAAGGAGTCCATGGTCTGAGCCACAGTCCGCCCCCGGTGCACACACTGCTATACAGCGTGTGTATGTGCATAGTATAATGGGCTGCCCAGGTAGGACTAGTGGTAAAGAACCCCCCTGCCAATTCAGGAGACATCAAAGACGTGGCTTTGATCCTTGGTTTGGGAAGACCCCCTGGAGGAGATGACAACCCTCTCAAGCTTGCCTGGAGAATCCCATGGACATGAGAGGCTGGTGAGCTATGGTTCATAGGATCGCAGAGTCAAACACAACTGAAGCAACTTAGCACGCACGTGTAGTATAATAAATATCCTATACTATATATAGTATACGCCTTACTCTAGAGGGAGATAGTACTTGTGCTCTTTTCTGTAGCACTATAAACCAGTATTCACTACCTTTCAGGGGTCACTTCCTGCCTGTGAAGACAAGGCAATATTGATTGACTCCTGGAGAAGGAAATGGCAACCCACTCCAGTATTCTTGCCTGGAGAATCCCATGGACAGAGGAGCCTGGTAGGCTACAGTCCACGGGGTCGCAAAGAGTCGGACACGACTGAGCAACTTCACTCACTCACTCACTCACTTGGCAGTGTATGATTGAGCAACTGCTGTTACAGAGTTTTGCTACTAAACCAACTGCGGCCTTTTTTCCTGGGTCCTCTGGGCACCCAACCTGCAGAAGACCCTGCTTCTCTGTCAGTCTGGGGTGCAGTAATGGAGGGGTCCCAGGGAGAAGGGACATGGGAACACTGGGGCAAGAGAACTGAGGCCGGCTTTCATCATCTCTAACCCCAGTCTACCGGCCCAAACCATGACACTCGTTCCCAGTTACTGGCACCTCATTCAGTTAACTGTAAGTATATTTTACAACCCATTTATTTTAAGGTGGGGTCAGAGTCAGAGCTGCACGTGTCCTTAGGCCAGCTTTAAACATTCCCAGTGCACAACGTGCAGGGTCAAGAGTCCGGGCCCATCAGTGCTCCTGAGGATGGAGACAGCTCCAAGCTGTGCTCGGAGGAAACCCTGTACCTTGCTCACAGGCCGACCGCCGGCACAGGGGACTGTTCTTAGAGCTAGGTCCTTATCAGCCTGCTCAGCATGCTTCAGGTCCACCCCTGGCTCCAGGGCGCGTGGCGGGCCGGGTCAGCAACCTCCAGCAGGTCTCAAGACAGTTACCCAGGCCTTACAAGGAAGGAATCCGAGGTTCTAACAGAGTAAGGCCACAATGATTTCCGATGACAAAGCCCACCCTTACCCTACCACCACTGCTCTCCACGTCCTACTTCAAATATGCTGTCTTTATCCGGCTCAGCCATTAAAAGCCAAGTGACGCTGGTCGGAAGCGGTGGAGGAAAAGCGTGAAAGGGGCTCTGAGGAGGGGGCATTGAGCGGCGTGCCAGGGCTAAGCAGGGTGTGGGATAAAAAGGGAAGAGCCTGGACTGGGGCGGGGGAGCCTGGGGCTGGTGGAGGCGCGCAGCTAACCAGCTGCTCTGGGGCTGGGCCTGCCCCTTGCTTAACGAGAAGGCCTGTGAGCGTTCTCCCCTTGGTTTCTTCACAGGTTGATTTCAAAGGACAACTGTACTAAGCCCTCCTCAGTTTTGCTCTCAGCCGGGCTAGCCACCGTCCAGCCTTCAAAAGGGGAGAGAATACGCACAGCCACATAGCAGGTACAGTCAGCAGTTCCTCTTGCTTCCTGCCCGTCAGACCCCTCCAGCCAGGGAGAGACGGCAGACGGCTGACGCCGGACGAGCACGCTGTCTGAGCCCACTGTGTGTCCCTCTCCTCTCCAGGAGCTCACTGTACAGAATACTTATGACTCTGTCCAGCCCCTCCCTGCGGGGGCCACGCCCTCTCAGAGGTGACTCGGGTTTTAGGGCCTCGGCTGGCTGCGTGGGCAGCCCAGACAATACACTCCAGACACATGTTCTCATCAAGAGCTTTCTGCAAAAACGGAAACATAAAGGCTTCCAGGATCCACCTGTTGGCAGGCCAAAAGGACTCTGATTATATGAAGTAAAAGTTGTCACACAGGAGTCCTTGGGAAACAGGTTATGGATGGTCCCACGGGCCACCTCAGCACTGGGCATGGTGGTCCTGACCTCCTAGCGGCCCCTGCCCTATGTCCCAGAGGGGTGCGGGGACAGGTGACGTGTGCAGGGTCCCAAGAACAAGGCAGGGGGGCATGGGGTGTTCTTGAGACGCAGCAGAAATGGAATTTGTAGACACTGGTCTTGAGGTGGCATACAAATGAACCAAAGCAGAGGAAAATGGGCAAATATGAGACAGTGGAAAAAGAGAGCACTCCTTCAAGCTAAACATGCACTTGGAGGTGTTATGTTGGTCTGCCTGGCCTCCTTTTCCACGGGATTGTCTGACACGCTGCGTGGAGGCACAATCAGACTTGCAGGAGCGATGAATAACATGGGTCTCGCCAAGTGCTCAGGGCCCTCATGCTTTTCTACGTGGAACCTTATTATGCTACACCACAAAACTTTCCTTTTCAGGAACTACTATTATATTTGTATTTTTATTTGTATACATATTCTTTTAAAAAAGTTAAAATACAAAAATATACAAAATAAAGAGTGACTTTAAATTCTGCCCGTCAAGGGCAGGCACAGAGGTCAACATTGCGGAAGGTCAGGATTCATGGCCCAGGTCCGGGCTAACAGGAACTGGGGTCTTCTGAGACTTTCGAAACTTGCTCTGAAGGAAAACCCTCGGCACACACAGTCCTTCTTTTTTATTCACCGTCTCACGAAACACATATTCATTCACCTCTTCTTCGTAACCTGCGTCCAGAAAGAGCCGCGCCAGGAATTCTGGAAGACAAGCAGATCACCAGCGCTCGCCGTCTGGATGCCACTGCACCCTGAGCAAGTCAGTGTAGCGGGGGGCTGAGAGAACCTCAGTGCAAGGGGGTGAGAAGGCTCTGCTCTGGGAGCTGACACACTCCTACATCTGCCTGTCAACAGAAACTCCCAAATCATCACCAAGAGGTTCACCAACCTGTCACACGCTCCTCGACCCATCAGGACTCCCCACGAGCAGCACAGGCCCAGACCCTGCACTCACAGTGTACGTGTGCTTACACGATATGTGTGTTCATGCAGTGTGTGTGGGGTCACTCAGTGTGTGCTCAGTGTTCATAGCGTGTGCTCACTCAGTGTGTTCGGTGCGTGTGCTCACACAGTGTGTGAGCTCACGGTGTGTGCGTTCATACAATGTCCATGCAGTGTGCACGCTCATTCATACAGCGTATGCTCAGTGCGTGTGTTCAAAGTGTGTGCTCATACAGCATATAGGTGCGTTCAGTGTGTGCACTCACTCATACAGTGTGCTCAGTGTGTGCTCATACAGTGTGTGTGTGCTCACTCATGGTGTGCGTGCTCACTCATCCAGTGTGTTCATACAGCATGTGCTAATACAGTGTGTTCATAGTGTGTTCACTTGTACAGTGTGCTGTGTGTTCAGTGTGTGCTCACTGCGTGCACTCAGTGTGGGTTCAGTGTGTGGTCACAGTGTGTGTGTTCATATAGTCTGTGTGCTCACTCAGTGTGCGTGTTCAGTGTGTGTGCTCATAGTGTGTTCGGTGTGTGCTCACTCACTGATACAGTATGTGTGTTCACAGTGTGTGCGTTCACTCACTCAGTGTGCGCGCGCTCACTCATACAGTGTGTATGTGTGCACTCAGTGTGTGCACTCACTCATACAGTGTCTGTTCACTCTGTGCGCTCACTCAGTGTGTGTGCATGCACTCATACAGTGTGAGAGTGTGTGAGTGTGTGTGTGTGCGTGTGTGTGCACGTGCATGCATGCTCCATCTGTTTACATCAAGCACCTCATCTACCCTGACATGACCAGGGACAGTCAGGCAGCAGGGTGCAGAGAAAAAAAACACCTGCTGTGACAGCCTAAGGGACAGTGGACCCAAGCAACGATCACTCCACGTGAAGTGAAACAGAAAGGATGGCTACGGGACTCTTGTCAGGGGCATGACTCCAAAGGACGTACTTTGAAGCACTTTGCAGATACTACTACATCTTCTCAATTATTTATAATTGATTTAATCAGACTTCATGAATCCAAAACATTAAAACAAATTTTTAATTTTCACTGTATGTTTTCATGCTGTTGTAGTCTTAATGGTAATCACTAACTTTTAGCTTTATTTTTGAGTTTAAGAGAATATTTCAAGAAGTAACAAATGTAAAAATTAGAGCTTAAGAAGGTAATTATATCACAGTTCATATTACAGGCATACCTCAGAGATACTGTGGGTTCAGCTCACCACAATAAAGGTGAAAAAAGCAATAAAGTGAGCCTCACAAATTTTCTGGTTCTCTAGTGTATTTAAGTTATGTTTACACTATGCTGTGGTCTTTTAAGTGTGCAATAGCATTGTGTCTAAAAACACCATGTACATTCCTTAATTACAAAATACTTTATTATTAACCATCATTTGAGTCTTCAGTGAGTCTTAGCAGTAACATTAAAGGTGATCACAGATCACCATAGCAAATATAATACTAACGAAAAAGTCTGAAATACTGCAAGACATGAAGTGAGAAAATGCTATTGGAAAAATGGTGGCAATAGACTTGCTCAACACAGGGTTGCCACAAACCGCCCATCTGTGAAAAACAGAGTATTTGCAAAGCACAGTAAAATACGGTACTCCCGTATAAAACAGGCTTAGAACTAATGTTCAGAATACTAAAATCATAGTCAACATTTGTTTTCTTATCAAAAATGACCTTTTAAGGACCCCTCTATTAGCAAGTCTGTGTACTTAAGAAGTCTCAATCACTTTTATAGAAAAGAAGGTCTCTTACCTTTGTGAAACTCAAGTAATGTCAAGGCACTATCCTTTCCTATTTGCTCGCTTTCTGAGGGAACGAAGTGAAGATTCTGGTTTGCCCTCCCAGGCTTCCCAACACAGCTCCTGGCCTCATCCACATGGCACAGCAGAGCATTTCCACTGACTCGGTTCACTAACTGGACACCCTCACTAGAGAGCCTGTGAGCTCACAGCTGATGTGGTGAGTGGTGTGTGTGAGGGTTTGGCTCAGGCCCGTGTGGCTGTGTGTGGAGTCCAGTCGCCCCCACCCACGCAGGACCACAGGGACAGTGCAAGACAGATTCCAGCAATCTTACCATCAGTGAAAAAATATGATCGGGTTCCGTCTTGTCTAACATAAAAGTTTTCTGCAAGTTTGCTCCCGGCTTTAAACCTAAGCATGGCGTGATCATACAGCCCATAGTCGCGAAACAGGACACTTCTGCCTGGTTTTAATACCTACGAAACAGAACAAGCTGCACATAACTCAGGGATCCTGTCAGACAGAACTTACTATAAAATAAAACCTGATTATTTTATGGATGAGAATAACTTACATTTGTGACAGTGATGAAAAGCTCCATACTGAAATGCCCGTACTACGAAGGCAAAGGGCCTGCCACGCAAAGGTGTGCTAAGGCCTGGCTGAGTCCCTTGCGCTGGGGGGGTACTTCCTGAGCACTGAGGAGAGCACCCTTGGAGGTCCAGTGTCTCAATTAAAACGCTGAAGACATCAGAGGAAAAAAAAGTACCCTCACTAAACTATTAGCACGTTCTCCCATCATTTTATCAGCCATCTCCTAATCCATGACCCTGTAAGTCAAATTGTTTCTTTAAATATCTATGTAATCAATACATTTTGGCTTTTTACTGATGTTCTGGCCTTCCTCAGCCTGAGTGTCAGTTCTGGGCTCCTGCACTGCAATTCTGTACGGCTTGCTCACTATGCTAACACCACGCTAAGCCCTCTACAGCTGACCAGACATTTTCTCACTAGGTCTTCATGCAACTCTGGAGGAAAAGTGTGATTATCCCGAGACCAAGAGACTGGGAGCAGAAAAAGGAAGTGACGTGGCCACAATCATACAGCAGCTGCTAAACAGCAAAGTCCGAGCTCATACTTGGGTCAGAGGCATGACGAGAGGGTCGGGGATGTCTGTCAGTCCCGGGCAGCGATGGGAAGCGGGAGTGTCAGTTCAGTTCCGTCCTCACTCCTGACAAGACCAGAGAGGCTGGGAGGGAGGGGTAACACCACCCATCCTCCCCGGCTGCTGCACTCCTTGCTTTCAGGCGGAGCGCCCACAGGCCAGTGCGGTGTGTAGAGAAGGGGCAAGTGCCAGGCCCCGGTGGGAGCCCCTTACCACAGCCTTTAGAAACAGCTGTCACAGAGCAGACGTTTCAGAAACTGGAAGGTAAAATCTGCAGAGCATGGTGTAACTGCTCCTCTCCTACAAGGCAAACAGCCATATGCTTTTCAGAATGAAAAGAACAAGGTACTCGCTGTGACACTTGCTTTTTGAGTGGGTATTCTTTCAAACTGTGTAACATTACCAAGCGAGAGTGGTCTTCAAACAGGGGCACTGATTTTACTATGTATACTCTGACTCTTCACATTAGCAAGATAACCTTGAAAACATGACAAATATTACCTATTACAGTAGATAGCTGATATCTGAGGTAATTTGATATTTCCTCTTCCTGAATAGAATATGAAAGACTGTCCATAATACTTCCAAGTGTGCTGCAGATTTTCTCACTTAGCAAATTCTTATCAACACTAGCATGCATTTAAAATACTGTCAATAAAGAGCCTCTTGGATAAAAATTTTCTTACTTTGGTCAGAAATGCTAAATTTTAAAATATGACTGACTAAATAATCTGAAAACTTTAATTTGTATGAGACTCACTTATTTTCAGAAAGAAGGGAAGGCCGCATGGGACTCTCGCTCAGGAATCTGGGAACTCCTGATCCATGGGCCAGCTCTTCTGTTAACTGGCTGAATGACCCCAGCTAAGTTATGTCATCCTTCTGAATGTGCTTTCTCATCCGTAAGACAGAAATTACGGTACTAACACCTCCTCTCAGGCAGGACTGTGCCTTTGCTGGGCTTTCTCATCCTCCCAGCAGCTCCAGAGAGATGGCGGGTGAGCAGTCAGCCCCTCTCTTGGTGAGTGAGGCGCAGGGCACAGGCGATTTGCCTGGGCTTTCAAGGCAAGTCAGTGGCACAGGGAAGACAAAATCCTGTCTTCCAATAACAAACTTAGTTGATTTTTACTTTACCGTTTCATTCCAAAAATGAGGGAACCCAACTTTAAGGTTCCCTTTCAGTTTAAAATTAAGTGGTTTAAAAATTTCCCCAGTGTTAGCATCCTACAGTAATTAGCTCTACCATGAAGAGCATGTTTCTGTGGCTGTTCAAACTGGAGAGCTGCCCAAAGGGTGTCTGACTGTCAGAAGCTGAGAGACTGCTTCTTCCACTAACTTCCTGGTAAAGCACATGATATCCAATTAACGAACCAGTCACCGCGTATGGTGGCCTCACACTGCTGCTGTGCACTCATTCCAGGTCAGCTGAAAAAGGAATTCTATTGGGGGCTAAAACAGAAGGAGGCTGAAATGGAACTTATTAGCATAAGAAAGGTTACAACAGAGGCCAGGTGTGGACTGAGACAGCTCAGGTCAGTGTTTTTAGTTTTAACATAACATTTCATTAAATACACACAATATGCTATATCTTTTCATTTAAATCAAGAAGAGGGATATCCTCATTAATACTTGGCTTCATTGGACTTTATTATAATCTAATAGTGTCTCATTAAGGTTTTATTTTCCATTTCCTGGGTTATCATATGTTAACTTACTATCTGTATATTCTCTTCTATAAAAAGAGGTTTTCCATTGTCATTCTTACTGTTACCCAAGAATTCTTTATAAATTCTGAAATACTAATCTTTGTCTGTTGAATAGTTTTGTTTTGTTTTTTTTTGCTACAGCGAGTGGCATGTGGGATCTTAGTTCCCCAAACAGAGGACCAGGGATCAAACCCATGCCCCTCTGCAGGGGAAGTGAGGAGTCTTAATCACTGGACTACCAGGGAAGGCTCTCAGCTGAGTAGATTTTAAGTTACTTTTCCCACCTGGTCTCTCTAATTTCTTTGTATCATCTTAATCGTTTGAAGAAAACAAACTCCTAATTTTATTATATCATCTTCATGCATAGAATGCTTTTCAGTCTTTGAGAAAATTTTCCCCACTCTGAAGTCAAAGATGTTTTCCTATAGTCTCTTTTGAAAGGCTTACACTTTTGTCTTTTCCAGTTAAGTCTTTAAATCTACCTTTAAATCCATACATAATAACTTTTGTGTAAGGATGTGAAGCAGAAAACGATTTTGGATTTTCCCCACACGGACCACCAATGGTCCCAGAATCACTTCCTGAGCAGTCCTTTCCCCAGTGATCTTCCAATGTCACCTCTATCAACTATCAAATTTCCATACATACATGGATCTACTTCTAAGCTATCATATTCCATTTGTCAATTTTTCTGTTCCTCTGCAAATACCATCTGTCTTAATAACTGTAGCTGTAATAAACCTTTATATCTGGTAAGGTATAAATCTCCCTATCTCCTTCTTCAGGAATGTTTTGACTCTTTATTCCTTCATGTAAATTTAGAACCAACTTGTTAATCTCCCCCCCAAAAATAAAAAGTCTACCAAAAACCTCCAACTTAAACAAAAGGGTAAAATATAATATGAAGTGGAACAGATTACACAGTGCATGTTCCTTTTTAAAATAAAGTATACAATTCTGTGGCACTGAGTACATTCATCTTATATCTGTGTAGTTCTTTAATATTAATAGTCTTTAATATTTTCTCATAAGACAATTACACTACTTGAAGACAATGTTTTCTTTCTTTCTCATTCTTTTTTCTGCTGCTTTCCAGCTGACTGGGACGTCCAGCACAGCGATGAACAGTACCGACAGTGGCCACTGTCATCCCCACAAAGTCCCAGACATCCTGACTCCTGTCTCCCGCTCCTTCCTAGTCCCTGGAACCTTCGTCAGTGAAATCACTGGTATCCTGAATGCTCCCTTCACATCCCAGCGCTAACAACCTGACTGGCCCCTGAGGACACGGTTTTCCCTGCCACCTCTCAAGCAGGCAGTGTTTTCTCCCACGGCCCTAGTACCACTGAGTGCGGGGATGGGGCAGGGCCTCCTTGCCCCCACTGCTCCTTTCTCTGCATCCCCCCTTCTCCCCTCAAGTTTCAGCTCCGAACCTCCTGTCATCAGATCATACCACCACCCACTACCCCGTATTATTGCTGTTGCGAGTCACTAAGTCGTGTCCGACTCTTTGTGACACTATGGCCTGCCAGGCTCCTGCCCATGGGATTTCCCAGGTGAGAGCACTGGAGTTGTCTGCCTAATTCCTGCTCCAGGAGATGGTCCCAACCCAGGTGTGGGATCGAACCCATGTCTCCTGCACTGGCAGATGGATTCTTTACCACTGAGCCACGAGGGCATCTATTAGTTCCAGGGTCATTTCCCTCGATTTCATGATGAATGTGTCTTCTGGTTTATGCTCTTATCCATACACTACTCCAATTAACTCCAATTAATTTCAACATACACAGGAATTACCCTTCCAAACATGCAGGATTCAATGGTTTGAGCTTCTCTCTTTCAAAGACTTTGTCCTTCACCTTACCTTAATCACTCACTGCCACAGTAATGTTCTAAAGTCTTACCCACACTGTGAAGGCAATACTTTCAATGTTACACAAGTCACCCTCTGACCACTCCCATATTTTTCCAGCTGTCTAACTGCCCAGCTTTCTCAATCCTTCACTTTCACCTGAACCATCAAAGGGAAGATGATAAGGTGGCCTGTCTCGAGTCCCCTGACTTGGAAGTGCAACTCCACTCCCCGAGTGCCGCAGCAGCCTGCTGGTGGCCGCAGCAGCTTGGGTCCTAACGGCAACGATGGGAGAGACAGCAATGACCACGCTGCCTTTTAAGAGCACTCGCCACTACTAGGCACTGCCCCAGGCATTGAGAACACACCTCAGATAGCCTACCCCAAACCCCAACATCGAGGAACCATTATCTCAACACTCCACAGGGAATGAAACGGAGGCTCAGAGAGGTAAAGGAAGCGGCCTACATCGGGAAGTAAGGTTTAACTCGAGCACGCTGTGTGCTCCTGTGTGGGGGCCCCTGCTCCCTCTCGCTTTACCGCAGGGCTCTACAGATCCCAGGCAGGGCTCCACAGATCCCAGGCAGGGCTCCACAGATCCCAGGCAGCTGCTCCAAGGCTGGCCAAGCTCTGAAGGGCAGCCATGGCCACTAAGCCAATCAGAATTTAAGGTGGATGTTCCACGCAGCAGAACTTCTTTTCATACACTGACTACACAGCCCACCTTGTAAGAACAGGGAGACTGTGAATTAAGACGGCACGTGAGCCTCACAGGGAATGTAAGTGAAAAGTCAGGATGTCGAACCCTCAAATGCAGGCTCGCAATCACTAACCTTGTAAATGTTTTGTAAGACAAGGTGCATCTTATCAGGGTGAACTGCAGAGAGCACAAATATCAGTGTGACAGCATCCACAGACTCTGGGGGCACGTGTTCCAGAAGGTCATCTTTGGTCAGATCACACTGGAACACCTTGCATCTTTCTGTGTCATAAAGAGGATTTTGCTAGAGAGAAAAACACAAAATACCTTCAATGCAACACCCCTGCTGATGCACACAGAAAAGCACAGCAAACGTGGAGATGCCACTTCCATGTGCGCACTGCTGCACACAACTCAGCCACCACTGCTGCTGGGCAGACAGACTAACAGGTCATTTTGACATTAAAGCATGTACCATTCAATACTGCCACAAGGGGCAAGATCTCATTTTAACAAATAATTTTGTTCCTTTTTTTCTTTAAAATTTTTTCATTTTATATTGGAGTATAGTTGATTAACAGCGCTGCCTTAGTTTCAGGTGTAGAGTGATTCAGTTACACATATACATGCATCTTCTCTTTCAAATTCTTTTCCCATTTATGTTATTAGAGTATTGAGCTGAGTTCCCTGTGCTATACAGTAGGTCCTTATTGATGACCTCTTTTAAACACATCAACAAATTATTTTTAACTGCGTATACAGTCTATCACATATTCCAAACTGAGCATTTAGAAGCATGTAACTCCAGAGGAATGATAAATCAAACCCTGCCTCTGCTCCCTTAACCCTCCTCTGACTCATCCACTATAACCCTGAATCCTATGAGAGGTCCTTCCGGCTCCCTTTACTGAGATGCTCCCACCCTTCTTCTGGGTATGGTGGTTGCTTGATGCAACAAGCTAAGAAAACTTTTTTTAAACTACAAGTGTGTTCCTGGTACATTCTGGTAATAGGTTTCAACACATATATAACAGCATTATGGAGAAAAATAATAAACTTTCTTTAATGTAAGGACCTTAATAAGCAGATACATAAAGTTATAGGATGGGTCAGTTCTACCTACAACTCTGCTTATATACTGGAGTTTATTACAATCTCAACCGAATCCTCAGATTTCTAGAAATTTGATAAGGTGAATTTTATTCATCTAGAAGTGAAAACCTTTAGGAACAGCCAAGACAATTTTTAGATGAAAAACAATGGAGGAAGAGGCATACTACAGGACATCAAAACACATTACAAAATGTAGTGCTAAACAGTGTGGCTTGAGAATGGGGACCAACGGATGGGTGAGACAAGAGTGTCCCCACACAGACCCATGTATTTAGAGGGATCAGTAGTGTATATGATAGAAGATAGGTGACCAAAATGACATTAAATTGTTTAAAAAGATAGAGAACAAAGGTTACGATGATCAGGAATGGAAAATGAACTTCTCCCTCAATTCACTGTTTGAACAGTTAGCTCTACCCACTTGTGTTAAAGGACAGCAGAGAAATAAAAAGAATGCCAGCTCCAGTGCAGAGGTGGAGAGATGGAGAGTCTACCCTAACACGGCCACGAGCGGGACAGACAGCAACTTCATGTGAACCCACGAGAGAGCAGAGGTCAAAGAACCACCGGCCACCCGCAGATGTGGAGAGGGAGAGGCGCCTTCAGGGAGACGCAGGACCCACGCGTTTGCTTACCTGAGGCCTCTAGAAAACTAGAAACGTGATAAGCAGCATGAGGCTCCCAGGGCTGAAGCCATCGGGATGTCCACACCCCAGCAGGTGTTTCCACCAGGGACTTCACTTAGGCTCTCACAAAAAGAACGGGGCTCTTTCTGGGGCTGGACCTTCTCAGCTCCTTTAAGGGAGAAAAGGTTTCACATGCAGGGGAAAAGTCATCTGGGCCTTGGGTCCTTGGGGTACTGGTGGAATATCACTGCCCCTGGGGAGGGCACTGCTCTGCCCAAACTTTGTCTTCATCTGCAGAGAACGGCCTCATGACCACGGAGTATGACAGAGGAGGGGAGGGGATGAGAAAGAAAAGCTCTACTCCTGGAGAAACAGAAACACTTGTGGGAAAGCTACAAGAGACAGACTCTTCATGGGGAACAGCACAAAGGAAAGATCCAAAGCCAACAGGAGCAACAAAGTCACCAGGGTTTGAAGTCTCACGGGCCCATAGCAACAACAAACCTCATAGGTAACTATAGCAACAACAGACTTTAACACAGAGCACAACTCCAGTCTAGATTATTACAAATCTTTATTACCTATCCACTGCCCTGTATAACTCTCAATAGAAGAAGAACTAGGCACACCATGAGGCAAGAAAAAACACAGTGTGAAGAGACAACCATGAAAACCAGACTTGAATATGACACAGACAATGGAACTACAGGTTTGGACACTAAAAAACAAAAAAATTATGATTAACGTATTACAGGCTTTAATGAAAAAGGCGGACAATGTTCAAGATCAGATAGGTAATTTCAGAGATATAGAAACTGCAAATCAATGGGAGATGCTAAAAATCAAAAACATAGTAACAGAAATGAAAATTGCTTCTGACAGGCTCATCAATAGGAATGCTTCCTGCCTAAAAGGAATCAGTGAACTTGATGATAAGACAACAGAAAGTACACAAACTGAAAATGCAAAGGGCAAAAAAGTTAAAAACAAACAAACAAAAAGCCAGCATCCAAGAGCTGTGAAACAACAGCAAAGGGTATAACAGAGAGATAACTGGAATCCTCGGAGAAAACAAGAGCTCAAGAAATACTCGAGAAATAATGGTCAAACTTTTCCAGATTAATTAAAAAATCCTCTAACCAAAATTATAAAAAGCATATCTCTGTGATTATAGAACTCCAAAGACACAAAACCTTAGTACCTCAAAAGGAAATGATTATTCATTTGATATGATCACTTAAATTCTATAATAAAACAATACCATAAAACAATGCCTAACAAGCTGGAAGAAATGTTTGCAACAGATATAACGGAATATATCCACAAAATAAGAAACAAAATGACAGAAAAATAGACAAAGGTATGAACAGACAATTCATACTACCATAAAAGCCCAATATGGGTGAGGGTTTTGTTTCCTACTCCATCCCAATGCTTAGAACAGTGATTGGCCTACACTACGCTCCTGCCAGCAAATCTGGAAAACTCAGCAGTGGCCACAGGACTGGAAAAGGTCAGTTTTCATTCCAATCCCAAAGAAAGGCAATGCCAAAGAATGCTCAAACTACTGCACAATTGCACACGCTAGTAAAGAGATGCTCAAAATTCTCCAAGCCAGGCTTCAGCAATACATGAACCATGAAACTTCCAGATGTTCAAGCTGGTTTTAGAAGAGGCAGAGGAACCAGAGATCAAATTGCCAACATCCGCTAGATCATGGAAAAAGCAAGAGAGTTCCATAAAAACATCTATTTCTGGTTTATTGACTATGCCAAAGCCTTTGACTGTGTGGATCACAATAAACTGTGGAAAATTCTGAAAGAGATGGGAATACCAGACCACCTAACCTGCCTCTTGAGAAACCTGTATGCAGGTCAGGAAGCAACAGTTAGAACTGGACAGGGAACAACAGACTGGTTCCAAATAGGAAAAGGAGTCCGTCAAGGCTGTATATTGTCACCCTGCTTATTTAACTTCTATGCAGAGTACATCATGAAACACTGGGCTGGAAGAAGCACAAGCTGGAATCAGTGTCGGGAGAAATATCAATAACCTCAGACATGCAGATGACACCACCCTTATGGCAGAAAGTGAAGAGGAACTAAAAAGCCTCTTGATGAAAGTAAAGAGGAGAGTGAAAAAGTTGGCTTAAAGCTCAACATTCAGAAAACGAAGATCATGGCATCCGGTCCCATCACTTCATGGGAAATAGATGGGCAAACAGTGGAAACAGTGTCAGACTTTATTTTTTGGGCTCCAAAATCACTGCAGATGGTGACTGCAGCCATGAAATTAAGACACTTGCTCCTTGGAAGAAAAGTTATGACCAACCTAGACAGCTAATTCAAAGGCAGAGACATTACTTTGCCAACAAAGGTCTGTCTAGTCAAGGTTATGGTTTTTCCTGTGGTCATGTATGGATGTGAGAGTTGGACTGTGAAGAAAGCTGAGTGCCGAAGAATTGATGCTTTTGAACTGTGGTGTTGGAGAAGACTCCTGAGAGTCCCTTGGACTGCAAGGAGATCCAACCAGTCCATTCTGAAGGAGATCAGCCCTGGGATTTCTTTGGAGGGAATGATGCTAAAGCTGAAACTCCAGTACTTTGGCCACCTCATGGCCTATAAGATTGGGAGATACAGAAAAGACTGACGGTGGGACTTCCCAAGTGGCCCAGGAGGTAAGATTCTGTGCTTTCAATGCATGGGGGCGTGGGTTTGATCCCTGATTGAGGAACTAAGATCCCCCTCGCTATACAGTGCTGCCAAAAAAAGGACTGATGTTAAATGTTGATGGCATAGAGGAAAATAATATCTTATATTATTGGTGAAATTATAAATTGATATAATTTTCTGGATGGACAGCGGGCATTATCTATTTACATTTTAATGTGTATGCTTCCTCCAAGGAATTCCATTTCTTCTATTAGTCACCACAGAGACTTGTACACGTGTTTGGGGCATGCGTATAATTCTGATTACATCAATCCGACTTGTGGGAGCAAAAAATTAGAAGCAATTTGAACAATCATCAACAAGGCAATTATTACTATATGGCACATCCTTTCTGTGAAATACTACAAGAGGTAAATGTAATGCGGTAGACCTACATATACTGGGATGAAAACACTCGGCAAGATATAATGCAGAGCGAAGAAGGTAGGTTATAGCACAATGTGCTATCACTATTAATAAAGTCTAGGTGCTAAAACTGTGAAAGGTTGATGGGAAACAGATATCTGCACATTGCCAAAGCAACCCTCACACATCTGTCAATGACAAAAGGAGACACCTGTGCAACAGAGCAATTAGGGAGTCTCCTTAGACCCAGTGCCCAACTAGCATCACCTACAGTGAGATCAGATCACTGCCTCTTGACAGGGTGCAGTATGGAAGCTACATCATCACCCGCTGAAGTATTTCTGCTCAAAATATTTTACCTGATTTAACTTCTGGTTTACAGAACACACAAGGCATAAAGCAACAAGTTAAACAATGACAGACAGAAATAATCAGCCATACTGGAACGCGCGACCTCGTTACATAAAATTGCTTGCTCTCCCAAAACTCGATGTCACCGGGGAAAAAGTCAAAGGGAAGGGCAGGAATGTTTTAGGCTAAGAAGATTTAAGGTACATAATGAAGTGTAAGCTGCAGTCCTTAACTAAATACAACTATAAATGGCACTATAAAAATTTATGAAGCAAAAGCAGCAAAATGCTGCCAATCATTAAATCTGGACACAAGTTTATGGACGTTGTCTGGTATTTCTTTCTACTTTTCTAAATAATGCTCTGTTTCTCTATGTATTATACATGCACATACACAGGAAAACTACATTTACAGTGATCACAGCCGGTCCTTCAGGAAGAGGACCGGAACTGGGAAAACGGGTGTAGAAGTCAGGTCCAACAAGTCTAGGAAAACAGAGACATAACAACACACGGATGGTGCACCAACCTTGACATATTCCACAGCTCTTGGAGAAAAATCACAGGCATAGGCAAAGATATCTGGATCTTCTTCTAAAAGTGGGAATAAACAGTTCCCAACCCCACAGCCAGCTTCAAGAATAGTCAATTTCTGATCTTCAAACTGAGGAAAGAGAACCCAAAGTTACAGTACACAACATCCCACCTAATGAAGAAACAAACTAAAAGGTCCAGAACATGAAACAAGGTCTCTGCCCCCATGGAGTAGACAATTAACCACTGAACGGATAACCCAAAGCAACTGATGCCTCATCTGTTGTCCAACACTGGGTAATCTGGTGTGGGGAAAACAACAGCGTAATGGCTAACACAACAGGCTCTGAGGTTAAACTGCCTGCATGCAAATCTGAACTCTTCCCCTCACCCTGCGTTCCGTCACTGAACAAGTCACTCACACAGCTTTGTCCCTCAGTTTCATCAGCAAGTGGGAATGACACTAACGCTAAACTTCAACATGTTACTTTAAGGTTTAAATTACAGAACACTACTGTTAAGTTCATGTGAAGGGCTGTGGTGAAGCATTCATCACCATTATCATCATGAACCTGTCACTGAAATCATTCAGTATGAACTCGATATTTACAACTTTCACGTTCGCTTTAAAGAAACAGAAAATGCCCACTAAAGTCCTCTCTCCTCTGTATTTTACAACTCAGAAACTGCTAAAACTATTTGAGACAGTGTATACCTAAGCTACAAAAACTCATGAAGCCTTTGACAGGTTTCATAAATTTTCTACCTCACACTCGCCCTGAGAATGCAATAAAACACCCCTCTTCTACACATTTTAAATGGAGAATCGCTCGAACAAGGTGCAGTACTAGTTTACCTCTCTACATGATCTGAGCTCCTCAAACTCTCTGGTGGTCCAGTGTCTATCTTTGAAGAAATTAGTGCTGTTTCTTTTGTAAAAAAGGTCCCAGTTCTTCTGAGCCTCTTTTTCCAGTTTCTGCTGTTTAAAATCAGACACTAAAGCCTGGTCTCTCTTCAGTTTCTCCTCTTCTTCAGAGCTGAGAATCCTTGTCTGCAGCCCTCTCCTTTGCAAAGCAGCCATCTCCGACGTGGACGGTCATATGTTGAACATTCAACACTGCTGGAGATGGTCCATTCACCTCCTCAACAACCTGAGGACTTCAAGCGGATACCACAGACACAGGCAGGGTCCTCTCAGATGTGGTCCCTCAGGCGGGGTTCAAGCCTGAAGCAGCATCGGATACTTCGCAGGAAAGAAAAAGAAAAAAAAAAAAGACCTTCCGGTGGGGGGTTCTAGAACAGGTTTTTTTTTTTTAAGATGCTCAGTTAGCGGTTCTTGATTAGTTCTTTCACTTAACATTTCAATTCCGCAAACATTTACTAGATGCTGACCCTACACAAAGCCCTACCCCACTACAGAAGAGGTCACAAAGAGCAAGACACAGACCCCCGCCTGCAGGGGGCTGACATCCAGCGGCCAGGGCTCTCACGCACAGAAAGGCTTAATTCCAACCCGAACAGTCAGCAAGCCGCTTTCAGTCAGGAAAAAAAGTCACTCTCAAGAACTGACTGAGAAACCTTACGGTTCCTCAGGGTTCGGTGTCCGTGAAACGGGGGTGTCTTTAAAAACAACCACGACGGCTGTCCAAGCCGGAGGCGGTCGGTCACCGTCGCCAAGGACGCGAGAGACGGCGTTTATCAGGGAAAACGGAGCTACTACGCCCGGGTGGCCTGGGTCTGTCTCATGAACCCCAGGGGGCGTCCCTTTCGGGAACTGAGGCCCTCGCGCCGCCCTGGGCGCGCGAAAGGGACGAAAAAGAGGCTCAGGGACGCGGAGAGTGGGGCCGCCAGGACCCTGCGGATGAGCCGGGCCGCCCAGCCGCGAGGGGCGGCGGCGACCCGCGTGAGCCTAGTCCACCGCGCGCCGGGCGCCCCAGTCAGCAGTTCCTAGGTTCCCCTGAAGGGTGGGGCCGGGCGCGCTGAGCCCCCAGCCAGGCGCAGCCTCAGAAGCAGAACTTGGGAGCCACCGCGGGAAACAAACAAACAATCCAAAACCCTTCGCCTGGTCAACACCCAGCCCCCGCCCCGCAGAGAGACCTCGAATCCGGATTCTCCCGGCGGAAAGGATCCTCGGCCATGGCACCGCCCCCCCTACTTCCGCTGCGGGCCCGGACGTCCCTCCTCGGCGCCGGAAGTTCCGCCGTCGGGTCTCCTCGGAGTCGTCCCCCGCCCAGACGCGCAGGCCCGAGCTCGTTTCCGGCCTGCGCGGGTGGGCGCCGGCTCGGCTCCCCGCGCGCCCCCGAGCGCCGTCCCGGGAGCGCGGCTTCTCCGGACGCCGGCGCCGGCGGCTCGGGCCGGGGCCGCGCCAGGAGGGCGCCCGGGCGGGCGCGAGGCCCGTGCGGGGCCATGAACGGGACGGCCAACCCGCTGCTGGACCGCGAGGAGCACTGCCTGCGGCTCGGGGAGAGCTTCGAGAAGCGGCCGCGGGCCTCCTTCCACACCATCCGCTGTGAGTCCGCCCCCCGGTCGCCCTCTGCCCCGGAGAAGGCCAGGGGGCCTTGCCGGCGTTCCCTCCCTCGGGGGACCTCGGGTTTTTCCTTTGGTTTTTTCCCAGCTCCCTCTTCTCAGACCAGACCCTTCCCTCAGCTCCCAGGATTTCTCCGCTTTGCGCTACCAAATGCTTCTCCCGAAGGTCATTGGACCCTCTTGCGCCCCGAACCTCCACGTCCCCCTGTTACTACCGAAGGGCTGCGACCCCATCAGTTTCCAGCTTCTTTGTATTCCAGCCTCTCCTCACCCCCACCGCCCCCCACACACCCAGATCCCCGCGCTTCAGGAGCTCTTCTCGTTTCCTCGGGATTGGCATCCTCCACCTTCCCCTCTTATTACCGAAGGGCTGCGACCCCACATCAGTTTCCAGCTTCTTTGTATTCCAGCCCCCTCCTCCCCCTCGATCCACACCCCGATCCCCACTGGGCATCTCCACGCTTCAGGAGCTCTTCTCGTTTTCCTCGGCGTTGGCCTCCACTCCCTCCTGTTCCATTCCCTTCCTGCCTTCTTTCCTTTTCTTTCCTTGCCCCCTTGGGTTCTGGCCTCCGCGACGCCCGGCTGCAGCCCCAGAGCCCGCAGCTCTGCGCCCCGTCCGCCTTCTTTTCCTCCATATATCTGTGCCAGCTTGTCTCGCGCTTTGATGTCTTTTTGAGGTCACCAGACTACCCCTCACTTTTTCTCCAGACCCAGTCCCTTGTGGGTGGAAAGTAAAATTAGGATTGGAGAGCCAGGAATAAGTTAGAGCTTGATCTATGTTTGGAAGCAAAAGCCAGCAGGCATAAGGAGTGTGCAGATAGTCATTATGCTGGACCTCTTTTTTTCTCCATGATTACAGACTCTGTTGAGGGAGGGCCTTTCCACTGTGTATCCTGGGTGAAGAATTGGCCGCCAGAGCATCCCACTATGATTCACAGACTCCTGGTGTCGCGTCCCGGTAGCCCCAGTACTGGTTAAGACTTGTTTTTGTCCGAGGAGTTCTTAGATGTGACTCAACACCTTGAAATGGGCGTAGTAGATGGTGAACTTCTGTCTTCTTGTGGTCACTTGCCAGGCCATTACTCTGCTTCCTGCTGACAGCAGATCAGCCCTCTGAGGGGCTGGGTTTTGGGAATGTGAGAAGAGCAGCATCATTTCCTGAGCAGTTTACTAAGTTGATGTTGTACCAGAATGAAGGGCAACGTGCAGTTTAAATAAGACACTTGACAGAAGTACCTGGCCTGCAGTCTGAGGCAGGTTTGTGTTAAAAGGCAGTAAGATGGCTGTTCATGCTGTGCCTTAACTGCAATTCAGAAACATGGGCAGGATTAACCTTTGGAAATACAGTGCAACCTTCTGCTCCAGATATCTGTAGGAATATTCTTGTTAAAGCTATGGAACTTGAGTGTGGCAAATCCTAACTTTGACAGTTCTTATCAAAATGCTGTGACCTTTCATGTTTCATATTGTGTTTTACAATCACAGGGTTTTAAAGACATACTCTGTTGCTTTTCATCCTTATCATAACCCTAATAAAACACCTCATTGTAGGTAATAAGGCATGAATTTTCATCTGTCACTTAGGGGAAGGGAGTATCTGCTTAATGAAAAGTTACATAAATTCTAGCCTTTTTCCTTCAGAATTATCCAGTGAGGATAAGAGGGAAAGTATATGGAGGTATAGATGAAACTGTATTGCCCCAGAACTCGTAATGAAGCTGGGTGATGGTATGCAGGACTCATTATATTATTCTCTTTGCTGTTGTATATGAGAAATTTTCCACAGTGAGATAACATTTTAAGAAATTCTAAGTGGTTTGTATTTTCTTTTATCTGAGTTATAAAAAATTTCCATTCTAACATGTGAATGCCGTGCAAGCACTTAATACAAGTAACCTGGTGGATAAATGCTTTTTTTCCTTTCCCTTTAGATGACTTTAAGCCGGCGTCTATAGACACTTCCTGTGAAGGAGAGCTTCAGGTCGGCAAAGGAGATGAAGTCACAATTACGCTGCCACATATCCCTGTAGGTTTTATTACATCGTTGTTGTTGTTGTTTAATGTGGAATCACAGTGAATCCTCATATTGTTATTGCAATTTGATTTCCTCCTTTTTAAAAACTTCTAGATTTCTGAAGTGCCAGCATGAGAAAAGGAACTATGGGGGTCCGATGGGATGGGATTCATGCTTCCCAGGCTCCTGAGTAAAAAAAGTTCTTTGTCGTTTTTCCCAAACTCCCTTTCCCCATTTGTTCCTAAGAAGGCAAGGTGGAACCTGGCTCCTCCTTTAGACATATGTAGCCTCTCCCAACAGCTGCAGAGAAAGAGGCCCAAGTGCTCTATGGGTATAAAACAGCAACGGCTTAGGGGCGTGGAGAGGCAGGGGCGGGATCAGCATGGTTCATGAATCTGGCAGGGGGTGATGTGCAGGCTGGTGGTTTCAGGCAGGACCTAGGTTCAGAGCCGCAGGTTAAAAGCTGAGTGGAGAACCCTCGCAGAGAGACACTGCTGAAGTCTTACCAAGGCACCACTCTGATCGCAAGGATCAGACAGAATAGTCTTAATGAACACGTGCATGTCCCAGGCCTGTCCTGGAACATGATAAGCTCTTGGTAACCAGTGAGAGAATGAAAAGGCTCTGGACAGAGAGCCTTGGGAAGCGTTGTGCTGACAAAAAACTGTCTGCCAGTTCAGACAGCTCTCATTAGTTGTTGCCTTTGGCAGGTTACATCATCTTCCTTTGGACCTTAGTTTCCCAAATGTAAAATAAAGAGGTTAGATAAATGATCCCTAGGGTCCCTTCCAGCTCTTAATTTTTACTGTATGAACCAGGAGTCAAGGAGCCAACCAATTTCTGATTCCATCCAGGGGATTTAACGATACATTCGGCAAATACTAACATCTACCCACGGTGGTGCTGGCTCATTACTAGGTACTGAGAATATAGTCTTGAAGAAAACAAGCGTGTTTCTCGTCCTTAGGGAGTTTAAATAACTGCAGGAAAACGTAGCACTTACTTTAGAAAGTCTAGGGAGACTTGCGTGAGGAAGTGATCTTTGAGCAGGTTTGAAGGTTGACTAATTGAGAGGGAGGGAGGGATTGGGATGTTGTGGACAGAATCCTTGTTAAATCCCTGCAAGACAGAACTTGCGGTTCTGAGAGAGGACTGGTGCCTTCTTCTCTGGAACCTGCAGAGCCCGGGGTGAAAGAAGCCGGGTGCAGTGGAGGGGCCAGGTGGCTGGTTTGAAGGGTTTCTGCTTGGGCCTTATGCACTGGGCAGTCATGGAAGGCCTTAGGCAGGTTAGTGGCTTGAGGTACTTGAACTAGCCAGAACGGTGAGCTTGGAGAAGGTGTATAGTTACTTAGCATGAAGGGGAAGCCCGAACTCTCCAATTACAAGGAAATGCAGAGATCGCTCTATTGCTCATAGTGAGAGCTCTGCTCAGTGTCAGACAGGAACGCATCATTTGTGTTTCTCAGTTCACACTTTACTATTATTTGTAACATTTCCCAAATCTGTGGAAAATGTACAGTAACTTAAAAATTCTATATTTATTTCTTGATTACTTAGAGCTGGTTGCACAGTTATAGATTCTTGCTATGTTATTTCCTCTTTAACTCCTGGCTTCCCAAGCAAAAATAAAATGCAAATCAGCTTATTCTATTTCTTAAAAAAAAAAAAATTTATTTATTTGACTGTGCTGAGTCTTAGTTGCAGCATGTGGGATCTAGTTCCTTGACCAGGAACTGAACCCGGGCCCCCTGCATTGCAAGCACAGAGTCTTAGCCACTGGACCACCAAGGAAGCCCCCTTTCTCTTCCTGTTTGGGTAGTTCTGGTAAGAGATTTGCTGAGATAAAGCCAGCTGTAAATTCAGTCTTGATATTCATAACTGGGGTATCTGGTTTGATTGTCTGAACTGTTCTTTTGTGGCGGAAAAGGGATCCACACCACCGATGACTGTGTTCAAGGGGAACAAGCGGCCTTACCAGAAGGACTGTGTGCTGATCATCAATCACGACACTGGAGAGTATGTGCTGGAAAAGCTCAGCAGCAGCATCCAGGTCAAGAAGACGCGGTATGTAAAAAAGCAGATAGAGGTTGCTGTGCTGTTTCTGTAGACTTACCTTGTCTATTCAGTTATTTTATAGGAGTGTACCCGTCTGGGAACTTAGTGTCCTGTTGGCAGGCTCAGCAACTCCCACGTGTGTCTTCTCAGACAAGTCATAAAATGTTTTTTCCTCAAAGGCAATGAAAATAAATAATGTTTATAAGACCTGAAACATAGAAGTCATTGGGGAGAAGGGTGTGCTTTATGATTAAGTCAGTTTTATTAATCTCATGGTTGTTGATACAGTACCACCAAAGGGATAAGATTTAAGTTTACAGACTTAAAATTATGAAAGAGTAATTGAGTAATATATATTCTTTTTTAGAGTGACAACATTAAATTTTCCTAAGATGCATTTGAGATTATTATAATATCAAAGCTGTACCTAATTTCTTCGAATAGTGAGCTCTCTTTTATTGACAGGCATTACATGTGTCATATGAGGCCAATTAGATTTTATTTTAAAGTCAAATTTTACTCTCTTAAGTAGAAGTAATCTAGTAGTTCTATTAGTGATACAGTAATTACTGTACTAGAGTAAATTTTAAAGAGAGGGTTACGGTCTGATGTTTTTCTGTGTATGCTTCCTCAAGCTGTTTTTCTTTGCTCATTCCACAAAAAGGAAAGGTACCCACCATTTACTGAGGTCTTATCACAGGCCAGGCACTGTGCTAGATGTTTCACACGCATTGTCTAACTTTTACAAGTAACTTTCGGAAAGGCGGTGTCACCCTTCCGCACACACGCTCACAGATGAAGAGACGGGGTCGGTGCGCTGGTGCCTGCCTGAGCTCAGGGCCACGGCGCTCACAGATGAAGAGACGGGTCGGTGCGCTGGTGCCTGCCTGAGCTCAGGGCCACGGCGCTCACAGATGAAGAGACGGGGTCGGTGCGCTGGTGCCTGCCTGAGCTCAGGGCCACGGCGCTCACAGATGAAGAGACGGGTCGGTGCGCTGGTGCCTGCCTGAGCTCAGGGCCACGGCGCTCACAGATGAGGAGACGGGTCGGTGCGCTGGTGCCTGCCTGAGCTCAGGGCCACGGGGAGCTCTGCCGGGTGGGTGCCCCGGGGCCCCTCCTGCTGCTCACTGTGCTGGTAGGCCACCTCCTCCAGCCAGGGGCTGCGGGCAGCCTGCCGGAAGCCTGGTGGTTGTGGGGCTGCTGTTACTGCTCAGTGTCATCTGGGAACCAGCAGTGTTTCATCACTTAAGTGTTTGTTAAGAATGCGAGATTTCAGGACCTAGTAAGTCAGAGTCTGCACTTTAATAGAGATTCCCCAAAGTGGGGTCGCACAGAGTTGGACACGACTGAAGCGACTTAGCAGCAGCAGCAGCAGCAGCAAAGTCTGGAAAATGCTGAGCTAGTCCATTTACAAAAGAAATTGTTGATGGATGGTACTTCCTAGGTCTGAGGTGGAATGCTCTGCCTGTCTGCCAGCAAGAGCTGGCCTGTGAAAAAATGAGCAAGTGGTAAATAGATAATGGGGAAAAAACTGCAAACAGGCCAGTATTTCCAGAGCTGGTTATCTTTAATAACTCATTTGCCTGTGGTTATAACTTTATAGTGTGCAGAAGTTGAGTAGTTACGTTTTCTGTTACTCAGACGGGTTCTCATAATCACGGTGTATCCTACCTCCGTGCCTTAGCTGCTGCTCGGTAAAGAAACGTGAGCTTGAGGGCAGCGAGTCTCGTATCCGTGTGTCTCTGGTGCACAATGCGCAACGGGCGCGGCGGAATGCGTAGTTGGTGTGGCGGCATTACAGGCACAGTCTTCTGAAGCCTGCGGTTCTGCAGCTGCTTCCAGGTACTTGGTAACTGGGGCAGATCTGAGAACCACTATTTTTGCCCCTCCAATTCACAGGCCGTTTCTCATTTCAGAGCTGAGGGGAGCAGTAAAATCCAAGCCCGAATGGAACAGCAGCCCCCTCGACCCCCACAGCCGTCCCAGCCGCCGCCGCCGCCGCCGCCTCCACCTGTGCCGTTCAGAGCGCCAACCAAGCCTCCGGCTGGACCGAAAACCTCTCCCTTAAAAGATAACCCCTCACCTGAACCTCAGCTGGATGACATCAAAAGAGGTAGAGGGCGGTTTCTGGAGCCCTGGTAGCAACTTGGAGGAGGGCACTGATGTTTCTTTGGAGGTCACAGGGCTGGTGGCATGGGCGTTCTCTGCCACTGTAGCAGTTTATGCAGGGGTCACCTTTCCTGACGTGATGGGTGTGCGGGGTTACCACTCACCTCGTTTGATATGGGGGAGTTCAGAGACTTGGGCTGTGGCGCTCTTTGCAGCAGTCTGCTTAGAGGCCCGGGGTTTAAACAAGCCTGTCTACCGTCTCAAGGTCCGTATGGCACACCTTTAAGGTTTTGGAAGAAGAGAGTTTCCAGGTGCTGGGGATGAAAACCAAGCAGGCCAATGTTAATACAGTGTCTAGATTCCTCAGCCAGTGCTTTGTACTGACACACAGTGTGAAGTAGGAAAGCTCCATGAGGACCAGTGGCCTCGAAGGACTTAGCTGTCTGGTCAGGCTCTCTCCAGTGCAAGCCTGAGACAGAGCTCACCGTGGTTTTCTCCCCAAAACAGTGGATGGTTTTAGTTGTCCAGGCTCTTAGGAAGTTATGAAGGTAAGTGTTGTATTTCATAGTTTTGAAGTTTTATGAAATAAAATTAAACCCATAAGAGTAGTAAACAGGAAAAGATAAAAAGTTGCCCTTGGGAAATTTGCCTTTTCCACCTTGTGGAAATACTGTCTCTTTGCAAATGAGATCACTCTGTGTGTGGGGCACAGTTGTTAAGCCTCTGGATTTTGTTTTTCCTCCTGGACATTGGAATGCTGTCTGTGGAAGTTTTCACTTTAGCTGAATAGGAATTGGGCCATGAGTGGTTGGTTGTTGCCAGTTTCGCTTAAAGGAACCATTGTCATTTAAGGTCTCCTGGTGTGTTTGGACAGGGAAATCTGGCATCTTCCCCGATGTGTTCTGTGGTGGGTCCTTAATATATTCACGGACACTGAAGTGGTCGGGTAGAACGTGTTCTTTCCCTGCTTTACGTTTGATACAAACGCAGCACCTGAAGGCATGGCTGTCCATCAGATGTGTAAAGAGGACAGAGGAGGAAGAAAAAGACACTCTTGAGCAGCCTTGGCCCCTCTTATGAGCCTTGTGGGACGTGCAAGCTGGAAAGGACCCCAGAGGCTGTCTGCTCTGGCCCTTCCTTTTTCCAGAGCGTCCTGGAAAATTCATTGCCTTCCACCTGGGTCTGCCAGCTGGTTAGAGGTGGATCCAAAGCAAGTGCTCAGACCTTCCAGTTCCTGGTCAGATATTGCTCAGCCCCTGAGCAGAATATTGCTCTTCTCCTATTTGGTGTTTAATCCTGTTATTCACAGTCTTTCTTTTTTAAGCAGGTAAGGCCAAACAGACTTAGCTCCATTTCTTAAAAGAATCATTATCTTGAACCAGTGTGCGTTTTGGGTGCTTTGGGTGAATTAAATGTTTCCATTGTCTCTCCGGAGACATGTTAGGGGTTTTTGTTTGTTGGTTTTGGTCATCTTGTTTGTTTTTAAGGTCTCGAGAGGCAGGAGCTCATCTTCAGGTATCCCTGGTTGCTCTGGGTTTCGCCCGTGCCTGTGTACGGAAAGCTTGACGCGCTGACCCCGCCCTGTCGTCTATTCCAGAACTGAGGGCCGAGGTGGACATCATTGAGCAGATGAGCAGCAGCAGTGGGAGCAGCTCCTCGGACTCGGAGAGCTCGTCGGGGAGTGACGACGACAGCTCCAGCAGCGGCGGCGAGGACAGCGGCCCCGCGTCGCCCCCGCAGCCCGTGCCCCCACAGCCCTACGGCGGCCGGCCGGCCGTGGCCAACGGGACCGGAGCCACGCGGCTGCCAGGGAGCACGCAGCTCATGAGCACCCTTAGTAAGTGTGCCTTCCTGCTTCCAGCCGGGGCGGAGCTGGGAGGGCCGGCCGGAGCGGTGGCTTCGGTCTGTCTTACGCCAGAGTCTATAAACCTGAAGATATTTACAGCATAAGAAAGGGTCCTGCAAAGACAGTTTGAAGCAGAAAGGAGCAAGTAAAGTCCCCAAGCAGTAAAAACAGGAAGCACAAAACTAAAAATCTGTTTCTTCTCTTTGCTTTTCTGTATTGGCACAAATTAAGTTTTGTGGATTCCGGGAAGTGCTGATATGTGAGTTTGGAACCAGCCAACCTTGGGTAGGAGGGAAGAGAGGGACACTGTAGTGTCTGTGACCTTCGGCATAGCTGGTGGTGGTAAGGCAGAGGGGAACAAAAACAGCCGTCTTCGTCTTGGACGCGGGGAGACGCCGGTCTGTGTGCTGTCCTCTCACCAGAGTCCCTGAAGCTGGGTGTCCCGGGCTGACTTCGGGATGTGTCATAACCCTGCTCCTGTGGGGTAGGCAGAGTCCCTCTCAGCTCCACACTGTAGCCGTCTAACAGACCCCCTTGTGTGGGGCCGGCCTTGTAGGCCTCTGTCCGCTGGGGGCGAGAGCACTCCCCGCCTACTCCAACACACACGCACACTCCCGTGTGTGCCGGGCCCTACTCCCCTACCTGAGTGAGTTCAGCACTGTTGTGACGCCAGAGAAGGCTGTCTTCTGCCCTCTCACGATACAGGCTGAGCTTCTGGATTTCGGGTATACTTGGCGCTCTTCCCCGTTGGCTCAGGAAACTAAGTTTTACACTGGACCTCTGGTATTCATACTGGAGAATGACCACAGCTCCTGTGACTGTGTAACTCAGCTCTTGGTTTTACCCAGTCAGTGCTAACCTTCCTCTCCTCCCAGAAAGTAAGAGCCGAAAATGGCCCAGTGCATGTTACTCACCCAGTGCGTGTTTAAGTGCCTTAAGCTCCTTTTTAGCTCTTTACGGCTCTTTATTAGCTCTCCCGGCTTGTAGCTTTTCCAATGGCAAGACCTTAATCTTTACATACCACATATACAATAAAGTACGGAAGTTACCTAAACCAGGATCGTCAACCAGAACCAACTTACAGACCCTGAAGTCACAGTAAATAGCACAAATCTCCTAAACCCTAATGTGAAAACATAGAGAGTGATGATGGTATTATTTTCCTAAATGGTAACGTGCATTATATTTTTTCCTCCAAAAAACAAATGGATCAGTTTGAACCTGCGTCAAATAAGAAATCTCAGAACTGAGTCTTCAGCTCCGTTATGCTGAGCTGTTCACATGCACGTTACCTTCTTCGTAAGCGATGGTGCTCGGCTCTTCTGATTGGAATTACTTGCTTGTGCTGTGCCCTCCTTCCCACGTCTGGAACAGTAGGGGTCACCTTTATTGGTCTCAGACCTCTTTATGTCATAAAAATTATTGAGGACTCCAGGGAGTTTTTAGTAGCTTGTGTCCGTGTTTTACCACATTAGAAATTAAAACTGAGACATGCTTAAAATACTCAGTAATTCATCTGAAAAAATGACAATCAGCCATATGATAATAAAAATAACACTTTTATGAAAAGTTTTCTAAATAAGAAAATATTCAGTGTGAAGAGTAACATTGCTTTAAAATTTTGCAAATCTCTTTTACAAAGTAGGGAGTCTTACATCTGCTTCTGCATTCAGCCTTGCCATCAGTTGTGTGGGTTGAAGTCGATGAAGAAAATCTGGCATCACAAAGGTTTATAGTTAGAAAAGGGAGGAGCTTGGGGGTGTTCTGAAAGGGCCTCGGGGACCCTGGGGTCCTGAGAACACCCTGAGCGGAGGTGGCCCAGAGATCAGTGATCCAGAAATGTAGAAGTTCACTTTTGTTCTATTCTAGGTGGTATCAGCTGGGGTCCTGTGAGTCCTCTTATTCTTTTAGGTGGAAAATCTTTACATTCTTCACTCCTAAACCTAGATGTTGCACGCTGAGCAAAATTTAAGGTTTTACAGAGCTCAGCAGTTCAGATCTGAAGTGTAAAGTAACGTGACTGTTCCGGCCAGAGGGGCTGGGGGTGTGTGTATGCTGCGTTAGCAGGTTATTGGCATAGACAGAATTTAGCTGCCTGACCAGGAAACCCAACTGGGCATTATTATTTTCACTCTTATGAAGAAACCTGATATGAACAATTCCACTAAGTAGTCAATTTATGACTAGTTTTTACTGTTTATTGAGACATGTAAACACTGTGTAGCCAGTCCTTCCCCGCTCTGCCTCAGTGTGCAGTATTGCTGTCCTTTGCAGATGCGAAAATAGCAATTCTTTTAAAACGTTGACGGCACCAGTTTTGTGGCTGAGCCAAATCAGTTTTCCTCCATAATTAAACTGAACCAGCCTGGTGTTACTGGAGCGTGAGAGCCCAGACGGGCAACCAAAGAACCATGGGGGCGTTGTTTTTAAACTTGTGTCCTTTTGGTCTGATTCTGTTTTCTCTTTATAGGAAATGACTTGCAGTTGAGCGAGTCTGGCAGTGACAGTGATGACTAGAGCCGGATCTTTTGAAATCAACTTTTTGGTGCACAGATCTGCCGCGAGAACAGGCTGCTTTAGCGTGCAGTCCACGCTGAGAGGAAAATGTGGGGATCGTGACTCTAGGAGGAATTGGAGGCTCTGAAGCACTCAGATGTGCATGTCTTTAACTTAGTGGTGATGGGTGATTTTCTCACGTAATTTTTGAACAATCTCAACGTTTCAAAGTTTTAAGTAGATCTATAGCAGAACTAACAGAATTGTATCTCTATTTGGTTAACACTGTTAATGGAAACCAGGCAAATGTGCCCTGGTCTAGGTTCCTCAAAGGCCACTTCTGGCCAGTGCTTCAGTGTCAAACCTTAGCAGCCACCAACGTGGCCAAATGGTTTGCCCCAGTGAAAGGAGGGGTAGGGGGAGAGGGCAGCCTCAAACCCCAGCACAGACGCATGTTCCAGCCACTTCCAGCTATGGACGTGTGGTGGTGAGGAGGTTCTGCCTGACCCAGCCTGGCAGGCCTGTGTGGAAACGGACTTCAGGAAGGGGTACGAGAGCGTCTGTGGGGGGGCCTGGAGTCGTGGCTCAGCCCCATGCCTGCAGATGAGGAAGGGATGTGCATGGCTGGCGTGGGGCCAGTGTCTTGCCCCAGGCCAGGCCTTCCCACTGCTGCCCCTAAATCTCTTACTGGAACCAGAGAGTCTTGTCCATGGGCCTGTGTAAGAGCTGTGTTGTGCATCAGAGCTTTTCCTGGATTCCAAAAGATAGAAGTGTGGGCTCCTCTCCAGTTTTGATCCACGCAGTCCCTGAATACATCAGTCCCTCGTGAGTGGGGTGGGGAGCAAAGGAAGCCAGCAGCCATGGTGCTGATGCCCACGACTCGCTTGAACTGGGGCTTTCAGCTCCGCGTGGGTCCATAACGCAGGCTTCTTTCGGAGGCTGCCAGCGGGGACGAACGGGAGGGCTGAGGTGAGGAGGCCTCTGGGCACATGGGCCGGCAGCTGCTCTCCAGACTGCGGTCTGGGTGGGAGGCATGCAGTGTGCAACGAGCAGGTGTTGGCAGGGCTCCCCAGTTCTTGCTTTTGCACCGCTGTTGGTGCTTGAGTCCCAAGCTGGCTCGTTTTTTATACACAACCAGAAGAAAGTCACGGGATTGCCTTCTGCGGTGTGCCATTTCCAGATGAATCCGTTACGAGGGGGAACTGGTCACTAGGAAGCGTTCCGTACACAGTGGATGTGTGATAAGTCTTCCCACAGTCAGTGCATTAGTGTGGAGTCGCCCACTTCTGTCATTTGAATGATTACGTCCTGAGAAACGTCTGTTGGCTTCGATTCAGCCGTATTGAGAACGTGAAGACTGACCTTTCTCCTGCCGGTGACCTCTCCCTCCTTGGCTAGTGGAAGGAAGCAGTCTGGACCCAGGAAGAAGCTAGGTGATTGGTGGCAGGGGCTTTGAGTTGAGCCTTACAAAGTCACCTGTGTCCCCTGCACGGTGGCCCCAGTAAGCTAGAGCGGGGGCTGGGCAGCCACCAGCTGCCCTAAGGGCTCACGCCAGCGCCTGTGCTGGGTCCTCCGCCCGTCATGCAGCTTCGTGGAGTTCATGGCAGGTAGGAACTTACTTAAAATGAATTGGTTGTTTTTAATTTCTTGATAATGACAGCTCAGGGAAGCTGAAGGTCGTGGTTGTGTGTTAGTCACTCACTCATGTCCAACTCTTTGCGACCCCATGGACCGGAACCCGCCAGGCTCCTCTGTCCATAGGATTCTCCAGCAAGAATATTGGAGTGGGTTGCCATTTCCTTCTCCAGGGGATCTTCCTGAGTGAGGAATCGAAGCCAGGTCTCCTGCACTGCAGGGGGATGCTTTCCTGTCTGAGCTGCCAGGGAACCCCGAAGGTGATGGTTGGGAGACGTGAATTGTTCCTGGATGTGGGAATTGTTTCACCGCTCTTCACTTGCTCAGGCTGGGACGGGCACCAGGAACTTGGACTAAAGATAGATCTATTTAAGTCTCTCTCTCTCCCTCCCCTCAGAGGCTTGATGTGCGTGGCCAGCCTGGGGTCTGGGCCTGTCCAGGGTCTGCTGGTGCATCAGCAGTGCCTGCTGGTGGCCTGTCGGGGGGTGGGCTCTGCATGCAGCCCCCGCCCCATCCCCGCGTGCCGGCCCTACAGGCCTGTCACAGCAGCTGGCCCAGCCCCAGTTCTGTTCTCTGCACAAGTCTCTGCCGGTTGCCTCTGCATGCCCTCCAGCTTTGCCCCGCAGAGTAAGGAATCCTTTCTTTTTGGAAATGAAGCCTCCAGCCTCACAGACTCCCCCTCACGAGTGCCCTCCTGCCAGCCAAGCTGGACCTGTTCTTCCTGCCTCTGTGCCTTGTCAGCCACCTGCCCTGGCCCCGCTCACGGGGCTCTGTGGGTGCCACCAGCCCACACGGACCTTCCCCTTGCTCAGGTGCTGGTTGGCGCAGGCCCCGGGCGGGCCCTGTGGTTCTCCTCTCTCTTCCCTGGAGCTCGCGGGAGCAGACTGGAGAGGCTCACAGCCTGGTGGGAAGAGGGCACAGAACCGCGGGGACACTCCCGGCCTCCGGGGACAGCTGGAGACTGTCCGACTGAAGTGTTAAAACGGCCTTTCCTTTGTTCTGTGTACCATCTGTCACTGGGTGCAGTGAAATGTGAAGACTTCAGTCCGAAGCATCTGAGGAGCCATGGCAAGCAAGCCGCCGTACGGGCGTGATTCGGGGAAACAGACTAGAGCTGTGTCAGGACGCCACTCATCAACTCTTATTTCTGTAGCAGAATCAGTTTTTTAAAGTTTTTTTTCATAGTTTTAATGTGTATGTGTTTCAGTGGTGGGAAAACTTGAAAATTCCAAGATCCTTATTACTTCCGTATTTGAGAGGCTGGTTAAGTAGGGTGTGTGGGGGGGTGTGCATGTGATGTATTTATTACACTATCTGAAAGGGTAATTGTGTCTCATGTGGATATGCACTAGGTACAGCCACAGTGTATGTTTCCATTTGGTGAGGAAGGTAGGATCCATAAAACTCAGGCCTTAACCAGTAGGTTGGACGACAAGACCAATTGAAATGTCATGAAATGTCTTTGTTGCTCCTGTTATTTCTGTCTTGAATTCATTGTCTCGTTCTTTAATGATTATTAAAATCTTGTGCCTGAAAGTTTTATTTTGCTTAATTATGAAGTAGACATGCATGTTTATATTTATGCAAAATATTTGCTGTAAAGGTTTTTTTTTTTTTGGTTTACTCTTTTTAAAAAAAATCACTATATTTAAGTAAAAAATGAAGGTCAGCAATATACATTTCTCGAGTTTTCTTTTTTTACTAGAAATCGATCTAGGAGTCTGAAAAATGTAGGGTTCTGCCGGGGTCCAGCCCCGGTGGATCCAGGGAATTCGAAGGGTGGATGGAGTTGGCGAGGAAAAAAATTATTTATTTATTAATATAAGATTAGATTAGGAAGAAATAGTGTAGTAGGAAAATTAAGTGGAGAAAGAGGGCTGAATAACTTGGATTACGCGGAAGACCAATAAAATTCCAGACAAGGAATTTGCACCATCTACGTCGGGCCACCGGCGCTCGCTTGAATATCTAAGGGTGCCTCGCCTTAGGCTCCCTTTCGCGCGGGTCTTAACAGCCAGGGCAAGTAAGTAGACTTGGCGGGCCTCCGCGCCCCAAATGGGAATTCAGCCTGAAATTAAAGTAAAGAGCAGAGGGAGGGAAAGGAGAAAGAGAGAGACAAGGGGGAAACCAGTCCAGCCCCAATTGTTCAGAAGGCCTTTTATACTTTTGATAAAACATGGAGATCAGTGGGTAACAAAGTTATGCAGCGTTAACAGTCCAGACTCTTATCAAAACCAGGCTTCTCTCTGCATACCTAATTGTATACACAAGTCTTAGGTGATTTACATCATCTTCTGGCTAACAGGGGCAAATTAACATTTTATAGCCTTTTTTCTGATAAGGGTTTATCAATCAGAAGACTTATTTGTGTTGATCTTCCCAAAGTCTGGTGCCACTCTCAGAAAGCACTAAATAAAGTTACATTCTTACATAGCAAAGATACAGCAGTTTATAACAAGTGAAAGGAGTACAGTGATTTATAACAAAAGAAGAGTAATTAACTCAAAAGTCTAGTGTTGCTAACATCAAAACTACTATACTCCTTTTTCTATATCCCAATTACATTGATTAATATCCTTCAGGTGTTAAAAGATAAAAAATATGGAGGCCTGGCAACAGTCATTGACTCAACAGTGAAAACCCATCACCAATATGATTTTTAACTCTTTAGAAAAGGCTCTGTATCTTTAAGATGCTTTTAAGCTTTATGCCTCTCGCGGATGGGGGGCTGTAAGCAATTCACAAGCTGTGAGAGGTCCAGGGAACCTGTTAGGCAAGCTAGAGAGCAATCGGGGTTTAACTGAAACATCCCTTTCAAATGCAGAAGACTAAAGCTCTGAGTTGACTTTTTTCCAGAGAATATCAGAAAAGTGGAAAAGCAGAGCACAAAAGCTGGCAGATTTTTGTTTTTTTTTTTTTTGTTGGGGTACATGCGTAGGAATTTCCAGGGGGACCCCTGAAGTCTGATCACGCCTTGCGTGTGTCAGCTTCCTTCCTCATGACCTTGTCACAGGCGGGATTCCTCACACTGGCTTCCGGCAGGGTTCTTTTAAGAATCCTTTGTGCTTAAGGCTAATTATCTAAATTGATTCCCTTTTTAATTTGGTGTTTCTGATCGTTAGGATTTATACTTCTGTTTTAAGAGGCGTGAAGATCAGAACTAAAGGACGGCTGTAGCAAGCCGCATGGAGTCTGAGGCTGTACTGGTCTGAGAACCCTGGAGGCATTAAACTGACTCCCTAGATGTGTCTCCTAGTCACTTTAGCTCACCTGGACCTCCATGCTGCAACAGAGGGCTCACGCACACCCCTGACCCCCAGTTGACACAGTCTGGAAGCGACCCCCCCGCCTCCTCGCGCTCCACGCCTGGGCTGCAGCAGCACCCACTCCTGTCTGGTGGTCTTGGCGCCCCTGACAACTCCCAGGCTGGAAGTGACCACGTTCCTTTTGAATTCGCTGGTGTCTTTGACCTGTTGGGTGCTCGGTGGATTTGGGCTGAACACAGTTACACACTCAGAGAACAAGGGTAGGAATCCTCGGCCACGTACCCTGCAAGTGTCTCCCATGCCAGACATGGGAGACAGACCAGACTCTGGGGAGTGGCGGTGCGTGTCCATCACCTAAGGGAGTCTGATCCTCAGTGAACTGTTGCCCGTTACAGCAGTAGGTAACAAACCATCCCAAAGCTGGACGCTTAAGATAGTAAGTATTCATTTTGCAATTTAGACTGGATCTGGCTGGACGGTTCTGGTCTTGATCCCTTCCTGTGCCTGGGGTCTGACAGATCAGTCTGGGGTGACCTCAGCCCACACAGCGCGGGCCGCTCAGGTCAACTCCATGTCCCATCCTCCAGGGGCCGGGCCTGGGCACCTGGCCATGGCAGGGGCAGGGGCTCTGGACGCCACGACTGCTGACACCTCATTGACCAAAGGAGGTCACTGGGCTGAGTTCAGGATCAAGGGCGGCAGGAACCCATGGAGGAAAGACAAACTTCACTGGACCTCGGGAGCTGTGGCAGTTATTGGGTGATTACTGCGGTCTTCCTCCACCTGCCCCGCCCCGCCCCGCCCTGCCAGTGGGTGGTGTGTGCCCAGCTTGCCTGGGAACCTTGGGCCACAGGATCGCTAAGGCTGCTCCGGCCTCTGGCTTTTCTCCTGGCCAGATGCGTGGATGGAAGGCCAGAGGAGCTAAGGCAGATCTGAACTGATCCCTGCAGAGGGCGCCAAGCCCAGGCCACGGGCTCCCGTAGGGCCCCGTCCATTCACTGCATGTGGTTTGCTAACCTACCCTTTCCAACCCAGTGCGCCGCTCTGATTACCTATTGCTAAGTATCAAATTGACCCAAAACTTTGTGGCTTAAAAAGATAGCCATTTCATATGATGGAATCTTTTAGAACTAGAACAGAGCTGGGCTGGGCAATTTTGCTTCCTGTGGCTTCAACTGATGTCAGTCAGCAGATGGACAGGCCCGCCTTCTCTCCTCTGTCTGGCCCGAGGCTGGGTTGGCTGGAAGCAGGCTTGTTTGGGGCCACACCTGGCCTCTCTAGCAAGGCCGGCTGAGGGAGTGTGTCGTCCTAACGCTGGTTGCTTCCTGTAGGACGTGTGTTCTGAGAAGCTGCATGGCCTTTTATGACCTGGCCCCGAAGTCACACCTCCACAGTGTTCTATCGGTCAGAGCCGTCAAAGGCTCACCGAGATTCAAGAGGAAGGGACACAGACCCATCCTCCTTCAATGAATGAAAGAGCTACTCACTCGGGGTCCCCAGCTGTCTCCCCTGCGTTTGTGGCCTTGTCTGCTTTGGGCTCCAAAATCACTGCAGATGGTAACTGCAGCCATGAAGTTAAAAGATGCTTACTCCTTGGAAGGAAAGTTATGACCAACCTAGAAATGAGGTTGCACAGAGTCAAACATGACTGAAGCAATTTAGCATGCATGCATGCATTGGAGAAGGAAATGGCAACCCACTCCAGTATTCTTGCCTGGAGAATCCCAGGGACAGAGGAGCCTGTGGGCTGCCGTCTATGGGGTCGTGCAGAGTCGGACATGACTAAAGTGACTTAGCAGCAGCAGCAGCAGACAGCATATTAAAAAGCAGAGACATTACCAACAAAGGTCCATCTCATCAAGGCTATAGCTTTTCCAGTAGTCATGTGTGGGTGTAAGTTGGACTATAAAGAAAGCTGAGCGCTGAAGAATTGATGCTTTTGAACTGTGGTGTTGGAGAAGACTCTTGAGAGTCCCTTGGACTGCAAGGAGATCCAACCAGTCCATCCTAAAGGAAATCAGTCCTAAATATTCTTTGGAAGGACTGATGCTGAAGCTGAAACTCCAGTAGTTTGGCCACCTGATGCGAAGAGCTGACTCATTTGAAAAGACCCTGATGCTGGCAAAGATTGAGGGCAGGAGGAGAAGGGGATGACAGAGGATGAGATGGTTGGCTGGCATTACCGACTCAATGGACATGAGTATGAGTAAACTCCGGGAGTTGGTGATGGACAGGGAGGCCTGGCGGCAGTCCATGGGTTCGCAAAGGGTCAGACACGACTGAGCAACTGAACTGGACTGAACTGTGGTGGTTCTCAGGTGAGACATCTCCCCAGAGCAGGCTCCTAGGTCCCCTGTCCAGCAGCATCAGCATCCCTGGGACCTTGTTAGAGACCCGAATTCTCATACCCCAGACCTGCTGGGTCAGAATGACCAGCCCTTCAGCTCATTCTGACAAACCCTAAATCTTGAGAACCACCGCCCCAGGATATAATTCCCTTGATAAGCCTCGGTGATGACCTGTGACCACGATGACTGCCGGGAACTTCCCATCTAGTTGTTGGATGAAGGTGACTGGGGTGGGACACCCGTGGAGTGTGGTATGTACTGTTTATAGGTTGGAACATCGAAGACAAAATTCATCATTGCCCTTGAATTGACTAGGGGCAGAATTTCACTGTGTTGTGGGCTCTTTTCCCTTTCTGTGAAGGGACTGGGGCAGGCGGGGAAGAGAGGCAGGGGAAATGGCTGGTTTGGTAAGGTTGTTTCTTAGAGGCTTGTCTAAAAGTCAGCTGCCTGGGGCTGAAAGGAGCGCAGGTGAGCCCCCAGAGAGAAAGCCCCTTTGATAAAGGCAGCGTGCGTCCTTTTCCTCTGTTTCTCAGGGGGTTGGGTACTGGATGACCTGATGGGTGTGTATGTGTGCTTAATCGCTCAGTCTTGTCTGACTCTCTGCGACCCCGTGGACTGTAGCCCGCCAGGCTCCTCTGTCCATGGAATCCTTCAGGCAAGAATACTGGAGTGGGTTGCCATGCCCTCCCTCCTCCAGGGGATCTTCCCAACCCAGGGATCGAACCCAGGTCTTGCACACTGCAGGCAGGTTCTTTGCTGTCTGAGCCACCAGGGAGGCCCAACCCATCACTCCTTCACTCCTGCATGGTGTGTGCCCCCCCCGCCCCTCCCGCCCCGCCAGGATGGTTACACACAGGTGGGCACGGGGGGCTAGCCCACACCCTGGAGCCTCTGCGTCCGTGGTGGTAACTGGGCTGCTCCAGGGTAACAGCTTCCTTGGTGAGTCGCTGAGGTCCTCGAGCTGTGCACTCATTGTTATCACACAAAAGGAAGATCTGAGTTTCCTTAAAACTTTAAATCTGTTCCGTCCACTCTAGGGGAGGGCTCGGGTGGATAACCCAAGTAAAGCAGTCACTGGGGTTGGCTCGTTAATTGTGACGAAATGTGGAGGGTTAAGCAGTTTGACCCACGTGTGCCCTGCTCTCAGGGTGATGGATGACAAGTGTGCCTGCCCCAAGATGCGCAGAAATTTCATCCTGCCATCTTCCCAAGCCTTGGCTCTTCTGTCCTCATTACCAACTTTCCTGCAGAGACTGCTTACCAAGTTGTTACTCAAACAACTTTACCTGGGGTCAAACCCCATCCCCACACTTCCTTAGTGATGATGGGAGCACCTGGGCTGGTGTAGGGTATCCCAGCCAGGGGTGGATCCTTGGGGATCAGTTTAACAGAGCTTGGGCTCCCATTACTGGTGAAAGAGTAAAAAGGCAGTTCAGACTGGGAGAGCGCAAGTCAGCCCCCATGCCCTGTTCACAGACTGCAGGTCCAGCCATTGGTAACTGAGAGTTAGCAGGAAGCAATCTGTCCCCCGGTCACTGCAGCTCTGAAGGGTCATCATCACGCCTTCTTTCCAGTGACATCCCCAGCCTCGCCTTGTCACTCTTGCCACCCACGCAGAAATCACTGCGAAGCTTTGAGACTAAAATCATGGGCTGTCAAAACTTTGCAGTCTGTAAGCCTGTCGTAAGTCAGGAAGCTCATTATGAAGTAAGACAGAAAGAGAAAGACCAATACTGTCTTATCAATGCATATATACAGAATTTAGAGTGAAGTAAGACAGAAAGAGAAAGACCAATACTGTCTTATCAATGCATATATACGGAATTTAGAAAGACGGTACTGTTGATCCCGCATGCAAGGCAACAAAGGAGACACAGATGTGAAGAACAGACTTTTGGACTCTGTGGGAGAAGGCGAGGGGGGGATGATTCGAGAGGATGGCACTGAAACACGGGCATTACCACATGTGAAATAGATGAATGACCAGGGCGAGTCTGATGCATGAAGCCGGGCACCCAAAGCCCGTGCTCTGGGACAACCCAGAGGGAGGGGGTGGGGAGGGAGGTGGTGGGGGGGAGGTTCAGGATGGGAGACACATGTATACTCATGGCAGATTCGTGCTGATGTACAGCAAAAACCATCACCATATTGTAAAGGAATTATTCTCCAATTATACGAAATTGATTTTAAAATAAAATGAAAAAAAAAAAGGAATGTTCCATTCTTGCCTGGAAGACCTGAGCCGTGTGCACCCCTTCACCAGAGAAGCAGTTTCAGTTTCTACCCTAGATGCAGAGCTTCCGAGAGAGGTTTTCAGGAACAACATCCCAAGTTTTTCATAACTTTATAGTTTTCCACCAGTCTCTGAAATCTCTGAAATTCAGCACAATGCTGAATAAGGTACAATTATTCCCAGTACATGGCCTTCCCAGCTAACTCAGTGGTAAAGAATCTGCCTAAAATTCAGTGGATGCAGGTTCAATACCTGAGTCAGGATGATCGCCTGGAGGAGGAAATGGCAACCCACTCCGGTGTTTTTGCTGGGAAATCCCATAGACAGAGGAGCCTGGTGGGCTACAGTCCCACGGGGTCACAGAGAGTTGAACACAACTTAGCAACAACAATTCCCAGATGAGAACTGAGACTCACATGAGAAAGTAGAGACTCAGAGACATTAGGCAAATTAAGTAGGATAGTCCCCCTGGGGACAGAGCCAGGGTTCAAATCCAGATTTGTGCATCTAAGTCCTCTGGTTTTTTTCACAAGCTACACCACATCTTTCATGACCGGCCTCACCCTCAGAGAGCCAGCCTCTCCAAGTAGACCCATAAGAACCAACCCGGAGCCTTCTGGAGGGGAGGGCCGCCAAGGGTTCACCCCAAGTGGCTCAGCACCCATTCCTGCCAAACGGAAAAGCAAAACCGGAGAGACGGGTCCTGTAATAGACCTGTGCACTCAGCCCCCAGGCTCCATTCCTGCTCCCCGACACCCAGTCCAGCAGCCACCCCCTCCCCACACAGCCTATGTGCTTCTGGAAAATTCCCAAGGTGTGGGCTAAGGGTAATCTTAAAACTTGTGCCATCCTCCATTCAGGAACCCAACTATGATCTGATCAGCAGGCAGCTTTTTTTCTGATAATAGGAACTGGTTCAAGAATGGGCGTGTCAACAAGACTCAGGGTAAGAAGACTCAAGACAAGGTTTTCTGGGGACTCCTCAGGAAAAAAAGTCAAAGTTCTTGAGAGCCACTGGAATAGATGTTCTGTCTTCCTGTGGACATTGCAAGCTGCAGATGTCAGCCTGAAACTGGAGCAGTCAGCTTGTGGCCACCCTAAGGCTCGCATGAACAGGAGAGGTGCAGAGAGCTGAGAGGACAGATCAAGCAAAGAGACGGAGCAAGAGCCTTGATTGAACCTTGCCCGACTTCCAATGCACTCCTAGAACTCGCATTGGTGATCTGAGCCAATAAATTCTACCCTACAGTTTAAATCAAAGTTGGATTTTTCTGCTACTTGCCAGCAAGAGCATCTGGACAGACACAGCCTCCTTTGGCGACTGTATTCTGAAGGCCTTGCCATTCTCAGCCACTCTGCCTGATAGCTGGAGAGTAGCTGAGGGAATCCATGACCCGTCCGAGGACTGGCCCAGTCACAGCCCGAGGGCAGCGTCCACCAGCAGAAATCAGCAGTTGGAGGTGGAGGGAAAGTCAGCCTCTGTCTCGCGTCTCTCAGGGTAGGAAACCGAGGCTGTGGGAAGTGATGGACCAGGCGTGAACCAGGCATGGGGGTCTCGCAGCTCAGCACCCTCCCAGCCCCTCTGGCCCAATTCAGCTCCTTGCATGACCAGCAGACGACCCCGGGAGGTGTTCCTGTGATGGCCAGGGGCCCCCGCCCCTGGGGAAGCTGTCCCCTAACACCGCGGAGCTGGCATTCATGGGGGCCCAGAGCCCACCTTCCCCGAGCTTTCATCTTCCCATTTCAGAACCCTGAAGGGGAAGAACGACTCTACAGATGGTCTTAACACCTTGAATCCTCTCCGGAGTCTTTCAAAACTCTCCCTGGAAACATCAGAGCTTGAGGCAGGGCCCCCTCTCATGCTGTGGGGTCCCAAGACCGGAGCGTAGATGGGGACTCCCACACAACAGGAGTACCTACATGAGGATCAGGCTGACAAACTTATGCATTAAGTAGGCTCTGCTTACCTGACAATACAACTTCATAAAGACCTGGCCCTCTTAGATTCCTCAGTCTCCCACGGCCCCACAGGGAGAGCAGTCCCCAGCCCCGCCCCAGCCCACCTCACACCAGGATGTGTGTGCATGTGGAGGCCTAGCCTGTGTGCCCAAGCTCCATTGATGACCCCTGCAGACAGCCTGTCCCCGGCCACCACCTCCCTCACGCTGACAGGTATGTGCGAGCCACACTCAGGAGGACGAGCGTGCAGAGAGGGCCATGCAGCCCTGCAAACAGGCTCAGGACCACTCAGGTGGGGAGTGGGGTGTCCTGGTACCTGCAGCCTTGTGGGGAGGCTCACAGCCAGAGGAAGGCCAGAACAGTGCCCCCCAAGCACTGGGACCCAGGATGTGGCCCCTCCTGGCCAGCTCCGAGGGCAGTATTGGACCTGCATTATTTCCTACAGGAGATGGTAGAACAAAGTTGGGGCAGGGCTGGCTGAGCAAACTGGGCTGAGTTGGGCTTGGTGACCTGGGACATGAGTGTCCTTCCTTGGACATTAGGTGTCCCTAGGGGAGCAGGACTCCTTCCCATTCTAGAACCCTCTGTGGAGTCTGGGAAACAGACTTGATTTCAGAGCCCTCATCCCATCCAGGAGTCCTAGGATGGCAGCCCAAACCCCCAGGGAAGAGAGAGCCACAGCTGGGAAGTACACGGCCTTTTATTTCTTCATTTCCCATCCGGAGATGCTGGGATGAAGGCGGTGGCTTCACATGGGAAAGACATGGGCCGTGGAATATCAATCAGCCCAGGACTTGGAATAGAGGCAGAAGGACCCAGACTGACCAACGCGTCCACCTCTGGGGACACCACCCCAGGGCCCACCCCGCCCACGACAGGCCGGCAGCACAAAACTGCCAAGCGCCCAGGACACGGGCACGCTGAACAGTCTGTACACACGGGCGGGAGGGTCCGTCCATCTGGGAGCAAACAGGTCCACGAGGTTGCAGTGGGGAAGATGTGTCTCCCAACAACAGCTAAGCCCCACTCAGGGGATACGACGGTGGAAGGCAGCTCAGGGACGCGCAGGACTAGCGATCCTGTAGAAACGGGGCTCAGGCGCGCGCACACGAGGACAAAGCCACGCGCCGCGCAGACCGGGAGGGAGGTCCCAGGGCTCCCAGAGTGGCGCCCTGGACAGACGCGGGCGCGGCCCGGACGGGAAAGCCCGACGGCGCGGCTGCTGGCGCACGTCCCGAAGGAGAGATGGATGGACACTGGGACGTTCACAGGACGGAGGCCGCGTGCGCAGAGCCAGGGGAGGTCAGGACGGCGCCCGGGCCGGGAGCCCTGAGAGCGGCCCCTTCTGGAAATGTCCAGAAGAAGGCCGATGCTCTGTGCTCGTCCGCGCGGCTGCAGAGCGCGGGGTGGGCCGCCGTGCCAGTACTTATTCACATTTGGGGCGCTTGCCTAGGGAACCGCCTCCGCCTGAGGCTGTGGCCAGCTCAGGGGCGGGGTTGGGGGGCGCGGGGAATCTCTCAGCGGGCCAAGATCTGGGGCCACCTCCAGAGAACCCGTCTCCCTACCCGGTGGTTCCCAGGCCCGGGGAGCCCCCCGCCAGCGGCCGGGGAGATGCCTGCGTTTCCAGAGGTCACAGGGGCGGAGAGGCTGCCCCTCCGGACGCCCCCCGCGGACGGGAGCAAACAGTCCATGTGAGCCTAACAGTGCGGAGCCAAGTCTGCGACGTCGGGAAGGCAAAGCGCCCTGCGGACATGTATATTCGTCCCGCCGCAAGGTCACGCTGGGCGCGGGGTGGAGGCCGGGGGCTTGGGGGTGAAGACAGGGCGCGGGGGTCCTCGGTTCCTCCATTCGGCCTGCGTTACAAGCTTGTCTTAGCAGCGAGAGTTTGCCTTTGTTTCTGTGGCACGAAGGCGGTGGACACTGGACCAGGTCGGGGCGAGGTCAGTCAGTCTGCTGAGAGCGGAAAAGCTGCTGGCGGCGCTGCAGGGCGCCGCCTCCTCCTGGGGGCCCTCAGGTGAAGTAGCGGCAGGGCGTGGAGTCGATGAAGCAGTACGGGGTGCAGCGCAGGTCTCCGTACGACCTGGGGGAGGACACGGAGCAGTGGGCAGGAGGATCCCGGGACGCAGCCACGTCCTGGGACTCCGCTGCAACCTCGGCAAACGGCTGCTCCCCCTGCCAGCTGCCTAAGGGCCTGGGGCAGCCGGGTCCAGGCTTCCGGGGCTTTCCCCCTTGAGCACAGCCGAGGGGTCTGGGGGCATGGGCTTGGTGGGTAGCCTTGCCCTGGATGCAGCCTCTTGGAGACAACCGCCCCCTCCTCCAGCTCCCTCCTTAGACGGCTCCGCACTATTTCTGAGCTGTCTAGTTTGGCAGCCACTGGCCACAGATCTTGAAACAAAGTTAGTGGGACAGAAGAATTGGATTCTTAACTTTATTTAAACAGCTTACCTGTAACTGGACATGGAACAACAGACTGGTTCCAAATAGGAAAAGGAGTACGTCAAGGCTGTATATTGTCACCCTGCTTATTTAACTTATATGCAGAGTACATCATGAGAGACACTGGACTGGAAGAAACACAAGCTGGAATCAAGATTGCCTGGAGAAATATCAATAACCTCAGATATGCAGATGACACCACCCTTATGGCAGAAAGTGAAGAGGAGCTAAAAAGTCTCTTGATGAGAGTGAAAGAGGAGAGTGAAAAAGTTGGCTTAAAGCTCAACATTCAGAAAACGAAGATCATGGCATCCAGTCCCATCACTTCATGGGAAATAGACAGAAACAGTGTCAGACTTTATTTTTTGGGCTCCAAAATCAGTGCAGATGGTGACTGCAGCCATGAGATTAAAAGACGCTTACTCCTTGGAAGAAAAGTTATGACCAACCTAGATAGTATATTCAAAAGCAGAGGCATTACTTTGCCGACTAAGGTCCGTCTAGTCAAGGCTATGGTTTTTCCAGTGGTCACGTATGGATGTGAGAGTTGGACTGTGAAGAAGGCTGAGCGCCGAAGAATTGATGCGTTTGAACTGTGGTGCTGGAGAAGACTCTTGAGAGTCCCTTGGACTGCAAGGAGATCCAACCAGTCCATTCTGAAGGAGATCAACCCTGGGATTTCTTTGGAAGGAATGATGCTAAAGCTGAAGCTCTAGTACTTTGGCCACCCCATGCGAAGAGTTGACTCACTGGAAAAGACTCTGATGCTGGGAGGGATTGGGGGCAGGAGGAGAAGGGGATGACCGAGGATGAGATGGCTGGATGGCATCACTGACTCGATGGACGTGAGTCTGAGTGAACTCTGGGAGTTGGTGATGGACAGGGAAGCCTGGCGTGCTGCGATTCATGGGGTCGCAAAGAGTCGGACACGACTGAGCGACTGAACTGAACTGAACTGTGCAGCTGTTTAAAGACTACAGCTACCAAGTTGCAGAGCACGGCCTACGCCTACACATGCCCCAGTGCTAATTCTGAGTTTCTGTCTTACCTTACACCTACTTTCCCAAGCATGCCCCGAGGCTTCTTGGGATTAAGAGAGTAACAGCAGGGAGCCAGGGTAAGTCCTGGGTTCTGTGCCACTCTGTACCCCAGGTCTGATTACCCACGCCCAGTGGGCTCCACAGGCCTTCAGCCAGTTCAGACCCTTCGCCGACTCTCTGGTGGGGCCTGGCAGGAGCCTCCCTACTTTAGAGAAGGGCGGTGCATGCAGACACACGCAGAGGCGGCAGGGTCTTGGCCCAGCCTGCGGTGCTTGGAATAGGGGTGACAACAAGTCTGAGCTCTTCCCCCCAGTTGGATTTGTTGCTGTGCATTTGGGGGTAGGCATCAGGAGACCCTCCTCCTTGGAGGAGAGGGGCGGGCCTGGGGTCTGTCCCCCAGTCCTCCCCAGGGCTTGGGTCCAATCCCACAGAGGAGGACAGCTGGAGGGAATAAGGGCTGGAGAGGTGGATCCCTGAGGGCCCAGCTGTCCACTTTGGGGCCATGAGAGACGCAGGCCGGGGCCTGGGGGAGCAGCGGCCTCCCTAGCTCTCCCAGAAGCCCCGCAGCCCTGGTCTGGTGAGGTCGGGTGGGGGGCGCCATTCTGCTTGAACAGAACTCAGGAGACCCCCCTCGCAGGGCAGAGGCTCCCTGGGTGCGGGAAATGTCCTCGTGGAGGCCAGGACACCGGCGTGCTTATCCTGACCCACACGGATGCCCACCAAGGGGGCCTCAGAAACAACTGCTGGGGTGCCGGCAGGACCACTGCTTTCCTGGGGTTCTCTTGGAGGAGCCGAGGTCAGCAAAGTGAGCTGCAAACGCTGGCAGGGTCTCTGCGGCAGCCGCAGGCCCGCCGGGCAGTTCCAGAGCGTTCAGGGTACAGATGCCTGCCCGGGGCCCTGGGCCCCGCTCCAAGGGTGGGCCCGCTCCTCGGGAGACCAGGCTGGTCCCGGGCCAAGGGGGCACAGAGCTGCTGAGCCTGAGCCACAGGGGGCTTAGAGGTGGTGGCCCCCTGACTCCAGGTGGGGCTGGGTCACATGGCTGTGCTGACACAGCCCCATGATGTGAGCCGGGGCAGCGTGACGTGAGCTGGGACTGCATGTGACGTGATCCAGGGCTGCATGTGTTGTGAGCCGGGACAGCGTGACGTGAGCCGGGGCTGCTGTGACGTGAGTTGGGGCTGCATAACATGATTTGGGGTCAGCATATTAAAAAGCAGAGATATTACTTTGCCAACAAAGGTCTGTCTAGTCAAGGCTATGGTTATTCCAGTGGTCATGTATGGATGTGAGAGTTGGACTGTGAAGAAAGCTAAGCACCAAACAATTGATGCTTTGAACTGTGTTGTTGAAGACTCTTGAGAGTCCCTTGGATGCAAGGAGATCCAACCAGTCCAGCCTAAAGGAGATCAGTCCTGGGATTTCTTTGGAAGGAATGATGCTAAAGCTGAAACTCCAGTACTTTGGCCACCTCATGCGAAAAGCTGACTCATTTGAAAAGACTCTGATGCTGGGAGGGATTGGGGGCAGGAGGAGAAGGGGGTGACAGAGGATGAGATGGCTGGATGGCATCACCGACTCAATGGACATGAGTCTGAGTGAACTCCGGGAGTTGCTGACGGACAGGGAGGCCTGGCATGCTGCGATTCATGGGGTCGCAAAGAGTCGGACACGACTGAGCGACTGAACTGAACTGAACATGAGCTGGGGCTGCATGTGTCGTGAGCCGGGGCAGTGTGACATGAGCTGGGACCGCGTGTGACGTGATCCGGGACTGTGTGTGACGTGAGCCAGGGTGGCATCACCATTCCACAGTGTCCACAAAGCCCCAGGCACACAGAGCTGCTCAGGAACATATTTGTGAAGGAAAGTGGGGAGCCCGGGAGCGGTCAAGCCCACGAGGCGGTCCCTACCCGGGGAGATAGGTCTCGCAGGTCAGGTGGCCGAAGTCAGCGCCGTCGCAGTCCTCCACGCCCCGGTGCCGGTGGCCGTCTCCGCAGTAGGCCCGGCGGCAGCCTGCGGGGACACAAGGGGGACACAGCCCTGAGGGGCTGGGGAGGGGACGGCCCGGCAGGACCACGTGGCCGCAAGGGCCCTCCTCTCGCACACGGCCTTCCACAACGGTCCAGACCCCAGACCCACGGAAGGGGGCGCTGGCCCTGGTGCAGGCCCGCCGCGCATCAGCTGAGAGCCCACCCCAGCCTGGGGCGTGGATGCTGTCCCCCGTCGCGGGACCACTGCCAGTTCCCACACGGCCAGGGTCGGGAGACCACGGGCCCCGGGCTCAGTGATGGCCTTGGGGTGGGGGTGGAGAGGGGAGCAGCTCTGGTCTGTCTGCAGGGAGCCTCCAGGCGACCCTGTGTCCCCCTGGAAACCAGACCACGTCTTCTGCCAGCTCTGTTCTCGTCCGAGGGGAGGCGCCGGGAGTATGAACCCTCGTCTTTACAAGGGTGTCTGAGCCAATAGGGCTTGAGACCCTTAGGTGGTCCTTCCTGCCGTGTCACCTCCACGAGCGCCCAGGGGCCTGCGGGCAGAGCCGTGGAACCCTAGGAGCCCGGAACCATCAGGGGAAGAGCAGCTTCCTGGGAGAAGCAGGCGCTTTTCCCACCGGCCCTATGTGCCCTGCTCCTCCCGCCGAGCTCTTGGCTGGCGAGGGACCCCCGAACCGGAGCCCAGGTCCTCACTGCAGGGCCCAAGAAGCCGTGCAGGGAAGGAGCGTCCGGCCCCAACGGCACCCAGACCATCCCCGTGACGTCGGCTCACGGGATCTCAAGGCTTCAGCCGTCCATGCCCGTCACACCTAGTTTTCAGGGAAGCCCTCGGTCACCCCACTCACCGTGTAGCCGCCCCTCTGAGATGGGGTGACTTGGTGGCTTTCAGAGCCGCCTCCAAACTCTTGCCTGGACTCTGAAGCTCATGCTTTCCACCTCACCTCCTGCTCTCATCCCTTGACTTTTAAAAGAAGAGGGAACAGGGACGCTCCGGTGCTAGGCTGCCTGCCTGGCCCGGTCACATCTGTGAGCCTGAGGGCTGCTTGGCCGCCCAGTCCCCTAGCGCTCAGCTCCGAGGACTCCGTCTGCTGAGAGGGAGCCCGATTCAGAGTCTCGGCTTCTCCCATCTGCCTCTCAGACCTCTTGCACCACCTTTCTCTCTTGATGAGAATGTGGGTTTTGCCGAGAAGTAGGATTCAGGAAAAAAGGGAGGGCTCTGGGGCTTCTCTGGGGTCCAAACCCTTGACAGCAGCTCCATCACCATCCTTGGATGGTTGGGAGGGTTCACGTCTGGCCTGAGCGAGGACGGTCATCCCCTCTAGCGGCCTAGCGCTGGCTCTGCTGCCGCTAAGTTGCTTCAGTCGTGTCTGACTCTGTGCGACCCCATAGACGGCAGCCCACGAGGCTCCTCTGTCCCTGGGATTCTCCAGGCAAGAACACTGGAGTGAGTTGCCACTTCCTTCTCCAATGCATGAAAGTGAAAAGTAAAAATGAAGTCGCTCAGTTGTGTCTGACTCTTCGCGACCCCATGAACTGTAGCCTACCAGGCTCCTCCATCCATGGGATTTTCCAGGCAAGAGTACTGGAGTGGGTTGCCGTTGCTGGCTCTAGAACCATCCAAAACCAGCATGGCTGGTGTCCAGGGCCTGGCCTGATGCCAGCCCCGCGGTGGTGCATGCTGGCTCCCCGGGGCCGGGCCCCACTCACGGATGCATTCGTCGCCCGCGTCTGTGTTCCCGTCGTCACACTCCTCCCCTGACTGCAGGACTCCGTCCCCGCAGGAGCCGCGGTGGTCTCCAGGGTAGTCCCGGGGGTGGACAGGTGTCAGCTGGCCAGAGAAACAGCTCAGTTACCAGGGACAGTGTGTCAGGCAGCTGGGGACAGAGGCTCTGGGTGGGCACAGGGCGGTGGGGGCTCCTGTCCCAGGGCCAGAACTCTGCCCTTGGTGGGGAGGCTGGGCCGCGGGGAGCCCCGTCTGGAGCCTGGACTCAGAGCGGAGGCTGCAGGCGGGGGCCCTGGGCCCAGAGAGCTCTCAGAGGCTGGGTGAGGGGGGCGCTCAACCCTCCACGGAAAGCCCTGCGCCCGGCCTCCCCTTCCTCCGGAGGTGCGTCCCTCTGCGGAGCGCCACCTTGGGTACCTGGACGGGGAGCCAGCCAAAGCTGTCCTTGAAGTACAGGGACCTCTGGTCTCTGCGGAAGGCGATGGCGTTCTGGGTGTTCAGCCTCTCCAGTTCCTCCTGGTTGTTGACCACAAAGATCTGCCGGAGAACACACTGGTGAGGGTCCCGGAAAACACTTCCCCAAGAAGCAGGGCTTAAAGAGCCAGAGGAGGAAAAACAAGCCCTGTGGGGGGCTGGTGGTCAGTGGGGAGAGGGTTGGCATTTGCACTATTGGGTCCCTCTTGAAGTGAGGGCTAATGATTCCCACATCCTCCCAACCTGGTTCAGAATGTTTGAGTTTGGAATAAAAATATCCACCAAGGTTTAAGATTTTTAAATCTTCAAAGTGTTACAAAGACTTCAATAAAAAGGTGATGGCATCTAATCAAGTATTTCAACATCTGGAAATGATTCTTAAAATTCTTACACTCAGAGACATTTATGACAATGCTATTATATGAGGGAAAATCTTGGAGCACTTGATCCATTTCTGAAAATAGGGCTCTGGTTAAATAAATCATAGCACAGCCACGTGATGCATGGATTATTATGTATCCATTCGAACGATGAATTTATGTCCAGGGTTTACTTCAAAGTAATCCAAAGGAGGGTGGGCTGTCTACATCAAGTGTAAAGAAGAAAGGAGATGAGCTGGGACTTGATCACTGTTGAAACTGGGTAAAGAGGACGTGGGGGTTCCTTGAACTGTCTGTTCCGCGTTTGTATTTACTTGCAATGTTCCGTAGTGTTTTTCTTAAAAAGAGACAGTCTAGTGGTTAGCACTCAGTGCTTCCACCGTCAGAGCCCAGTTTCAACCCCTGGTCGGGGAACTAAACTCCCGCAAGCCGAATGGCATGGCCAAACAAAAAAGACACAGAAAATGCTCCACTGTGGACCCACAACGTTATCTTGGTTTTCTTCTTTGGATTTCCCCCTTATTTTCCAGTTTCCTATAACAAGTTTGTGCCCAGTGTAACGGGGAAATAAATTTTGCTAAAAGGTCTTTACAAACCCCAGGGGGTCATCAGTCACGTCCTGAGGGGTGAGCACCCCCAGATTCCTCCCAGAAGAGCCTTACCACAGGAACTCGTGGGGAGCTGGGCCCATACACAGACTCCCCGTAGGAAGGGTTATTCACATTCATGGGGGGTCCGCAAAGACATCTTCCTGGGGGCCCAGGAAATCCTCTTTCCCCCTTGGGTCCCATTACAAGCTGTCCTAGAAAGCAAAAAACCGCTGTTAACAGAGCAAAGGAAAAGAAAACATCCCAGGGAGGCATCAGCAAGTTTCACGGCAGAAAGAAGCCTGATGTCCAGTGTTTCAGAGAGGTCTAGAGGAGACAGACTGGCACTTCTGGCCCAAGCTGCGGGTCCCCTAAACACGCTGAGTGCGGCAGCACCTTTGCCAACCCTGCTCCTCCCTTCCCTTTCTCTACAGTTCAGAGACTGGACATTCTTCTCCCCAGACCCCCTTGCCCCTGGAGGTGACCCTGTGCCTCAGTGATGGCCAATGCAAGGTCGGTGGCGGGAGAAGGGTGGGCTTCTGGGAAAGTCTCTCCTGCTAAGGGAGAAGCAGGGCTGGATGGGGACATAGCTTCCTCCTTCTTCTTGCCTGGAAGACAGACATGATGGCTGGTGCTGCAGCAGCTGTGCTGTAACCCTGAAGTAAAGTAAGCCAGCATACAGGGAAAGCAAGGGCCTGTGGGCCCTGGGGCCCTGAGAGGGACACCCAGAGACTGGACCACAGCCAGCCACTGTCTGCGCCCGGACGTCTTTGCTGTAGGAGCAAAACAATCCTCCTTTATGCTTGCGTGCTGCGTTTCTTCTGTCGTGTCCAACTCTTTGTGACCCTTTGGGCTGTAGCCCCCCAGGCTCCTCTGTCCATGAGATTCTCCAGGCAAGATTTCTGAAGTGGGTTGCCATGTCCTCCTCCAGGGGACTTTCCCCACACATGGATGGAACCTACGTCTCTTATGTCTCCCGAATTGACCAGAGGGTTCTTTACCACTAGCACCACCTAAGAACGTCTTACTGATGAGCATGTTACTGGCTGATAACTTTCATTTTTTTTAATTCATTTTATTTTGTTATTATATATAGGGACTTTACAAAGGAAACTCTGAATGTGGGTTTCTTTGATTTCTTCTAGAAGAAAATGGGATGTTTGAAAATGCTCAGCCTATTTTTTTCTTCCCTGATTCTGAGAAGAGTGTCTGAAAAAAGATACGATGGGAAAATTCACTCTCTGCAAGGTGGGAGACCTGCTAGGGCTGGTAATTCTCATCTTGACTTGTAAAGGCCCTGATGCCCAGACCACACTCCAGACCAATTCCATCAGGACTGCTGAGAAGGGGACTCAGGCAGCTGTGCTTTTCAATGTGCCGCCGGGCTTGGGAAATGGTCTTCGCACAAACCTCCTACAGACTGTCCTCCTCTCCAGCCTCCATCCCCCCTTCACCAGGCACCTCCTTGCTCTCTCCTGACCCGGGTTCAGGAAGCCTTCCTGAACCCTCCTGCTCCGTTCTGCTCACACTGAGGACAGTTCTGTGGTTCCCCACGCTCTGTCTTACTGGCACGTGGCTGTGATTCTGTTCCCCGTGAGATCATCAGGCTGGCTGCATCTCCTGGAGGAGGGGATGCTCACCTCCACGAGGGCAGGCGGACGCCTGTTTTCACTCACCAGGGCGTGGCACCCAGCAGGGGACACAGTGCATGTCTGATGATTCGGATGAGCGAACCCAGACGAACTAAGCTCTTCAGAAAAGACTAGAGGTCCCACTCTAGTTGGTGGAAAAATGCCAGAGCCAGGGCCATCCAACAGGAAAAGATGGGCACTGAAAACAGAAATGAGTAGATACCCTTCCTTCTGGGAAGTTAAGCAGGGGCTTGGAGATGAGCCAGCTGTTGGTTTCAGGTTGGACAGCTGTGCCCAGGGCAGTCAGCAACTGGGGACACAGTCTGCAGATCCCATGAGGGTGCGGAGAACATGACCCCGGGGGAGAGGGCTGGGTCAGAAGCCCGCAGAGGCAGCTGCAGCGGCAGGAGGAGAGCCCTGCGGGGCCGCCCACACCGAGACTTCCTGAGCCGGTGGTTAGGTCGGAATGCTGTCAGCCTTCAGGGAAAGGAGGCCCGCCAGCATCTTACACCAAGTTATGGTCATTCGTCCTAACAAGAAATACAGACACAGTCCGGGAGGAATGCCGGTCTCATGTTCAGAGAGAGACTCCACCAGCTCAGGAGTGTCCTGGGGAGTTTGCACCTGGGGCAGCTGAGATGGGAGTGCCCTGTAACCAAGGAAGGGAGAGCGTCATGGGGGCCACCTTCCAGCTGCCTGTGCGATCCCAACTTTTCCTCCAGGACCGTGGAGTCTGTCCCATTAATCCAGGGTGAGATTTGAATTCATGTCCACTTAACACTAGGAGACACATGTCCAAGAATTACTGATGCGTGCAGGAAGCTGGCAATCCCCAGGTACCACGCTGATTCCCTTATGCCCTGTCTGGGGCAAGAAGGACTCCTCCAAATCCGTGATTTGGTTATTGCAAATTACCTCTTCAAGGCCTTTTGCCACTGTTCCTTCCTCTGGCCCCCAGCCCCTCTTTCTTGGTTACCTTGGGTCGTGACAAGCTCCCGCCTCCTCCTGCTGCCCAGCACCATCCTGCCCCCCAGCACTGGGCACCACCAACAGAGGTGGCCTCGAGACAGGTCAACAGGATGTGGCGGGGAGCCTGCTTCCTGCCCACTCCCCGCCACTTCCTCCCAGCTGTCCAAGGGCATCCATTACATCTGCCCGATTCCTGCCAGGCTGTCCCAAAGGGCACAGCCGCCTGAACTCCCCAGCCTCAGCCTCTTGGAACTTGTTTAGAGAGCAGCCTCTCCGTCTCCTGGCAGCCAGAGGACCAGCCCTGCCTCTCTGCCTAAGGGGCCTCCCATCCCCACTGGCTGCTGCTGCGGTGGGAGCAAGTCCCAGAGGGGAATCTGGGAGAAGGCAGAGGAGTCCCGGGCCGTCCCATCACCCCTACCCCGCTCTGTCCCTGAAGAGGCTGCACAGCTGTGCGGGAGGGTCTCGGGACCGGGGGTCACAGGCGGACTTCAGACCAGGAGTGGCCACCAGTCCGCTCGGTGACTTCGGGGGATCTCTGAGGCTTGAAGTTCTCATCTACAAAGGGAGGGTGGGATCAGACCAGGGGAGGTTAACCCGGGGCCCTCAGAGCGTGAGAATGTCCCAAGATGGATTTGGGACAAGGCGTCTGGAGCTCTGGGTGTAGGTAGACACGTGTTTTTTTCCCGAGAGTGGAACTTTATCAGGCTCTCAAAGGTAGTCTTAGAAATCAGTTTGGAGGCCTGTCCCAACTCCTGATGATGATCCAACTGGTCCCGTGCACAGGGAAGCTCTCTTCTAAATGCCCCCCTCTCCTACTGTCCCCAACCCCCACCCGCCAACCCCCAAAAGACACGTTTCCAAAGAGCAGGATTCTTGCCCCATTTTCTTCAGTCCCCTAACTCTGGGAGGTTCCACAGAGGGAACGTGACTCAAAGGAAGGCACAGGGAAGGGATATCAGTCAAACAGCCCGCCCACATCCTGCTTGGCTGCTGTGCAATCATCCAGGGGCCAGCCTGACAGCTAAAGGGCCCCAGGTGTGTAAGCACCGACAGGCGGGTGCAGATGGGGATGCCAAGCTGACTCAGCCAGGGTCCTGCCTTGAGGACCTGCCACCAGGAGGACAAGGAGACACACCTGGAGGAAGCAGTCACCAGTGAGGGGCCGGTGCAGCTGCAGTGGGGACTGCGGCCCAAGGGAAGGAGACGGCCCATCAGGGTCCAGGGAGGGTGCAGAAGAGAGAGCTTGGAAGGAGGGGAGGAGGTGGTGGGATGGACCCGGGGCTGACAGGAACGCTGCTTCAGGCCAGGTGTGCCCAGAGGGACTGTAGGAATATGCTCCCACTCAACCAGGAGCGGGGTCCCCTGGAGGACAGAGGATGGTGTAGGGGAGGGGGCAGGGAACGGGGCAACGCCACAGCAGGCAGACAGAGAAGGTGCTGGAGAGCCAAGGGGAGAATACAGGGCTACACTGGCCCTGCGACAGGGAGGGGCTGCACTCCAGCCGGAGGCTGACAATCCAGCTGGCCACCAAGGCAGCAGCTGAGGGTCTCCAAGCCCTGCCCTTCCCACCCCACCCCAGGCTTGACTGGGGAACCAGGATTCAAGTCGGATACACCGTGAGACCCCCGAGGTCTTCATTTGCAGGGATGCCACCCAACCACAGGCCCCCTGGCTATTCCTTAGTTCTGTGAGCTCTTAAATACCCCAGGAAGAAGAGGTGGCAAGAATACACAGAAGAACTATACAACAAGGATCTTCATGACCCAGATAACCACAGTGGTCTGATCACTCACCTAGAGCCAGACATCCTGGAATGTGAAGTCAAGTGGGCCTTAGAAAGCATCACTACGGACAAAGCTAGTGGAGGTGATGGAATTCTAGTTGAGCTATTTCAAATCCTGAAAGATGATGCTGTGAAAGTGCCACACTCAATATGCCAGCAAATTTGGAAAACTCATCAGTGGCCACAGGACTATTCCAATCCCAAAGAAAGGCAATGCCAAAGAATGTTCAAACTACCACACAATTGCACTCATCTCACACACTGATAAAGTAATGCTCAAAATTCTCCAAGCCAGGCTTCAACAGTACATGAACAGTGAAATTCCAGATGTTCAAGCTGGTTTTAGAAAAAGCAGAGGAACCAGAGATCAAATTGCCAACATCCGCTGGATCATCAAACAAGCAAGAGAGTTCCAGAAAAACATCTATTTCTGCTTCATTGACTATGCCAAAGCCTTTGACTATGTAGACCACAACAAACTCTGGAAAATTCTGGAAAAGATGGGAATACCAGACCATCTGACCTGCCTCTTGAGAAATCTGTATGCAGGTCAGGAAGCAACAGTTAGAACTGGACATGGAAAAACAGACTGGTTCCAAATAGGGAAAGGAGTACGACAAGGCGATATATTGTCATCCTGCTTATTTAACTTATATGCAGAGTACACTGGGCTGGAGGAAGCATAAGCTGGAATCAAGATTACTGGGAGAAATATCAATAACCTCAGATATGCAGATGACACCAACCTTATGGCAGAAAGTGAAAAAGAACTAAAGAGCCTCTTGATGAAAGTGAAAGAGGAGAGTGAAAAAGTTGGCTCAAAGCTCAACATTCAGGAAACTAAGATCATGGCATCTGGTCCCATCACTCATGGCAAATAGATGGGGAAACAGTGACAGACTTTATTTTGGGGGCTCCAAAATCGTTGTAGATGGTGGCTGCAGCCCTGAAATTAGAGAACACTTGCTTCTTGGAAGGAAAGTTATGACCAACCTAGACAGCATATTAAAAAGCAGAGACATTACTTTGCTGACAAAGGTCCGTCTAGTCAAAGCTATGGGTTTTCCTATGGTTTTCCTCAGTGGTCATGTATGGATGTGAGAGGTGGACTATAAAGAAAGCTGAGCACTGAAGAATTGATGCTTTTGAACTGTGGTGTTGGAGAAGACTCTTGAGAGTCCCTTGGACTGCAAGGAGATCCAACCAGTCCATCCTAAAGGAAACCAGTCCTGGGTGTACATTGGAAGGACTGAGGCTGAAGCTCAAACTCCAGTACTTTGGCTACTTGATGCAAAGAGCTGACTCACTGGAAAAGACCCTGATGCTGGGAAAGACTGAGGGCAGGAGGAGAAGGGGACGACAGAGGATGAGATGGTTGGATGGCATCATCACTGACTCAATGGACATGGGTTTGGGCGGACTCCAGGTGTTGGTGGTGGACAGGGAGGCCTGGTGTGCTGCAGTTCATGGGGTTGCAGAGTTGGACACGACTGAGTGACTGAACTGAACTGAACTGAAATACCCCAGGAGCCAAAGCATCCCTTCTAAAGGCAAAACCTGGGCTTCAGACCATGCTGTCAGTCTCTGGGGTTGGCAGCCCAGGGGCGTGGGCTCGAGGGAAGCGTCCTGCCTCAGAACCGAGGAGGGTGTCAGAACTGAGGAGGGAGAGGACTGACGGGAAGAGCTTTCCTCTGGATCATCCAGTCGTCTCAGGGAGACAGTCTGGGCAGGGACGCGGGCAGAGCTGCTGCTTGGCCAGATCCCCTAACAGACAGAAGTGGGTGCGGCAGGATGTTGTAGTGACTGATGTTTGACCTTCCCGATTTCAAGGGGGCGGCAAGACTGTGCTTTCTAACCCTTGCTGAGAAACAGGTCATATTAGAAGACGTTTGTATTCTGTTCTCAAAAGAGGGCAGCATTGTATGAGGACCAAGAGGAGGAAGGGGCTGGAGGTCAGAAGAGGAGAGATCACCCGAGACATGGGACAAAGCCTGGAAATAAGGAGACCCCTATTCTCAGGAGGAACGGCTATGGGGTGCTCCTGGGAAAACTGACCTTTGAAAACCAGGATTCCCAGGTTTGGGGATGGTCTGACACCCATGCCTGGTATGAAGATAGTGGTCCCCTCTCTGACCACGGGGCCGCGGGCAACTGGTTTCAGAGGTGAATGGGGCCGGTCAAGGGCCGGAAGGACCTCCCGTGGTATCCTTTCACCCTAACCCCCAGGATCTCTGCCCCACTGCTCTGCGACAGCTGAAGAAGTGGAGAGAAACCCATTAACGTGCAAGACTGACTTTCCCCAGCATCCTAGCTGGTTGCCGTCTCAGGGCCAGTTTGCATTTGGTTTCAAGGATCTAACAGGATGACATTTCTTGACCATCCCATGGTGTGGTTGTAAATATTTTCCCACAAACACAGTGGGGAAAATCTCACTTTGGAATTTTTAAATACCTTCATTTTCTTAAGAATTAGAATAAAATTTTTGGTTCCTTTTGCATAACTGAAAACAATGGATCTTGCACGGTCAGTAAACAGTATTCATCTACATAAACACAGCACCTAGAGATGCGATGTTAATACAGAGGGTGTGCTGTGTACACACCAAATAAAAGGCTTAGCTCCTCAAATCAAACAAAGTAAAACCAGGCAGCAGTGTACCTATGGTCTCTTCAAGGGAGACTTTCATTTCTTTGTAATAGTTTCTTTCCATATTTAGTGCAAATCTGTAAGGACTCTGTCATAATGCTGTGTAAGATAGGAAAATTTGCCTTGTCCTCTTTCCTCTGAATTGCTTGGAGCCATGAGATGTTTTTTTTATAAAGAGGTGTTCGCTGTTGAAGTAACTAGCTGGTTATTTTTCACTTCATGTATAAATGACATCACCAATGTGATTTTTTTTCTTTTTCTCTCCTCTATTTGTTCTCCAAAATGCTAAATCAAAACCATAACAGTGTTTATCTCCCTCGTGTAAAACTCGAATAAGCCAAATGGTGGATAAATTAGAAGTATATTGAATTGCCGCAGGCATTTCAAGTCCGGCCTCGGCTGGACTCCCTCTGGGAGGCTGGACAGAGGGCGACACTGTGGACCAGGTGAAGCAGTGAAGTTCTTACCTGCGGAGGGGGGACCTGGGGGGCCTGGGAGACCCGGACGGCCAGGTGGACCAGAAGGCCCGGGTTTGCCTGGGGGGCCTGTCACGCCGCTATCTCCTTTCTGCCCCTGATGGAGAAAAAGGCAGAGCCCATTATAAGAGCAGGACATTGCAGTGTCTTCCCCAGTCAGCTCTCCACTGGCAACCAGCTTGTACTTTGGAGCAAGTGCTGGAGGAAGAATGTACTCCTGGAGGTCACCAAGCTCATAAAAAGCTCAGGGCAAGCAACATTTGAGACAGTGCTGGGTGCAAATTTATAGATACCCATATTTTTTTATATTGGGGTATAGTTGATTTCCAATATTGTGGTCATTTCCATGGTACATCACAGTGATTCAATTGGTTTTTTAAAAAAGATTATGTTCCATTATGGGCCATCATAGAATACTGAGTAGAGTTCCCTGTGTTATACACTACATCCTTGTTGCTTATCTGGTTAATGTATAACAGTGTGGGTGTGTTAATCTGCCCCTCTCCCGTCCATCTCCCCCTGGTAACCCTAAATTTGCTTTCTACAGGCCTCACACATGGCATGTGACTGCACATGGGAACGATCCAACCCACCCCCTCTCTGGCAGGTGCTCCTTCCGCCACTCATCAGACCATTTCTGTTTTATCACAAGAGCTCTTCCCACCCTGTGGTCCCTTGTGCTTTCAGGATAAAGACACAGCCCCTTCTTTAGCCTCCAAAGCCATGCACGGCTGGACTTTCCAGGCTCGTCCCAGCCTTTTGACATTGTTGGTCTTCAAGAGCACACGCCTCTTATTTGGCTTCTCAAGACTCTTCTCTCTGCCCCAAACTGCTCTCCCCTCCCTTCTGCCTAGATAACTCCCTCCTATCGTTCCGCTCCCAGCGAAAACACCACTGAGGCTTCCCTGACCCCTCCTGGCCCAGGCAGTTCTCCCCGGCACAGGCCCTCTGCCTTCACGGCCTTCACCCCTGATCAGAGCTATGGTTGGTCTGTGGTCATTTCATCCATGTCCCTCCAGGAGACAAGCTCCCCGCAGGCTGGAATCTGTCTTGCTCACCTTCCTTCCCCAGATCAAGTGGAGGAGGAGGAGAAGCTGAACACAGAGTGGATGTGGTTTCTGGGCTCTAGGTCGGGAAATCTGGCTTGTCTTCTGGTCCATGAGACCCTGGGTAACTCAGGGCATTGCTCTGTGCCCGTTTCCTCGTCTGTGAAAGGCGGCCAGGCAATATACACCTGCCTAGGCTTGTCACGAGGCTGGCAAAGATCTCAGAGGTGAAAACGTGGTTTGCATAGAACCAAGGGCTTCATGGGCCAAGCTGATTATCATAGCAGCTGGCTTGGTTTCATCTTTGCCCCACAGTGAGAAAAGTCCTGACTCGTAAAGAGACGTGTACCTGTATCTTTCCATGTGGGATGCACTCTGCTGTCTGCTCTTGGAGGGTTAAGAGCACACATCTCCCCCGGGGGTTCCCTTAGGAAAGACCCCAGAAACCAAGGCTGGCACACCTGCAGAGCTGCCCCCAAGCCATTGGCTGACTGTCCCTGCCTGGGCCCCGACCACAACGCTGACTGGAGCCCGACAGCTTTGGACGGGTCCTCTTCACACAGGTGTGCCGGGGCTGCCTCGCCCACCTGCTGAAATGTAAATCTTTCCAAGCCTGGGGGGCAGGCCGGCCGAGCACGCCTTTCAACCACCATGTGACGTGTGACCTGCCACGTTGCCCACGTGGCCCTGGGGGCTCCCTCAGCAGTGTGCAAGGACTTCTTAAATCCTTCATGTGGGATGGCAAGGTCAGAGTTTGTCTCCAACTCCATCCTAAGGGAGGGAGTCTTAAGCCTTGCCCGAGCCTTCGCAATCTGCGAGGCCACTAAGACGGTTCCCCTCGCAGATGACACAGGAAGTCACACCGTCTTAATATAGCCGCAGTGAAGGCTCGTTTATCTAACAGCCACATCGGCTGGCTCTGAGCACAGGAAGTGACACAGCTCGAAGAAGCTGGAAACCCTCCTCGTCCTGACCTCAGCGGTAACAGAATGTGCTGCTTATCGGTCATCTGCTTGGATCAGCCTCGCCTCTGTGAGCAGGACACACTGACCAGTGCTTTCCAGGAAAACGCTCCTTGTTCCCTTGGCGCACAAAGTCTGGGGATTCCCATCCAGGAGGCCGCCGTGTCTCTGGGACGGAAGCTGTGTGTGATACACTCGTGTGGTTTTCCTGGGCCTGCCCAAGTTCAGCCTGGAAGCAGGAGGCTGAGGGGAAGGTGCGGTGTGGGGAGACTGCTCTCAGGTTGCCAGCTCCTGTCCCTGCTGGGGAGCTGGCTTGGCGAGGGGGTCCCGGGTGGTCATGCTGCTTCCCTGGTCCCTGGTTTCCGGGTGACTACATGCCAGAGAATTGGGTTGGTGGGCTCTTCAGTCCTTCTGGATCTGAATTGCGTACTCCTGGAGCCACTTCTGGATTTCTGATTCCAGGATCTGGGTTGTTTAACCTCCAGAGACTCTTAGCACCACGGCTCAACAAACACCCTATGTATAAGACTCTATTAGGCAAATAATTCATGACAAAAAGAAACCATTACATCCATCCCCCAAGGCCAGGCAGGCAGGCTGGGGTCGAAGTGGCACTCAGGTGTCTATAGTCTTGAAGGAAGATGAGTCCATATTCCTAACTGAGCTCCCAGATGTGGTTCTGGTGTCGTCTTTAAGATATTTGGCTCCAACACAATCATTCTCAGCAGGGTCAAGAAATAGACTTCTTGGCTTCTGCTCTGACCCGGACCAGACAAACACTATCCAAGGAAAGACACAGATGACAGAAGCCAAGCGGCTTCTTGAATCCCAAGCATAGCACATTCTGGATGGAACACGGCCATAGGGGAGAAAATGCTTTCTTTTTAAAAAGGATTTTTCCCTTGTCTTTCTTTTTCTGAGGCTAGTTTTTAGGAAACTGTTATCTGTGGCCTCATGGCAAAGCCATGCCATGCTACCCGTGGTAAAGCTTTAGAAACTGACCTGGAACTGTGTGACTTCAAGAGGCACCATGGATGCGCTTCCCTGGTGGCTCGGAGGCACTCAGGGGGCACAAGTGTGACGTCTGGTCCAGGAAGATCCCCTATGCCGCCAGACAAGCAAGCGCATGTGCCACAGCTTCTGAGCCCGTGCACCAAAACTACTGAAGCCTGCGCGCCTAAAGCTCTGCAGCAGGATAAAGCACTGCCACGAGAAGCCCACACACACCGTAACAGACAGCTCTCACCACAGCTGGAGAGAGCCTGCACACAGCCACAAAGACCCAGCGCAACCGAAACAAACGAAAGTCATCGTGGAAGCTGATTCAGCAGGTCGGACTCTATGTCATTCCTAAGGTCACTTTGAAAAGACCGTGGTTCTGAGTTCTGATGCACACGAAACTCATGTGGACCTTTAGAAGCAACAACCCACCCTGAAGCCTCGGTTGTATATCAGAGTCTTTGGGAGGTAAGGGCTTGGTGGAGAGGAGGAGAGACACACGTGGAAGACCACCACTGCACCCGGGGGAGGGCATCTGTGTTGAATCAGCCCCCAGGCGATTCGATGTAAGCTAGAGTCTGAGAACCGTGGATCTAGCCTAAGGAAATAATGGGAACGTGCCCCGACATGTTCACTCCTCAGCATTATCCATAATCCGGTTAGGCTTCTCTTGTCCGAGCAATCTTCTGGTCCCTCATTTACTAAAATCTGATGCAGAGATTTTAAAAGAAATGTTTTAAAATGCTTAATGAATGAAGTAACAAGTGAAAATGTACATGTTGTGATTTTTAATTAAAATTTAGGATAAATATAAAGGTAATTGGTCATAAAAGGAACAAATGGCTAGAGATTCCACAGGAAGGGAGACTACCAGCATGGTAACAGGGTTATGCCTGGATGTTAGGTGCTTAGATGCTCTCCTTCCTAGTTTTCTGAACTTCCCGTTTTCCACGATGCTCATATATTACATGTATAATGGGAAAGGAGGTAAAAAGCCAACAGAGTGGAACCAAAAGAGTAAGGGACACATGTCTCATTCAAAGCGGTGAGGTTCTCCGAGGCCCTGGGGACGGCTCACCATCACATGGTCTTGACCCAAGAGCCTGCTGACCAGGGGAAGGAAAACGTTCCCTTAGCCCTGGATAGTGGCAATAAAGAGGGTCATTTACAAATGGTCCTGAGGGAGGAGAAATGCCCTGCCGTTGAGACCTAGAAGACCCTTGAACAGCCGGAAATATCTGGGCTGGTTCCAGAAGTCCATCTATGTCTGGGACACTGAGGCAAAAAGCAGGTTTTTGTGGGGTCAGTGGTCTTGGTGGAGACAGACCTGTTCTTGTGAACTGAAGGTCCACTCCTAGCTTCAGCACTGGACACAGCTAATTTTGAGCATTCCACCCCATCCCCCTCAAACTCAGCTCACCTAGGGAGCCCAGGTGCCCTGCCCCCCAGCCCAGAGGGTGCTGGAGACCAGACTGTGTGCCCAGAAGGTCCCTAACCTGCTCTGCCCCCCACACCCCCACCCCAGATCCGGTTAGCCCTGGGATCCATACCTGCTTGCCTCGTTTCCCTGGTCTGCCTGTGGGCCCCCGGTGGCCGGCGAGCCCAGGCTCGCCCTTCGGCCCCATTTCTCCCTGGAAAGAAGAAAGAGAAGCAAGAGAGGGGTGGGGCTCGAGGCTCTGGCAGAGCTCCAGGTCAATCCACC